>NC_090934.1:671837038-672145649 GCF_040938575.1 Ambystoma mexicanum
TGCCTCCACTACTCATGAGTATGTAGAGAATTTAAGGAAACACCTCCAACATGCTTTTGCTTATGCTCAGCGGAATCTAGAAAGATCAGCTGATAGCATGAAGACCCATTATGACCTGAAAACTTCCAGGAAGGAATATCAGGTGGGAGACCGGGTCTATCTATACAACTTCCAAAGGAACCAGGCCAAGCAGCGCAAATTTTTGCCTACATGGAAGGGACCATTCGAGATCATAGACAAAATCTCCCCTGTGGCCTACAAAATCCACATCCCCAAAGGTCCTTTGGCAGAGGGAGAAGACAAGTGGGTCCACATAAACCAGTTGAAATGTTGCCATCCCAGGCACACTCTGCAACAACTGGAGGAATCCTCTGGAATCCTAGCGGGTACTGTCTCAGACTAATTCTGTTCCAATCATAAAACATACCACATCTAGTCTCTAAAATATTGTGATTTGCATGAAACTGTCTCTTAGTCATAGTGTTTTTATTAAAATAAGAATGTAATGTTTTGTGATGATAAAATGCATATGCTGCCCCACTATCTCAACAGTGGTGGAAAAAAAAAATCGTCTATGAGTAGATATTGCCGCTTTTGCTTTATCATCCTAGGAGAGATGAAACCATGGAGAATGACCAAGGAGGACGATCCGGAGACCGCGAGCAGAGACGCAACGGGCCCGGGGTACCGCCCAATATTCCCATCAGGACCGGCGAGGAGAACCGATCGATCAGTACCGGATGGAGGAAAAGATGCTGAACTGTGCCATCTATTGGAAGAAGATGAGGAAACATCCCAGGTCTTGCGAGTCCCATTCGTGAAATAGAATGGCCATCGCAAGAGGGGGGCTTGTGGGATGTATTTACCCATGCATCCGAGCCGTACCTCAAAACTGTGCAGTACTGACATGGAAAACCTCATGATGGCCAGAGCTTCCCAGAAAATGCACAGGGAAATGCATGAAGAATAGGCTGCCATTCATTTTTGCCGATGTTATGGGCACAGAAGGAAACTGCCTAAAACCACCATTGGACTACCCACACAGTAGTCTGAAACCATTGGGAATGGCAATGCTGATTGCCAAATGCAACCTAGAATTGTTGGGAATTCATTTTCTTAAATCCCAAAAATGGGTGCAGTACCAGTACTCACCACTATCCAAAAGCCAGCAATTTAAAACAACACCAGATTTTACTTTTTTGTGTAAAAATGAATGAACCCAAAGCAGGCCAAAGAAAGACTTACTGAGAGGTGGATACAATGTAAAGTGATATTCTGAAGTGACTTGAAGGTTTATAACAAGACTGGCTGCGCTGTGGATTTCAGCAGTTTAAGTAAATTTGGACTGAAAGACACTAAAAAAAATCTAAATGTTTAAATTGACTGAGTGACCTACTTTTGAGTGTCACATAGGTTGCAATTGTTTAAATGTCATAGTTTTAAACTTGGAATCAGCCTTCTAGCTGCATATGTGAAAATGTTTAGTTTTATTTGAATGCAGAAACTGGGGAACAGAAATGACAGCTTAAAGAGATTCCAATTTGCCTGGCAACTACCCCCATCAGGAGTGAAACTTGAGTCACAGCTGTGTTCCCAGGCCTAGCTGCCCTTTTGCTGCTCACACTAAGGATATGCCATCTATCTGATAATTGAATTACCTGTGCTCTGCAGGAGAGTGAACAATGCAACTCCCTTCACCCAGGCAGAGGGTTTATTGAGAGGATCATAAATGGCTTCCTCTTGAACAATGAGCCTCTCCTGACTCAGGCAAAGGTTTTATTACAGCAGTCGTAAAATGTAGCTTCCTCTTGGCAGAAGCTGGGAGGAGCACTGCCTGTGAGAGCAAGCTGGCTTGGCAGAACTGGAAAAACCAGTATTTCTACCTTGTGCTGAGAGGAAACCACACCCCTTTGGAGCCAGAACATAACTCTAAAAAGATGAATAACTCATAGAGCGGACATGTGAAAATTTTATAAATGATACCATAATTCTTGTGATTTTTCTGCCCACAGTTTAAGAGGTTTTGAGAACCGGTGGTATGTTCAGGAGGGTTTTAGCGGAAAAGTGGATATTACTCTAAATGTGTGCATGTTAAAAATCTGAAACTTCATCAGTTAATGTCCATACTCCCTGCGCACATGTATGTAAAGTTGGGTCAATGTCAGAAATTGAAAAATCAGTTAAAAAGTCAATTATGTGCCATTTCTGAATGCAAGCTCTTAGAAACAGCAGATTTGGACAGAGACATGGCTAAATTCAGCCACACCATGTATATGTAATTTCAAGCAACTGTGTAACTGTGAAATATGTCTTTTATTATCAAATATAGAATGTGTGCAATCTGACAGAGGAGTGTCCTATCTGCAAGCCATAAAATGACATCCCTCTGACTCACAGTTCATTCCCCAATCAAGTGGGGAATGGAAATTTGACCAATGACAAGTGAGAGGGGCGAGTTTAGTTATGACCAAACACACACACCCACTTGCAGAACATATAAATGGACCACTGAAACTTAGGTAGAGACCTTCAATTCCATTTGCTGCAACGCGCTCTGCCGGACCATACAACATCCAGAGATCCAGACTTCAAATTCATCAACCTCCAGAAAGCCAAACTAGAGACCAGACCAGAGAGAGAAAGCAGTGCTGTACCCAGAGAGAAAGCAGTGCTGTGCCCAGAGAGAGACCCGAGCCCAGTCCAAAACCCTGACCAGATCCGTGACGAGGCCCATTTAATTCAAGAATATAGTGTGAGTACATAGCAAAACTGTGCAGAACCAATCTCTTAGTTAAAATAATATAATTCAATCCTATTTTAATCTAAGTAGAACTGTCTCCTAACTGTCAACTGTCATTTGTAAAGCTGTCACTTGTCATTTTCTAGTTGCAAGCTGCACTTGTCTTTTTGAACTTTAAAATCTCAAATCTGAAAAACAACCTTTACTAAATCGCTCATAACTCTGTAACCGTTTGGGCTAGAGACTTGCAGTAACTTTTATCTGAAAGCTTAGAATCGTGGCTTTCCTACGAACCTAGAACCGCATTCCTACCCCTTATAGTTTTACCGCAATCGCGGAACACGCATCCGCGAATTTTGCCGCGATTTGCAAATTTCTTCACGTGTAAAAAGACAGCAGTTTTGCCTTCCATTTGCCAGAAATTCGTTTAACCTGCTAACTATCCCTGCATCATTGCTAGTGTGAGCCTGGACTAATATTAACTAGATACCACTCACCCTGAACCTCTGAAAGGGAATTAAAAGCATTTCCAGCATATTTCTCATCCATTGCTAGCACATATCAAAGCATTTGGGCCTGTGTTTTCAAAACTCCTATCTGTTTTCTGTAAGCTTGCTGGGATTGAACTGAATCACATTTGATTGCATTTCTGAGAACTGTGTGCTTCCTTCCATTTCCTTGCATTGCATCAAGGGGGGGAGGGGATTGCCAGAGAAAAGTGATTACCTTGTTTGTTGAAATCATATTGAGTATTTTCTGTATTGCATTTTCATTCAACATTACATCCAGTTGAACTCTATAAAGCATTCTCTACCACATTATACTTCTGTACCTATTTACCAGTGTGCTATCTTATCCATTTCATGTCAACTCATTAGTGATTATAAAGAAGTGTGCTAGTGCCAGATTCTCCATTGTTAATCTTTATCATATCAGATTAAGGGTGATATTCAATTATTAATTTATTATAAAGTGGGATATATATACCTATTGTTTAAATTATCAAATAAACCTTTTAACTTGCAAAACAGAACTACTTCTTGGCTCAGTGGGGTCAGGGGGATTCCAAGAGAGGGGTGTGATATTGGGGTAGTCATCCAGAACGCATGAACTGGACCTAAAGATATATCAATAAGGGTTTTCATTCAGTATTATAGACTAGGCGTTGACTTAGCTGTAGTGTTGAATTGAATCCTCTTACACATTTTATCTGCAGAGAAAATGGCATGTTTGAACACTGCAAGGGAGACAGAACTCGTTGTTGACACCAGACCTGTAGTGTTGGGTGCAATCCTAACACAGACTGACCCAGCTGATGAAGGAAAATGATACATCTTCTCGTACGCCAGCCAGAGCCTCTCCAAAACAGAGCAGGCCTACTCACAGGCCGAGAAAGAAGGCCTGGCCGTAGTATGGACCTGTGAACACTTGTACTTGTTACTCTATGGTAATCCTTTCACCATTATTCATTAATGGAAACCCAGAGGCCAAAATGTCCCGCAGGATCGCAAGATGGGGCATGTGGCTTCAAGATTACAGCATCTGGATCATCCATCGACCGGGAAAAGAAGAAAACCCGGCAGACTTTCTGTCCTCCCATCCCATCGCATCTGCTGACTCAAGTCCCTCAATCGCTGATCAATACATACACTACATCGTCCAGGCAGCGGCCCTGAAAGGCATTGAAATCTCACACATTGTACAGGAGATGAAGAATGACCAAGCAATCTAGATAATCCTCAGGTGTATTGAATGGGGCCACTAGAAAGACTCCAAACAGGCGAGAGAGGGTGCAAGGCCTCAAGTAATTGTAATTGTAATTGGTTATTTATAACAAGCTCAATACCCAGAGGTTTCTAAGTGCGGACCCTGGGATCAAACTTGTGTTGCTCTGTGTCGTCTTGCTTCCAAGGTGAGCACGTTGCCCCTGAGCTATCCTCCCAAAGTACAACAAGACATTGGAGGTTTGACTTTGGTCAAGGAGGAACTGACCCCAGTCAGAAGATGGCATACTAGTGAAATAAACCAAGATTGTCATTCATCAGATGCTGCAAAGGAGGATGCTAGAGTTGGCGCACAAAAGTCACAGAGGAGTAGTATCCATGAAGAGATTGCTGAGACAAAAGCTGTAGTTCTCCCAACTCAATGCTCAAGTGGAAGCACTCCTCAAGAACTGCCACACCTGTGCCGTCATCAACCCTCACACCAAACCTGAACCCTGGCACATGACCAACATACCAGAGAAGGCATGGGACGAGATTGCCATTGACTTCTTCGGTCCCATTGATATGGGGGGAATATATATTAGTAGCCATGGACGAGTACTTACTTTACGTAGAAATACAATTGTTGAGTTCGACAGCCACATATCACACCATCCCCGCACTGGACAGGATGTTTACCACCTATGGGGTACTGAGAGTAGTCAAATCGGACAATGGACCCCTTTTCACAGGGCAGGACTTCAAAGCATTTGCGAGTACATGGTGTTCAAACACAGGAGGGTCACAACATTGTGACTACAGGCCAATGGGACGGTGGAACGTTTCATGAACAACATCAAGTAAAACATTAAAATTGCCCATTTAATTGGGGAGCCAGTTGAAAAGGTACTATATCAACTATTTCGAGGCTACCAGAACACCCCTCACTGCACAACAAGCAAAGAACCATCAGAGGTCATATTCAACATCCGAGACCCGGCTACCCCATGTCACAGTCCCGGAAGAAGCCTAGGTAGACGACCAAGACATGAGTGAGCAAGATGCTCAGGCCAAGGAGAGCATGAAGCAGCATGCAGATGCAACACGGAAAGCCTGCGACAGTGATATACTACCATGGGGCACCATGGTAGTACAAAAAACCCAGACTCACAAGCAGACAGCAGTTTTCGGCAGTGCCCCTCTGACAGTCACAAAAGTAAAGGGGTCACTCATCACTGCAGAGGGTGAAAGGAGTAGTGTGATTCACAACCCATCACACTTCAAGAAGATGCCAGGGATCATCCTGAGACAATTCTGAAGCAAGGAGACTGAATAGTTCCAATTTGTGATGACTGTTGTTGTTTTTTGATAGGTATATTTGTGGTTTAAAGAGTTCCTCTTATGGGTAATTTGGCGTAAGTTAATGCAAGTTTGATTTCTCTGGACACGTGTTTCCCCAATTTCTTTTTATTGGTTCTTCAGGAGGGTTGGCGTGGGTGAAATAGAGTTTTTGTTTTCTTTTGCTAAGAAAAAGATACGGTTGAGTTGGTTCCTACTTCTTGTATATTGTCATGTCTATTTGTTAGGCTAACATGCAGTTCATGCTTGAAACATTTTAAGTTGCAAAGATACTGAGGCTGAACATCTAATTTAAAGAAAATAGTTAGTTACAAAATTAGGATCTAATACAAAGTCATATAAGCTTCTGAGTGTGTGCTCCAATGTCAATGCATTGTTGGCCTTCATGGTTTAAATTTGAAAAGGAGCACTTACTTTACTCATTCAGATTTCTGCATGTGATTAGCTTGGTCTTTTCTTGTCAATTCATAGGTTGGGCTTAATATTCAATTGGTTTCCGTGCCTTTTGCGGTTGCCATCTGAAATTTGTAAATCCCAGGTAAATTCAGAGAATCATCTAGTTTAATGTAGGTTGCATGCTAGTCTGTTGCTTGCTAGCCTTTCCAGTCGCAAGGAGTGTCACTTACCGTATTCTGGAACGAAGCGAGGATGCCGGTGTGATAACCACAAGCGATTTTTGTTTCCATGTCGCCATTTTGATCTGCGCTGTTTTTTAAAGTCAGATGTGATCACGTTTCGAATGGCTTGGAGGGCGTCATGACGTCATTTACGTCAGGCTCCATCTTGGATTGGGGGCGAATTGAATGATAGTTTAAAGATGTGCAGCATACATATAATTTAAACTTATATTGATGTGGACGGCAGTTGTGTAAAGTGCACAAAGGTTTTAATGAATTTAGATTTTAGCTATAGGGCACCATTATAGCCTTATATTATTTTGGCCATTGTATCATTGGCTATTGTGTATGCCATTATTGTTGGTTTGGCAGTGGATATTTGGCTCATTGTACTTCTGCCTTCATTTGTTAAAACTATTCTCATTAGAAAGTTGATCAAAGGAAATGGATCATCTCTGTGTCCGAATTTAGGCTGGAGTGGCAGCAGTCCATAAGACAAATCCACTTGGCTTCCCGTTGGCGTAATGTTTGTTCCCAGTTTCCTCCTCTTGGGGGTCTGTTGATTTTTTGGATCCCAAAGTATCTTTTAGCATTGATATTTTCTTTCGGGTGTGATGTGAAGAAATGGTATGCCAAAGGTGATGTCATATCTTGGTTTTTGAGATAGCGAGTATGTTCTGCTATTTTGGTTTTAAGTTTTCTAATGGTGCTACCTATGTATAGTTTTTGGCAAGAGCACATCATTCCATAAACTGTAAAGTTTGTATTGCAGTTGATGAAATCTCTAATTAGAAAATCTATGCCATTGGGCATTTTCAATGTTTTTTTGCGGTCTTCAGAATATGGACCGACATTGCATGTCCCACATTTATAGTTGCCTTGTAATCTTGTATAGTTCCATAGTTGTGGAAGTGCTTGTTTCATAGTTTTAGGTTGAAAATGCGAGGGGCAAAGTATATCATTTAGATTTTTCGCTTTCCTGAATGTTAAATTGGGTGTATCCGTTATATGAACTATAAGGTCCTCATCTGCTTTTAATATATTCCACTGTTACGTGAGAATCTTTCTTAGTTGTTGTGCTTCACAATTATAGGTAGTTATAAATCTTGGAATGGGTGCCTCCTGATTGTGAGTGCTGGTCTTATTTTGGAGAAGTTCTTGTCTAGGTCTTTGGTTGGTTTTGAGTCAAACTTTTTTCAACAGTTGGTCTTTATATCCTTTGATTTTGAATGTATTTTCTGCCACTGTCACATGCTTTTCAAACTCTGTTCTTGTGTACAATTTCTCTTTATCCGTAAGTATTCACCAAATGGGATATTGTTTATGATGTGCAGAGGGTGGTTGCTGTTGGCATGAAGGATGCTATTGCCCACTGTGGGTTTTACATGTAATGTTGATTGAATGGTATTTTTTTCAATATATATTTCTAGGTCCAAAAATTGTATTCTGTTGGCGCTCTGTTGCATTGTTAATTTGAGATTGTAGTTGTTGCTATTGAGATGTTGATGGTATTCATCAAGTTGATTTTTGGTGCCATTCCAGATTACTAAAATGTCATCAATTTTCCGTCCCCAATATACAATGCAGCTTTGGTCTGTGAACAATGGATGCTTCCATGCATGGTAAAGTTCGAAATGGCCCATGCAGATATTTGCATGGATGGGCGAATTTGGCGCCCATGGCTGTCCCTTGTGTTTGTCAGTAAATCTCATTGTCGAATACAAATATATTCTTGTTGAGTGTGAAATGTAACATTTCCAGTATCATGAGGTTCTGCTGGTAATACGAGATAGATCTGGTTTTCAAAAATTGATTTATGATTTCAAGTCCTTTGTTATGGAGAATACTTGTGTACAGTGATGTGATATCAAAGGTAACAACATGGACATTGGGTTCCCAATTGGCTGCAGTTAATTGTTGGATTATATGTTTGGTGTCCTGTATGAATGATGCCATGCTTTTATCTAATGGCTGTAAATGTTTCTCTATAAATTCAGAGATTGGTTCCGTGAGAGAACCTATTCCATTTATTATGGGTCTTGTGGGTGGCAGCTGTTTAAAGGGTTTATGTATCTTGGGGATGAAGTAGATTGTTGCCAGTACTGGGTGTGATATGTTCATGAAGGCATTTTCATCCTCTGTAAGTAGTCCCAGTTCGAGCAATGATTGTTAAGGGAGGGCCATTCTTTTTGAAGATCTGATAATGGGTTGCCATTGAGTTTGTCATAGCATTTGTCGTCTGATAGATGAATCAATGCAATTTCTTTGTAATCTTGGGTATCAATTAGTACAATATTGCCCCCTTTGTCTGCTTGTTTAACTGTGATTGCTTCATTGTTTCTCAGTTCTCTGTTGGCTTGTGCTTCTTTGGAGGACAGATTATAATGGATTTTGGATGTGTTGGTTCTTTTAAAATATAGTTTACATAGTTCATTTGTGACTAGTTGCTGGAAAATGTCAATAGCATTGTCTGATGCAAAGAAAGGGTTGAATTTGGATTTTGGTTTTAATGATTTTCTGGTGTTAAGTCTAAGGAAATATTCATATCCATAGCGAAGGATGTAACTGTATGTGGATCATTAGTTTCCTGTATGTTCAATAGGTTGATTGTGTCTTCAACTATTTGTCCTGAAAGTGACAATGGTTTTGCTTAATTACTTTCTGGTGGTTTAAGAATTTTGTTGCTGAAATATTTTTTTCATTTTAGTACTCTGCAAAAATCTAGGTTAACCTAAAAAAAGTCAATGTGGTTTGTAGGGCAAAATGGTAGTCCTTTGTTGAGGGCTGAAATCAGTTCCTCTGGTAGTTTGTTTTTTGTTAGGTTTGCCACTAGATCTTCCTGGGTTTTTGGTTTTTGGACCGAGTGAAGATTCCTTGAGTATTTAGATGGTTTCCTAATTCTCCGACTCCGTCTCTTCCCTCTTCTAGTTGGTTTTCATTTTTGGATGTACAAGGCTAATTTGTAGATTTTTGGAGGAGTGGTCTGAATATTGAATATGTTCTGGCTAGTCTGTACCTCTGATATTCTTCTAAAAAAGGAAAAGGATCTTCTTCTCTGATCGGATCTGCGATAGATGGTTGAACAATTTCTATTTCATTTTCGCTTTCTGTCTCAGCTTCTGAGGAGACTGGTGTTGTTTGTTTTGCTGACATTGGTTTGGTAGGAAGTTTGCCAGGTGGTTAATTTGGTTGTCTGGTTTGTGTTTTTTGAAAGGAATAAACCGCTTTGAAGTTGTAATCCAATTGGTCACGAAGGAATTTTTGCTGTTTTTTTTAAATTTTAAGTTCATTTGTATAGCTTGTGAGAAAGTTATGTAGAATTTGATAATTCTTGAATGTGGCTTCTGGAGCATTGAGATATTCTATTTGTTTTTTAGTTGTCTCAATTTCTTTGAGTGTTGCTTGATGTACGTTTTTACCTGGTTTATGATGTATTGACTAGTAGTGCCTCCCATTCTTTGAGTTCTTCAATTTCATCTTCTTCAAAAGAAGGAAATATACATATGCTTAGTCCACCTGGAATCCGATTAACTGACATCTTAAATAAAAGACAATCTGGCTTTTGGGAAAAGCACGGTACTGAGTCTGCCCTGCTGGATTTCAAATCTAGGCTACTTCGCCATATGGATCAAGGCAACCCTAGCGTGCTGATGTTGCTGGACCTCTCTGCCGCCTTCGACCTGGTAGACTACTCAGTGTTGGTCTCCAGGTTGAGGGAGGTGGCAGGCTTTTTGGCTACGGCACCCCTGGGTTGCCTCTTTTCTGAAAGATCACCAATGGAGAGTGAGCAGTAACTTGGCAGATGCTAACCCCATGTATCTGACACAGGGAGTCCCACAGGGAGCCTGTCTTTCTCTGATTTTCTATAACATATTTACGGTGCCCTTCCTTGACTTTCTGGACAGTAATTACATAGAGTTCACCAACTATGCTGACGACACCCAGTGTATCATCCCCATCACGTGTGTTTTCTCGGATGATGAAACTAAAATCAGTTGGATTTATTCTCTCATCCAAAGCTGGATGTGTGCCAATGGATTGGCCCTTAATACTAGCAAGACAGAACTCATGCTTGTGGGCACTGATCCTAAAATTTGCAAACTAGAAGATCTATACTCCCAGTTTGTGATTGATAACTGTGCCAGCCATAATGGTCAAGAAAAAAATTAAGACACTGGGGATTTATCTCGATTGTAATCTGAACATGAAAGTGCAGGTCAGAGTTTGGTGGCTTTGTCCTCATATTATATCAAACTGTTTTCACATGCACACCCCTTTCTCTCACAAACTAGCAGAGAAACGCTAGCTACAGCATTGATTAGCTCTAGGATAGACTACTGCGGTAGACTCCTGACCAGCCTCCAAAACTGTGAAATGAATAGACTGCAGGTAGTGCAGAACAATGCTGTCAGGGTCGTTATGGATAAGAAGAGATCAGACCATATCTCCTTGTCAAGAAGGGAGTTTCAGTGGCTTCCTATCAAGGAACGTATTATTTTTCGCCTCCTGTCTCCTTCAACTGCTTGAAAAAGTCCTGTCCTATCTACCTCAATGAGGAATTTAGGCCTAAAATGAGCAACTATAGTCTTAGATCTAATGATCTTTCCCAGCTAACTGTTCCTAATTGCAGATTATCACAGACTGAGGTTGGAGCTTTCTACTCTGCGGCCCCCATTGCCAGGAATAACCTCCCTCTGAATCTGAGAACTGAAAATTCCAACAGAGTGTTCAGAAAAGGACTGAAGACCTACCTGTTCAAATAATACCATCTCGGTCTGAGCGTCTGTCTTGTGGAACTTCCTTTCTACTCCTGTGGCCTTTACTTTCTGTTTGCTTTATTTGTTTTTTTTTTTTTTTTTTTATTGTTAAAGAAAACTACAGTTCAATAAATCAATATCAAACTTTTGTTACAATTAAACCTCTTCCACATCACGTCGATCCCCCAAAGTCTTTGATCACAGTCTTTTCTTTATGGTGGTGATATGTTTAGATCACTATTGGTTAGACTTTTAATTTTTCCTATCACAAGTTGTATCACAGAGAATCATGGCTAGATAGTCAATTAGCCTGCATGATAGTTTGATGTTATGGCCGGCACTTACATATGACCACCAATCATTCATGTCATGGTTCCGAGGTTTGAAGCTATTCAAATGCAAGGTTCGCTGGGTAATTGTGCCTGTGCATTTTAGTACCAAATGCTTAAGGGACTCTATTTCACCCGATTCACAGAATCGACATTTATTGTCTGCGGTATCTTTGTTTTTTCTTATCCAGAGCATTTCTCGATTGTTTAGGGCATTTAGCCTGAATTTTAGAAACATGTTCCTGTGATATCTTGAAGGACAGTCTAGTAGGTATTTCGGTGGCTTGTGTAATTTGATTTCTCCTAGTCCTAATGGAAGACCTGTTTTTAATTTCATACGTTTTTCAATGTTTTGCATCCAGTCCCATTCTTCTAGTTTTTTTTTCGCGTGTTGCGGTTGATTGATTAGCTCGAGTCGACTTATATTTGCGGCATCCATGATGGCTTTAAGTTTTTGTTTCCAAATTTGGATTAATATGGATTGGGTGTCGTCGTTTCTGATCTTGAAGATTTCATATGCTGGTATTTTTTTGCTACAATACATTTTCCTAATGGTGGAGAGGGATTTCCAAATTACTGTCATGTACAGCGAGTTGAGTGCAAGTTCGTATCTCAATGCCAATATCGAAATGTAGTGGGGAAGCCTCAAGGCACGTTTCCAGAAGGTACCTTCCAGTCTTTGCCATAAGCGAAAGTCCAAGTTCCAACCGGCTTCCGCGCCAAATACAATGGTCGGAATGACCTTCTGTAGGTAGAAAGTCAATATTGGTGAAATAGTGAATTTCCCGTAGTCTTGGTTGATTTTTGCTCCTTGTAGGCTGAGTTTGAGAGTTCTACTGGTCAGGTCATTGACCCATGCTGTTTCGCAGATGGAATTGTTGAACATCACACCCAAATATCTTATGGATGTTACAATATTGAGTTTATCACTGGCGATTCGCCATATGAATTTTTTTCCTGCCTTCTTGTGAGTGTGACTGATACTCATGATTTTTGTTTTGTCCGTATTTATCAGTAGCTCATTTGATTTCATGTACTCGTTCAGTCGTGTCAGAAGGCGCTGTAGGCCGATCTGTGTATAATCAATTAGTACTATATCGTCTGCATAGATGATGCATTTGATTTGGGTGTCCTTGATCCTCGGCGAAAAACATGATACTGAGTTTAACCATGCCGGTAGGTCAGCTATGAATATCTTGAATAGTTCAGCTGCCAATGGGCAACCTTGCTTGACACCTTTATGAGTTATTACCGGTTGGCTCAACTCACCTTGTTGGTTTAACCTGATCTGTATCGAGGTGTTGGAATGGAGAGCTTTCAGTGGGTCCAGGATTGTTGATGGACATCCCCCCTTTTTTAGCTTGGACCAAAGTTTCTCGCGGTTTATCGTATCGAAAGCTTGCCTTAGGTCTATAAATGCAAAGAAGATTTTTCTCTTTGTGCGCAGAGCCTCAAGTTTTAAGATGTTCAACAAGAATAGGTTTACGTCAACTCCGGACCCCTCGGTGAAACCTGTTTGTCGAACATCGTGTATTCCTGTCTTGAGGGCCCATAAAGTAAGTTTCTTTCGAAGGAAGGAGCCATAGACTTTCCCGATTGTGTCAAGAAGGGCGATTGGACGATAGTTCATCGGATCGTTCCTATCGCCCTTGTTATAGATCGGTACCACAATCGCCTTTAACCATGACTCAGGAATTTTCTTGTTTTCCGACACTATTCTGAACAGAGATTCCATGAACTTGGCCCAATGTACTTTGTTTTTCTTCAACGTGATATTTGAAATCTGATTAGGGCCCGCTGCTCTTGAGTTTTTTAACTTCTGTATTGTTATTTCTATTTCGTCGCTTTCTGGAGTTATATCCCACAGTAGTACTGAGACATTTTCTTGAACTTGTATGTCTTCATTCGGGTGTTTATATATTTTCTTGACGTGCTCAGCCCATTTATTGCCATCAATCGGGTTTAAGATTGTCGGTGTTGCTTTTGTGTTTCCTTTGTTTAGGATGGCCCAAATATCACGCATGTTTTTTGTGATCAGCAATTGAAGCATCAGCTCCGCACGGTTTTGTTCTATCATTACTGAGTGCGCTTTTAGCCAGTGTCGGTATTCTTGACGTCTTGTTTTTACTTTAATTGCAATTTTGTCTGGTGGTAACTTCAATTTCTTAATCCGCCGCAAGTCTTTCCTCAAAATCCTTTTTGCTTTTGCGATGACATCGCTGTACAGATGTTTATTTGAGTACCCAATTACTCTAGAGTTTACGACTTCCGGCCGGCAATCTGTCAACAAGGGAACATAATTCACAGTGTTCTCTTTGGTTATGTCGGTTGTAAGTTTCCCAATTTGCGAACGGTTGATCCTTAGGCGATTTCCCGCTGCATTCGATGTGACTTGTAAGTCATATTTTTCAGAAACGTCTCCCCAGTCCATCTCCAGAACTAGGCAGAGTAGATCATGGTCGCTTTGAGGCATTGGTATGACGTTTAGGGAATTCACTTGGTCAAAAAGATGTCTATAAACCCAAATATAGTCCAGTTTGTTTTGGCTATATGGGCTGTGCCATGTTGGGTTACAGGGTAGGTCTCCTTTGGTTTTCCCATTGACCATGGTACAGTTTCTTATTGCTAGGACATCAAACCAAAGTTTTCCTCTCTGTTCGACCTCATCGGGTTTCTTCAGCGTGTTTGTTTTTGTAGTTTTATCGAATTTGTACCAACTACAATTTAGATCACCACATACCATAATGGTTAAGTTGTTGTATTTCAGTGATGCCTCGTCAATTAAGGTTGTCACTGTTCCGATGAAACTATTTGATGAGATCTTGGCGGGGTTCCAATATCCATTTATTAGGAGCAGGTATTGTTTCGCCCGCGTTGTTGTAGCAGTTATTTGTACCAAAGTGTCTTGAACAAAAGGATTCGGGTTTCGGGATTCGAGCGGCGTCAGCCAGTTTTGGATCTTCAATAAAGTGACAAGCCCACAAAACGGATGACCAGTTGCGTTTTTCCCAGCAGGATTTAGGAATGTAATAAAGCCGCCTCGATTTGGTAACTCGCGTAGCCAAGTTTCCTGTAGACTTACGGCGAGGATGCTATCCATAGGCACCTTGAAGTTGTTAAATAGGTGGATGAATCCTCGAGTGTTCCAGGCTAGCACAATTTGGTCCGCGTTGTTCTTCTTCAATCATTGTTAATGATGATTACCTTTTTGGAATTGGTTTCCGGGCCTAATTCGACCAGGAGAACCACGTGTCTTGTTTCCATTGTGTTTTGTGGCAGGATAAGCTAAGGATTTCCGCAGATTAGCACGTTCAATGTCTAATCCTACCGTTTTTTCACAAGCATTGTTCTCCAAGGTATCTTGTTGCAATTCGTGTTCGGGTTGCAGCGTTAGATCGAAACCAAAAATTAGTAGGTCTTCTGTAGCTCGTAATAGCATGTTTTTCACCGCTGAAGAGCCAATGTGTAGTAGTACTTGGTCCAATGTTAACTCAGTTGGGTATTCAACGATTTTTATGTCATCTGACGATATTGTCCGTAGCACTGGAATGCATGCGAACAATTTCATGACATTTGCTCTATTTAAGCTGACCTCGTTGTCGTCAGATTGGATGTTTTGAAGTCATAGTTTCCAAAATCGGTTGTTAGAGGTTTGATTTTTGCCTAAATGTACTCTGGATGTGTAACGGGTTTTGGAGTTTCTTTGATTAAACGTTAATTTTGGATTTAGCTTGGATGCGTGTGGTGACATTGGTCTCTTGGTCGATCTAGCCACTTCTTTTTGTGGGCCAGACCTGCTTGGTTTTTTCCCAGCCAATGTTTTATGTTGTTTCCATGTGCAAGATCTCAAACTTTCTTTGGGATGGGGTATCTTTATTGGCTCATCTTGGTCGTCACCTTCTGCTGAGTATATGGAAAGATCACATAGATCAATTGTCGAGGCATTCACAGAACTGTCTCTACTCAGCCCTTCGGAGTCGAGATGCCGACGTTTTGTGGATTGTTTGTTAGGCACATAGTCCTGTCCTTTGTTTAGATCTTGGTCAGGCACGTCATTTGACGTCTGCTTGGATGTTCCCGTTGTGCGATCAAACAATCGTGGTTTTGTTGGCGTTGTGAGATTCCTTATACATTTTTTCACATTGGGATGTTTTGGCTTTGTTTGTCTTTTTTTATTTTCTTGAAATAGTGGATTGTTTCCTTGCCCTGTCGTTCTGACAGATTTTTCTGTCGTGGAAATGGTTTTAGATGACCCAGTAAATATGTTGAATGAGCTCTTTATGATATTGGAGGGCATTGTAGATGACGTGTTCTCACAATTAGTTGTTGAGGCTGGTAGCATGTGTGCCTCTGCTGTCGGTGAAGACTTATCGGCATCAATTTGCAAGAGGGTATTTGCATTTGTAGTGTCTTCAATGGTTTGATGATGGTTTGTTTCTGGTATGTTGACATCAGTTTTATCAGCACAGTGAGGATGCGACCTTGCTTGAGACTCAGGTTTTTTGATGGGCGCTGGCAGCGATTGATTGTCGTGGGGGGGCATCGCCAGTGGCCGTGAGCTTTCAGCTATTGGGGACGTGGTTGCCAAACTAGGACCCTGAGCCTTTAGGATCTTGTTTCCTCTTTGTGAAAGGGTCATTTTTGGCAGATTGTCTCGCGTCAAAAGGGAGTCGTGCTTCTGGATTTTCTTGTCTACCTCTTCAGACTGGTGACGCACCCATTTGACTGCTTCCAGCAGACCTTCGATTAGGTTGTCATTTTGGCAATGATGTCTTGCAGCCAAATCGGATAACCGTTCCTGCCAGCGAGTAGATAGGTCTGCCTGTGATTCAAGTTGTTTTTGTAGGAAACTTGTGAAAGATTTGAGTTTTTCCATTTTGTTTGTTAGATTTATAAGCATCGCTCCTTTATCACTTATTGTCCCATTCAAAGATTCGTACAGTTTAGTGAAGGGTAGTAAGACAATTGAGGAGGCAGCTACAACGTTAGTGTGCAATTGGGTTAGAGTATCAGCAGATAAGATCACTTGTTGCACCGAAGAGTTGGTTCCATTGGATGATTGGTGTGAGTGTTCCATATCAGACTGATCGTCTTGCAGTGAAGAGTTTAGGACTTTTTCAATATTTTTTCAATTAGAGCTGTTTGGGTTTTTGGTGCATGGAGTACTGACGTTTGTAGGTGCTGACACTGAATCGTCGAAGGTTGACTGGTTTAGTTTTAATTTTAATTCGATGATTCGCTGGAGGCGGCGAGCTCTTGCAATAGAGCTTGAGTCCTTGCTTGCCAACTTAGATGTTGGGCTAAATAGCCCTTGGTCTGGGGCCACCGGAAGACTGCCTGATTTGGTCAGGTTGTATTCTCCTGAATCTTCGGGGGCTTGGCATGCATATGCGCTTTGGTTTTCACTTTCCTTTCTCTGAATGGTTTTTCGTGTCTCCATGTTTCCGTAAATTAGATTTCCTGCGAGGTTACTTCGAGTTACAGGCGAGTTGTTCCCATTATATGGTTTTTGGACATCATTATGTGTTTTGTCGGCTTGTTCCCTGGGTGCAGCCAGCACTATGTTCTTGTTGTTTTTAATGCTAGATTTAGTTCCGGTTGTGCCTTGTGGCTTTGCATTTGAAGACAGTGTCCCAATTGTGGTTGCTTGTCGTGCCGGCAGAGACGATTGTATAGGAACAACAGAGGCGTTTTTGCTCAGTATTTGTGCAGATTGATTTTCATTTTCGTCAGAGGTGCCTTTTGGCATAGCACCTTCCGCCTGCTCTTGGACTTTATTGAAAGGTGTTTCTTGGTCCACGATCGGGACATTGGCGGCATTAATTAGCTCAGCATCGGTGACCTCGATACCCGAAAAAGGAGGTTTGAGATTGAGGAATGGGTCGCCAAGATCACTATTCGTTTTCATGGACACCTTTGTTTGTGTATTAGATGGATTGAACAAATCAGGTGGCGCTCGCTGAATGGTTTGTTTAAGCGCCGGAGGTTGTATTGTTGCCTGAGTTGACGCAGTTTCGGGTAAATTTGTCTTTGTTTCCTTCTGAATTGCACTTACTTCTATTGTCAATGTTGGTGATCTTGTAAGGTGAAAGTACTATTTTTTGGAGAGTGATCATAGGAGTGGCTGTCCGTGCAATTATTTATGTCTAGATTCGCCAGGAGGGGCGATGGACATACGCCATCGTCACTTACAACAGGTAGGTCCTTTGACAAGTGTGTAATATTCGGTGCAGTGATAGATATTTCCTGCAGATGTGCAGAGGAAGGCCAGGGTGCACTTTTGCTTACCTTGCCGCCCCCATCCAAGGGGGCTTTTAAGGCAGTCCATGGGTTTGCCATTCTGCGGTAGTGGAGCGTCTTCCTCCGAGTCTGGGGACTTTAAATGGTTCGCGTCATGTACCCAGTAGCACTTTTTTTTTTTTTTTTATCGAGCGGTGGCACAGCTCCGCAAGGAGCCTTGCGGTCGGCAGAAGGCAGAAAAGCAGCAAACAGACAAACAGCAGGAGTCTCAGCAGTCGCCCTTAACGCATTTGGGCTTATTTGTTTTGTGTATGTATCAGTGCCCTTAAGCCTTAGAGTCAGTGGATCTGTGCTATATAAAGCCTAAATAAATAAATACACTTGTAAGTATTTCTCCAAAGTAGCAATTTCCCACCATCTTGAGATTTCTTTCTTGGATAGTTGCTCTAAATGTTCAAAAAGGTATTTTTGTGAGGTCACTTTAGACATTTTGTTTGGTTCTAATGATGGTTGTGAACTAGAGAATAGTTGTTCAGCCTCTTCTAGTCTTTTTTGAAAGGTGTGTGACATCTTTGCTGTATGGTTGAAATGCTTGGCTCTGCTGGGATTGCTGTTGAGGGATAAGGGTAGTGAAAAAATGCAACCTGCTTGCAATCTTATACGCAAGATCCTAATTTAAAGCATACTGTTTGTACTGGATGCTCTCTGTAGCTGCAAGGTAATAGGTTAATTGAGGTTCCCCAATGGTTGGAAGAATGAGAGTACATATAAATTACCTGTGTAGGGGTCACATGACACAGGAGAGATATGGAAGGCACAGATAGTGTGTGGCAGGCTGATAGGGGTGAGTTGGCAAAAACATTAGGGCAGTTTTACAGTTGCCACTGGAAGAATAAAGTTGTGTTGAGCCAGCTCCCAGGGTGTCTGTGCCTAATTGTTTCTGCAGTTGGGCCACCGTGTGGGATACAATAGTAGGTACGTCACAAAATTGAGGCCCGCTTCCACGTATGTGTGAAGATTCCCTGCCTTCTGGAATCAACTTCTCTCAGAGCAGAGCACTTACGTCCCCAACATTCTAATATTTAAATCAATGCTTAAATGAACGTGCAGGTGTGTAATAGCACTCCTTAAACAGTACCAACAATCGCTCACACAATGATTGATTAATAAAGTACATTTCACCATAGTCATACTGTTAGAAACAATAGTACCAGAAAGATACTTATCTGTCCTGTGAGTATCAAAGAAAGAAAACAAATGATTCGGCTTCAGTATGTTATCCATTATGTTAAAGGACTGTGATTGGTTACAGGGTCATGTGATGTTTTGTTTAATAGGACTACTCCTCCAGGTTTTTTAAGGGAAGAGTAGTTCATTGAGGAATTTGTTTCATTTATTTGATTCTATTCTCTGGCATCAAAAAGAGAGAAAGTATAATATCAGCCTCTGTGTCGTACATAGAATTTATTTTTGAGCACATAGAGTTCTAAGTCCATAAAGACTATTTTTCAGTGATGTGATTCATTGTCAACTTAATGTGAAGGCAATACCTATTCAACCAATCTTAATATGTCGGAAGTTCAATTTAATTACCATCCCATATCACGGAAATGTCACCTCTGAAGTGTTTCGACTTGGTAACTTTATTGTCTATTTGTTCTGGGTTATGATGCCAAGCATGTTGCATTTTTCAAATTGAGCTATACAGCTCCCTTAATCTGTTTAAAGATACTTCAATTGAACAGGAAAATGTTAATTTCTAGGGTCACATATATAATTTGTAAAACCATTTTTTATGGGCCAATAACTAGCTGAATGCTGATTTTGAGAAACCTGACAGTTACTCCCTAGCTAATCCCCGGGTATCTGTCATCCAGGTGGCCATGACACGGCCATCGCTATTGGATCCAGTTCCTGGGGGTGGACCAGTGAGGGAGGATCACCTGGATGTGGGGTCATTGGGGAGTGGGACTGGGACACTGATGGGCACGATGCAGTATCCCTCTTCTTTTGACATCTTTGCCCCTTCCTACCACGTAGGATATTCCAAACCTCTGCCCCACCCCCTTTTTCCATACAAACACTTTCGCACAACACGAAAGACAACAGACTAACACCAGAGCTGTTTACCTGGAGTGTCCCAATACAAGGGTCAGGCAAAGTCAGGCAATTGACCCGATCACTCACACTTGACGGCCCTTTTCCTTCCCCACAGGGATAAAAGGTGGAGAACAGGAGGACAGGATGAGCAAAGCAGACCGCACAAGGTAGAAGCTAACTCAGCAGTTCAAGAGCAGGCAAAGGACGGTGAATAACGACAAGGAGAGAAGTGACATTGCCCTCTCCTATCAAGGCCCGTGAAATCTCTGCAGACAGATGGAAACATAAGACCATGAACAAAGGCCAGCATGTGTTACAGCAGATGTCATTGGTACACAAGACCCTCCTCCGCTGATAACCAAGCCGGGGAGAGATGCTTGTCACAGTGTTACCAACCTTGACTCAAAGGAGAAGAAAGCCAATCAATTCATGACAACCGGTGAGTCGAGGGGGATTTGATAAGAAACCGGGCTGTGTTGAACGAAAAGTAGCAAACAGATCATTTGAACTTTGGTAAGCTTATAAGAACTATTGAGAAAGTCAGGAAAAGGTTGCAAAAGATGCATCCAGCACTACGTGGGTGCTCATGCAGAAAACTCTGGGCTATTACCCAAAGGTAGAAACTACCATAACTAGAAGGCCTTGAGAAGATATGATATGATATGATATGGAATTTATAACGCGCCTATACACAAGTGTTTCAAGGCGCGACGAGGCAGGGAGGGGGGGACATAGGGAAGACAGACAACGATCTTACTAGGCCCCGTATCATTCAGATCGCGCAAGTGCATGGGAAGGGGGGAAGGGAAAGTGCTAGGGGCAAGTGCAGTAGATGGGATAGTGGAATAATAAGATAAATAAAAAAGGGGCCAGCTGGTGGCAAGTGCAAAGTAAGTGCAGAACAAAGTGCTGGGAGGGGGCTGTAGTGATACCGAGACAGTCCCGCGGTGCAGGGTTGCCAGGGAGGCAGTGCCGGGGGCAGGGGCTGGGCCAGGGACCGAGATCAGTGAGAGTGGCCCGGTGCCGATTCGGTGCAGTTTCAATCAGGAATTTAGCAGGAGAGAGGGGGAGAGAAAGCAGAAGCAAAGAGGAAGGTTTTGAGGTGCGTCCGGAACCGGACATGGTTCTCAAGTTTCAGGAAGGCAGGAAGGCTGTTCCAGAGGGAGGCCCCTGCCGCGGAGAGAGATCTACCCCCAACTCGTTGCTTGGAGAAGCGGCTGACCCTGAGGGAGTTGGAGGTGGATGAGTGAAGAGCTCAAGAAGGAAGATATTTAGGAAGGGAGAGTTGAAGGTATTTCAGCCCCAGGCCCCAGGAGGCCTTGTGGACAATGCAGAGGGTTTTTAACTTAATCCTCGCAGCCACTGGGAGCCAGTGAAGAGATTTCAGTCCTGGAGAGATACGGTCCCTGGGCTTGAGGCCAAGAACAAGTCTCGCAGTCCTGTTCTGGATGAGTTGCAGAGGGCGGAGAGTAGAGGCAGACAGATTTAGATAGAGGCTGTTACAGTAGTCCAGCTTAGAGAGAACCAGGGCTCTGGAGACAGTGAGCTTCTGGGGGAAGGAGAGGAAAGGAAGAATACCTCTAAGGAGGTGCAGCTGGTAGTGTGACTTCTTAGAGACGTCAGAAATGTGAGGAGAGAAGGAGAGTGTGGAGTTGAAGATGACCCCGAGGTTTTTTGCCTTGCAGGTAGGAGCAGGAAGAGGGCCTAGAGAGGCCGGCCAGAGAGGTGTAGGGGTGTAGAGAGGTCAAAATGGTCATACAGGGGTCTTGTAAAATCCACTGTACCGTTGAAAGTCTTTGACCGTCAGATGTTTGTGAAGAAGGGGAAGTGAGTCCCGCAGTGTGAAGATTAGCAAGAGTGAACCCGGCAGAGGGATGCTAATGAAGTCTGCCAGGGGAATGTGAGGAATTGTTGGTAAAAGTCAACGAGAGTGAACCTGGCAGAGGGAAGTCGAAAACCAAGGGCAAAGCCCAATCAGAAGTGTTTAGTAAAGTTGGCAAGAGTGAACCCGGCAGAGCGATGCTAACGAAAAAGGGCGAGGCCTAAGGTCCCAAAGAACAGTGTGTTGACAGAAGTGAACTAAATCGAGGAAAATTCACATTGCATTGTTTGAAAAGAAATTAAGATTCGTGAAAGCAGAAAAGATTGCAAGACAAGGGGAAGTGAAGTGTCCCCCTTGTCATTTGGGGTCCGAGCCCGGCCGAGGGAGATCTAGTGGTGGAAAGTCATCACCCAAAGTTTGCTGAGAAAGGAACTGTTTGGTTAATTTGTTGAATATGACTCGTGAGGCGTCTGCGCCCAGAAGAGTGGGACCCAGGGGTGAAGCCTTCACCCAAAGTATTTGTGGAATAGAACTTTATGTTTGTGCGCTGTAAACATCAGGCCTCGAAGGCAAGAGACTTTGATTGAAAAGAGACTTAACCGTCAAAGAACCTGATAGCTGATACGTAACTGTTGCATTGTGCTGAGATTGCTCAAGTGTGTCCTGTGCTCCAAGTTCCCACCTTGTCCTGTGCTGAACACGTGGGAAGGGAGACCCCTGGCAATCACATCCTGCCTTATTATTTGTGAACACTTCTTTCTTTATTGAAAACCCTATCCCACACTCTTTCTGTAATTAGTTGTAAGGAATAGGCAAACGTTTTTTTTTTTTTTTTGTACAGGGCTTTTTATTTTGACACAACGCCACGAGGACTGCCTTATTTTCATTTGATGATCGACACTTGCTCCCATTTTAGCTTTAGGTTTAGGTTAGGTGTTTTTCCACCCTGCATTTGTATTTGTATTTGTTTTATTTATATAGCGCAGACCAGGCCCAAAGGCAACCGGGCGCATATCTTGGCAGAAAATTACAAGTATAACATATCATCACAATGGTACCAACAGATTGTGAACAAAATATACAAAATATACAATTGACGTTACAAATCAGAGCAATAGGCAGAACAATAGTGCCAGAACAAAGCAGAGCTAGGTCCCAGATGGCCCGTCAGAGTCAGAAGGGCGGTTGTTAGTGATATGTAACTAGCCAACGCTTAGCTTTGTGTTTGAATAGGTTAAATGACGGTAAGGTTCTGATAGTGAGTGGTACAGTGTTCCAAAGCTTGGCTGCCAGGACAGGGAAGCTGGCACCCCCATCTGTATGAAGCTTGAATCTAGGGATTGCAAGACCATGGGACTGTGCAGATCTGAGTACTCGCGTTGGTATATGTTGAGTGAATCGAGAGGCTAGATATGAGGGGGCCTGGTGGTTAACACATTTGTATGTAAGGGTAAGTGCTTTCAGTGAGATCCTTTGGGCGACTGAGAGCCAGTTGAGGTTCTTCCTGGTTTCTGAGATGTGGGCAGATCGGGGGATATTAAGAGCCGCTCTAATGGCATTATTTTGGGTTGTCTGAAGTTTGTTAAGATTACCCTGGTTAGTGCCTTGGTACAATGCATTACAATAGTCCAGTTTGGACATAACCAAGGTCCTGGCCAGGGTAATGCAGTTCTGGACGGTAAGGAATGGGCGACAGGCTGAGATCAATTTGCAGGTGTAGGCAGACGCAGCAGCCACTGCATTGGTTTGTCGGGTGAGAGTCAAGGAGTCGTCCAAGTAGATACCCAAAGTTTTGGTATCTTTAGATACTTTCATTAGATTACCGTCAATGTTAAAGGATCCGAACAGGGGACTCAGTTTGTTAAGTCTCTGTTGCGTGCCTAAGATGAGAAGCTCAGTCTTGTCATCGTTGAGGCACAGCTCATGCTGGGCCATCCATGCTTGAATGACAAGGTAAATGTCATTGAGGGCTTTGGAATCAACAATGTAGTCACCAGTAATGGGTATGAGTATCTGGGTGTCATCGGCGTAATTCGTGTAGGTGACACCCAGATAGTCAAGCACATCAAATAATGGTTTGGTGAAGACATTATAGAGAGTAGGGGAGACACAGGACCCTTGCGGGACTCCACAAGGGACTGGTGTAGGGTCGGCCGATGCGGTAGGTGAGAAAACTCTTATGTGCCTGTTGTCGAGGAATGACCTAATCCAGTTGGATGCGTTATCAGAGAAGTGGGCAGCGGACTTCAGGTGCCGACATAGTATTTGGTGGTTGACCAAGTCAAAAGCAGCGGATAAGTCCAGTAGTAGTAGAAGGGCCAGTTTACCGTTGTCTTTAAGGTCCTCAATTTGAGTTTTGAGGTCAAGAAGAGCTGTTTCAGTCCCGTGCTTGGGTCTGAAGCCAGACTGTCTTGAGCCGAGGAGGTTATTAGTTTCTAAGTAGTTCTGAATCTGCAGGTATGCTGCTCTGTCAAGTATTTTGAGTAGGAACGGTACAGTGGTAATAGGTCTGTGGTTAGTTGGTGTTTCGGGGTCCAAAGTCGTTTTTTTAGGAGAGGGATAACCCAAGCGTCCTTTAAATTGTTGGGTACCGTTCCAGTTAGGAATGATGAGTTGATGAAGGTGGTTATGAAAGGAGCGAGGTCATGTGCCGCTTCCTTAATGATAGGTGCTGGGCAGGAGTCACCTTGGCAATTAGAGGGTTTTAGGTTGCGAATGATGTTTTCGACCTCGAGGATGGTGAGTGGGGTTAAGCTGAAAGGGGTGTGAGTAAAGGAGGCGGTTGGCGTAGTGGAAGGTTTAGTGGGGGGGTTGGTGAGTAGGGTAGTTTGTTTGGCGTTCATTTTTGATTGCAGGGTAGTGATTTTGTTGAGGAGAGCATTTTGGATGTTGTTGCACCATTGGCTGTCTTTAGTGCAGGTATCAGGAACGGGGGAGGGGGTTTCCAATTTTTTAAGGATTTTAAATAACTCCTTAGTGTTGGATTCTGCTTGTGTGATACGTTGGTTGTAAGTCTCCTTTTTGGCTTGTAAGATCGCTTCCTTGTAGTTGTGGGTAGCGATGATGAGGCGTTCTTTGTTAGGGTCACATGGGTGGCTCTTCCAGAGTGATTCAGACTTGCGTTTTTCTTTGCGTAGGACTCTTAACTGCGGGGTGAACCAGGAATTCAAATGGGCTTGTTGTTTAGCTTTCCGTAATTTAAGCGGTGCTATATTATCAATGGCTTTGAGCAGTGTTTGATTGAAGATGTCTACTAAGACTGTAGGGTCGTTGTGTTGGGACACACATTTGTTCAGAATAGGAAGGATGAGTGGGAGAAGTTTATCCCTGGTGATGTCTTTTTTGTTCCTTGTGGGAATGGCTGGAGCTATCATGGGAGTGGTGAGAGGGTTGGTCGCTGGTAGGTGGAAGATGATGATGTGGTGGTCGGACCAGGCACAAGTGTGGTTGGAACTTATGGTAGTGTTGCAATTGAGGTCAGTAATCCAATCGAGCGTTCTGCCTTTAATATGGGTAGGTTTGTCAATGCGCTGTTGGAGTCCTAAATTAGCTAATGTGGTAGCGACCTCAGAGGACAAATGATCCTTAGTGTCGTGTAGGCCAAGGTTGAGGTCACCTGGAAGCAATACCTGAGAGTTGGGTTTCGTATTGACAGTCAGAATGGCTGTGATCTCATCTATGAAGGAGCCAAGTGGTCCTGGAGGTCTATAGATAAGGTGGAGGGTAGCAGTGTTGGTTGGAGATAAGGTGAGTTTCACGGAGAGGGATTCTGCAGATCTGAGCTCTGTGTTGGGGATGATTCTAAGTGTGATGTTATTTCTATGTATGAATGCGACTCCACCTCCTTTGGATGTTGATTGTCGGTCAGCTCTAAGGATAGAGTAACCGTTGGGGATAGCGAGGGAGAGAAGTGGGCCAGAGGCTGCGTGTAACCAAGTTTCGGTAATGGCCACAAAATCGAGGTTATGAGTGGTGATGAGGTCAGAGATGTCCAGTGCGTGGGCCGTAATAGATCTGGCGTTAATGAGGGCACCCTTGAGTTCTTTGGCAGAGATGGTGCTGTGGGATGGTGGTAACTTCTGTGTAGTAGTGGTGACGTGTGTGTGCTGAGTGCAGTGGGCACGAGGCAGTCTGGATCCAAGTCTAAGATTCCTGACTTGGAATGTGCAAGGTTGATTAGGTGTGGGTTTAGTGGCAAAGTGTTGGAGCCATAGGGCAGGGTCATTGAGGTATGGGTTACTAAGGGGCATTGCGGGATGTTGTAAAGTAGGGTGATGAAGGTCGGTCTTAACGGTGCTGGGAGGAGTAGGGGGATAAAGGGATGTGGCAATGATGAACCCTACGATGATGGCGAGAGTAAGGTGGCTAGCAGTTGGCAGTGGCCGCATATCATGAACCAAGTGCCCTAACCGTCTGTGCGGTAGTGTAAGCGTGCACTGTAGGGGACGTGGAGGAGTTCTGCGCTGGGCAGAAGTAGGATCAGCCAGGAAGTGGCAGTCCAAGTGCAGCTTGCTAGGTAAGTACATGTGCAATTATGCAATCAATGACTCAAGAGGCAGAAGTTCAGCTAATCTGACTGGGTAGGTACATGTGCAAATATGCAATCAATGACTCAAAAGGCAGAAGTTCAGCTAATCTGACTGGGTAAGTACATGTGCAATTATGCAATCAATGACTCAAGAGGCAGAAGTTCGGCTGATCTGACTGGGTAGGTACATGTGCAAATATGCAATCAATGACTCATAAGGCAGAAGTTCGGCTAATCTGACTGGTAAGTACATGTGCAAATATGCAATCAATGACTCAAAAGGCAGTAGTTCAGCTAGTCTGACTAGTTGTGTGCAGCAAGTTGCGAGCAATTAGCTTAACATCAAACGCTATGCGACTACAGAACATAAAGGATGGTGCACGGCGTACATATGAGCATTTACAAGAGGCGGTGATTCATAATTAGAATGGTGATAAAAAATGTGGCACTACGTAGTGAAAGCGCTCCCGAATGAGAGAGGGGAATGTCCTTAATATCCAGTCGGGGCAACAAAGGACGTCAGGCTGGGTGAGTTCACCATACTGGGTTCAGCTAGGTCAGGTCCACGAAGAGTCTTACCGCATTTCTTGACGGCGTTCCGTATGTGTCCTAAGGATCAGGAGCACATCATCAGCTGGGAGTGAGTGTGCTGCGGAGCGGTAACCAGCGCCATAGCGGACCGGTGTCATATATAAGGGTTCAGCATAAGGCGCTCCCTCGCTCTCCACGGCGCGAACAGGGAGCAAACAGGGGCCTTGGTATGGGCCTTCGTGTGGCCGCCGGCGCTTCCGCCTGCCAGCGGATGTGGGTAAAGGAAAAGGCCGCTAGTTGCCTAGCAGCGAGGCATCAGCCTCGGTTTCATGCCGCGCTGCGCCCGGCATTAGTAGGTCAGGAAAGGTGGGTCAGGCAGTGCGTGCTCGATGCTCGATGGCATCTGAATAACGATTTTTTTCTTGGTGCAGGCAGGTGCAGTGAGGGTATCTGTGCCTTACCGCATGGATGGCTCTAGGTAGGCTTTCAGTGCGGCTGGGTACCGTGGATGGCGGTGACCGCGGCACGTGGAGTGCTCCTGCTGCTGAATGGTGGCTGCTGCAGGGGAGGAGGGGCTCCTGCCCTCTCCTCAGGGTAGCTGCTGGCGGTGATGAATGAGGCTCCAGGGGCAAACAGGGACCTTGGTATGGGCCTTCGTGTGGCCGCCGGCGCTTCCGCCTGCCGGCGGATGTGGGTAAAGGAAAAGGCCGCTAGTTGCCTAGCAGCGAGGCATCAGCCTCGGTTTCATGCCGCGCTGCGCCCGGCATTAGTAGGTCAGGCAAGGTGGGTCAGGCAGTGCGTGCTCGATGCTCGATGGCATCTGAATAGCAATTTTTTTCTTGGTGCAGGCAGGTGCAGTGAGGGTATCTGTGCCTTACCGCATGGATGGCTCTAGGTAGGCTTTCAGTGCGGCTGGGTACCGTGGATGGCGGTGACCGCGGCACGTGGAGTGCTCCTGCTGCTGAATGGTGGCTGCTGCAGGGGAGGAGGGGCTCCTGCCCTCTCCTCAGGGTAGCTGCTGGCGGTGAAGAACAGTTTAATAAACACCCTTGAACTGTGATCACTTGTGTCTGTCTTTACTGTTGCCACCATGGGTTCCTTACAAGATCCATAAACTATGAAGTTGCCTTTAATTCAAATTCATGTTGTATAGATGTATACAACGTTTCTACATAAAGTGTTACCAATCTAGAGGTGCTTCTCCATCCAATCATTGAAATAATACTTAAAGTACAACCTGGTGTTATGACAAAATGATTTAACACTATAGCCACATATTTAGAAATCCTTTCTGCAAGCATTAATATTCAGGCATGGTGGGTTACTAAGGTGGGACATCATATCCCTATTTCTTTGACAGACAGGTAATCTCTTTCATCCTTATTTAAAAGTAGATCTGAAACCCAGTTCTATTTTATCTTTAATTTGTTCCTGAATTTGAGTGTTCGGGTCTTCTTGCAATGAGTGATAAGAATCTATGGCCCTTATTACAAGTTTGCCGGTCTGGAAACAACGGTGCCGGTAAGCTTACTGGCACCGTTGTTTCCAGACCAGCAAAGCACAAGTCTGTAGGCGGGTTGCCTTTCCTCCCCCCAGGTCTGCCTTGGCAGGCGGAATGGCATTGGCACGCAGACATTCATGGAAGCACCAGCATTGTTATAAACAGTGCCGGTGCTTCCATGGTCCCCATTTGAGTCCTATCGGACTCAAATGCGAATGGGGACTAACAATTACTGCCACCTGACTTACCGGACCACTGGGGCTGTAAAGCCCCAGTGTTTTCCGGGAAGTCAGGTGGCGGTAAATCATCACGAGTCTGACGGCAGCCTGCCAGTTTTACCGGACTCGTAATGAGGCCCATGTCATTCAAATATTATGTGACATGCTCTATATAATCCCTCCTATTAAGAACTAACACATTACCCCCTTCATCTTTGTAATACTGCAGAATTTTTCTTAAGTTTCATTAATCATTAGTGCTCCAGCTTCTGATTTAGACAAGTTGCATCTCAATTGTTTCCTTTTTCTCTTTTGAATTCCATCTTTATGTAGGCTAAGTTCTTTAGTAAAACAAGCCCACATGATGGCATTGCATGAGTCTGGATGAAATATTTCTTTTCGTTTTAATCTTTTTCTGTATTAGTGCAGAAAGCTATACCTAAGTGTGCAAATCACCTGTAGTAATCTCTTATTCATCAGTGATTGACATTAAAGTTTGTATATGACAAATATTGTTTCGCACTCCGGTGTGGGGTCAGGCAGATTCTCAGTCAGGAAATTCAGATCAGGGTCTTTAAATCATTGTTAAGGCCCCACTTCGAGACTCCTCAGAAGCGGGAGGCCGCCATCTTCCCAGCCAGGATGTAGGTAAGTGGTGCTCCATGCCTACTTGACCCCAACCCCAATTTCCTCCTCCCTCGGTCCCTACGCCATCCCTTCTCCTGCACACTTACGTTGAGCTTCCTCGTCACCCGCTGGCACCGGGAACACCAATTGTTCCAGGTGCCTCCCCGGTTGCGGCATTGGCCTCCATAGAAAGGGAGAAGGGGCTACATGTAGATCCTTTTCCCTTGTCTGTGGCGGCCATATTGCTCGTAGCTTTTTTTAAATTTAGGAAACGGCAAACACGTAGTTTCTCAACTTAAAAAAAGTCTGCTAGCATCTTATCAAAGCGTTCTGGGATGGTAATAGCAATAAACCCCCTTGTGTGGGGGCATTACCGGGTCTGGTAATGTCAATGTCACAGAGGTAACATTAAGGCCCTTCCTACACTTAGGCCTGTAACTCGGCCCCAGGGCATTAGCTGTCCTGGATATGCCCCCACCTGCCGGGGTTTATTGCTTAAATAATGTGAGTCAGGTTCTTTGCAACTCTTATGTGTACAGATAATTTGGGTGTTAAATAATTTTATGAATTAGCCAACCAAGTTAGCCTTACCTATACAGCAATAAATAACAGATTTCACACATTGATAATATTTCATGCAAAAAATATTAAAAGATACTAGGAACATATTTCAAATAGAATACAAATATAGCATTTTTTTATTTTATTTTCAACTTTCTTACAAATTTGCTTATGTCAGTGTATAGTATTACAAGTCTTCAAGAGGGAAATGACATACCATTTTCTAAAAAAACGATATTTCCACTTCCTTTAATCTCCTCAGTGAAAGATTGGGTTATATGTTGTTTTACTGAATTGAATTACTCATCCTATTTCACTTTGACAAAATAGATTCATGTTTTTTTCATTTTGAAAAAAGAATTGTGGTTTCCCCCATACCACATTGTCACTGTCCCACCCCTTACTCCCACCATTCTGACCCCACAATACCCCTTATCCCTCAATACATATTTATATGTTTACCTTCTCACAAATTTATTTTGTTGAAAGCGAATTACCATGAATTAATTCACTTTGATAAAATAACGGTGTTCGAAAGATTGATTTCCAAGATCAATGGTTTCTTTTCTCCTGGTACAAGTATTCCCTTCTTCTGGGCCTGATCATGATGCCCTGTGGTACAACCACTATAGGTTTTAGTTATTTTCTGATTTCTATTGCCTCCTCTACATCATCCTGGCCAAACTTTCCTCAGTGTGTTTTATTTCTGATTCAAAAGTAACTTGTTTGTTGTTCACTTGCTGATTTCCTTTAACGTACCATTTGAACTGCTCTTAAACATTCTCTTTTGCACTTAAAGGGCCTTCATTGTCTTGTGTTTAAATAGCTTTCAGTATTTCAGAGTCACTACCACTGCACACGATAGCTGTGCTTGTTGATAAAGAAACTAGTGAACTGGTTCTGGAATTGATTTATCTTATTATATTATCAAATTTGAGTTGAAATGTATTGTGATGAATCTGGTCAATTCGTTTTTCCCCCAAGAGGGCAGCTACCCCCGTGAGACTAGGGAGGTGAGCCTGATATGCAAGATGCTCCATAGGGGTCTGGGCAAGTCGGATCTCACTGGAGTGACCCCCCTGTTGGGGACAAGGACTCACAGTCCGATAAGAACCCCCCAGTCCGGAATACATTGTCTGCCTACATCGAACTTGGAAAAACTGTTTTTTCTCCTGTTTTGCCTACACCAGCCAATGAGATTCCTTTCATCTTTTTGGCTTCAGGCAATGCTGGTTTTCATCTGAGCGCCACAGTCAAAGAAGAACACACCATTTTTGTTTGTGATGATGTACATAAATCCAGGAGGAACTTGAAGGGAGAGGAGACTCCTAGTTGGGGAGGAGAGTGATTACTACACAGAGGCGAGCCTCTGGAGAGGACACATCCTGGACGGCGCGACCTCGGAGCGTGGAAGGCGAGCCTAACGCTAGCCGGCTGTCGGAAGGCTGTCATTCCATCTGACTGAGAAGCCAAGGTCGGGTGAAGAGGCGGAGACCGGGAAGCACCTGTTTCCTCTAGTGGCACGGCCACAGAGAAGCTGTGGTGCGCCTACATCCTAGTAACATACGCCGAGGCCAGATCACCAGGGAGAGCCTGGAACCCGAGCTCTACGCCAAAGGACATTGGCTGCAGAGAAAAGCAGCAACAGGGAAGCAAACATTCCCAGAGAGAGACTACCCGTGAGAGGTACAAACACTTTGAATCAAGGCTAGGAAAGCCAACAAGGTTACAGGAAGCTGAGAAACTCAAGCAGGCAAGCAGCCCCTGTGAATCAGGGCAGGAGAGATACGAACACTTTGAATCAAGGCTAGGAAAGCCAATGAGGTTACGGGAATCTGAGAAACCCGAGCAGGCAAGCACCCCTGTGAATCAGAATGAGAGAGGTATGAATACTTTGAATCAAGGCGGAGAAAGCCAAAAAGGTAACGGGATCCTGAGAAACCCAAACATGCAAGCGCCCCTGTGAATCAGAACAAGAGAGGCACGAACACTTTGAATCAAGGCGGGCAAAGCCACAAGTTACGGGATCCTGAGAAAGCCAAACAGACGAGAGCCCGATTTAAATCAGATCGAAATAGCCACAACACTTTGCACCCAGGTTGAGAGAGCCAACAAGGTTACGGAACCTCTTGAAAACCCAGCGGGCCACGGCCCAATGTGAGTCAAAGTGAAGGATATACGAACACTTTGCATCAAGGCTAGGAAAACCGATGAGGATATTGGATTCTGGGAAACCAGAGTGGGCAAGCACCCTATGTGAATTACATTGAGTGAGAGAACGCAAGTCTGCCAGAGGGCTGCACGACTTCAGGAAGTCCAAAAGCCATGAAATTGTTATAAAGAGAACTGTATTAAGAGGGAACCATGAAGTGGATACTTTGTTTTGACCAGCAAACTCTACAGAGGGTTGTGAACTGTTTTATCATATTTTTCAAAAAAGATCACCCTAAGTTACCCGGGGGAACCCAGACGTGGACCCCTTGCTCACTCCACCTCACTGATGAGGCCCAACAAGTCTGAAGCACGTGTAGGGGTTGCTGTTGGTACTCTTGTTCAAAGGAGGTTTGTCTGGCATTTCGGTGCTGGACTGTCCTTGTGGGCGGGAAAAATACTGATATGCAAATGGATATTCCTCCTTTGAGAAAAGTACAGTGAGTAAAAAGCGATGGCTGCTGACTCTCAAAGTGGGTAAAAACCACAGAACAAGTTATCATGCCATGTTCTTTCGAGAGAGGGGCGCCTGCTACCTTTTTGGTGTTTTATCATATTGACAAACTTGACTCTAACGACAAGTCATCCAAGTGTCTGGGCCAGGTAGAAACCTAATATAGAGGCCATTGCTTCAGACTCTCTTTTTAGTTACGTTTTCCAAAGTGGTAGGGCCAGATTAGTTGGATAGGATTTTGGATTAAGGACTGTTTTCTTTTGACAAGCACCATTAATTTTAGTTTCTAGTTAGGGAACTTCCCTCATAGAGATAGGGCAAGTTAGGAGTTTTCATGTGCTTTGAACAAAGACCCTTGAAACATATCAGTCATTGGTCTGAGTCCTACTTCTGGTTAGGCATAGTATATAAGCACCCATCTCTATAATCTCTCTCATCTCTTAAGAATGTCCTGGTTTTGTGAAAGGAATCACATTCAGGGAAGAGGTTTAAAGGTACAATTTGCTCTTGTGGAGTTGCCCATGCCTCTTGGTTTCACAATTTTGGCAACAGAACAAGTTTGTCCAGGAGCACATGATTTCTTTTACTCTTTTACTTGTGAATCATATTTAGCTGTGTTGGGGGGGGCGTGGCTATCCAGCCATGGAGTAGGACATGCTTTCCTGGGAAGCTTCTGCTGTTCCATAGTTGATCCGCATCAAAGTGTGCTAAAACAGCCTGCAGGCTCCAGAACTGAAGGCAAGTGCGTCAGAAGGTGTGCTTTACATGAACTGAATATTACGAGTGCATCAGGACATGGGTTCGCGAGATATGAAGCTTTCTAAGATGCAGCCGCTTGTATAAATTCGAAACAAGATGGCGGTCCGGACAACAAAGGGACCGAAGAATACAGCCGCAGACACGGAAGACTTGTGCGGGGGTCCGCGCAATAGGAGAACTGGGAGAGAGGTCAGCATACGAAGCTCACAGAAAGCACTAACTTCAGTTCCATATAACCGGAGTATGCTACCGAAGCATGCTACCGTAGCTGCAGCACCGGTAGACAAAGGAGCATTGGGCTGCAGAGTGGACAGGAGGAGCCTATGTCGTAACGGGAGCCCGGCAAGAAGGAAGCACGAAACTGTGGCCCTTCATGCAACGGCATGCAGGAGCCATGTGTGCGCACCGGGGAGGGGCACACAAGACGGTAGGAAGCGCACATGAAGGAACAGCGAGCGAGAGCAGGCTGTGCAGATGTGAATGAACGTCACCAGCTTGCCACCAAAAGGAATACACAGTGAGGGGCACACCGGGAAGTTTGCATGCGTGGACCCGGCTGAGAGAGGCTGCGCTCCGTTGATACAATTGACAGTGACGGAGGAGTTCAAGGTACGAAATTGACAAGACGCTCTGCTGGATACAAAATAACAAGCACGTGTGCGCGGCGAAAGATCTGGGAGGAAGATGAATGTGCTTATATGAGTTGCAACAGGGTCCCACAGGATTGAGGATATCTGAACGTGCGAGCAGCGCTCCTTGATATTATTGAAGGCAGGTAGAAAGAATGGAATAAATGGACACTCCTCAAGACACACTACAGCAATCACGAGGTGATTTAAGAGCTGGATGGAAGGCAAATGTGCTCAATAAGGTACAACGTGTGCTGACAGGACCAAGACACACCAAATATATTTGCAAGCCTACAGAGAGAGAGGACACAGGGGTAGCCACTGGCACTATGGAGACAGGGCATAAGTGTGGTAGAGGCACACCGGAAGTGATTTCTTGCTGTTGGTGAGACCATAAGCCACAGGCGCTTGAGTTCCCCAACATCCTGAGAGAGATCCAGTGGGCTACACAGATACAACACCGAACATTTACACTGACATTCAGGCTACAACGAAATATAAGCCAACTGGACGTGAAGTGCCGGCCCAATGGACTCCTAGGTACTGAGAGGGGACAAAGTGAGGTGGAAGACCCCCGTATTGGGACAGAGTGCCCACAATACCAAGCAGCACCAACACAGGAGTGAGAGCCGGGAAGGGGCCCTCACACAAGCGGTAATGGCAACCAAATTACCAAAAGACAGAGGGAAACAATCCACCATGGAGGAGTTTGCCAAGTCACTGCAGGTGATCGAGGGAGTGAGTGGGAAAGGACAGAGCACACGAGAAAGCGATAACATGGTGCTCAACAACCAACAAATATTGGACGCTATAACAGAACTGAAAATATCATGGGAAAGCAAGATGGGCGCAGCTATATCGGACCTGAGGACAGCGCTGGAGGCTAAAATTTACGCAGTGAGTATAGATGTGAATTTACTGCGACACGATGTACGATCATTGGCTGAACACACAGGAACCCTAGAAAAGGAAGTGAAACAGAACACGAGCACAAGCACGACTAATGTAAGGGAAGTCCATGTGTTGCCACAACAGATGCGCAGTCTGGAGTATAGAGCCAAAGAAGCAGAAGGGCGGGCTCGTAGAAAAATGTGCGCATAGTGGGGCTTCCGGAAGGTGAGGAGGGATCTGACCCGAAGAACTATGTCGAAAGCATGTTGCTGCAGGAGATTTCAGGTAGAGCGCTAAGCCAGGGGTTTGCAGTGGAGAGAGAGCATAGGGCTCAGTCAAGGAAGCCGCCACTGAGAGCCCCACTGCGGCCCATCATCGCCAAGATTTTAAACTATAAAGACAGGGAGAAGGTCTTGGAGCCCTTCCGCAAAGGGTGAACAATAAGAAGAGCATCAGCTACCATCACTGCGTACCTGGACTATACACTCATGGTGCAGAGGCAACGCTTAAACTACGTGGCAGTGAAGTGTAGATTGTGTGATGCAGGATACAGATACATGTTGCTGTACCCGGCAAAAATGAAGGTGCTTCTGAAGAATAAAGCTCTATTCTTCGAATCACCAGAGGATGTGACTGCATGGTCGCATTGATGCACTAGATGACATTTAAGGGGAGAAGTACGGCACACATAGTGCCAATGGGACTGGATTATAGCAGGTCGCATAGGAGATTGATAGGTTAGCTTATATGGTCCTACATCGAAACGGGCTGTAAGCTCATAGTAGGAGGCGCAGTACCCGGAGACACGCTACCAAACCCCGGGGTAGTTTTAGCTGGTATACTGTTAGTGCGGTATCCCCCTGCTGAGTACCTGGTATCAGTTATATCAAGAACAGGACTAGATGCGGGGTAGCCTGAGATGCAGGGATGGAGCTGGGCATTTAGAGGGGGGCAGGGGGCAGGAAACAGTTGAGATTGGGAAGGGGGGGTATGAAGGTGGGGTGTTTGAGAGGTTGTTTAGGAAACAAGCTTTCACCTGTATGCCATTATGCATGGAGCGGAAGACTAGGAGGGTAAAGGGGGGGGACAGGATATGGACAGGATGGGAAACCAAAAGATAGCCACCTGGAATGTCAGGGGGCTCAATAGTTACATGAAGAGAAATAAGGTCATGATGTATCTGAAACGGCAGAGAATTGATATTGTGCTACTGCAGGAAACACACCTTACTAAAGAGAAGCAGGAAACAGTGGGGAGGAAGTGGAGAGGCACCACCATAGGAGCGACATACTCAGCGTACGCCAGGGAAGTTATTACATGGATAGCACCACATGCCCCCTTTAAGCTGTTGCAGACCACCATAGAACCTGATGGGAGGATGGTGCTGATAAAAGGCCTGGTAGAAAATAGGGAGGCAAGTATTATTAACACATATACCCCAAACCAGAACACAGTGGGCTACTTCAAGACCTTGCATAGTAAGTTTAGCCCTTACATGGGAGGGGAAGTCATATGGGGAGGGGAGTTTAACTGTAATCTGGATCCCAAAATGGACAGATCAGACAGAAAGATGATGAGGCCTGCCCCAGCAGCCAAGGCCCGAGGGACCCTATTGGGGGACTTTCAACTAGTGGATATATGGAGGATGCACCACCCACGGGAAAGACAGTATTCCCACTATGCAGCTCTAAAGGCCCTACACACACGGTTAGACTACATGTTTGCCACATCCGAATTGACGGTAGAATTGGTGCGCTCAGAATATAAGGCAAAGTCCTATTGGACCACTCGCCACTGATTGTGGAGTGGCAATACTCTCCACTCAGAGCACGATTCTACAAAATCCTTCACTACCGTCCTTCCCCTTCATCACACTCTTTCATTACAATCCTTCTCCTTTCTCACAGTCCTTTTTCTTCCTAACAGACTATGGGCCTCGTCATAAGTTGGGTGCAGCTGCAAGCACACAGCGGTAACGCTATTACCGTTGCATTACTGCTAAACTATGAGTTGGATGGAAAGTTACCCAGCTTTACCTCCAGCTTAGAGCTGGAGGTAACTCTGATGAGTTTCCGCTTATTTGAGGTGCTATTCCCGCAGTGATAATTGCAACGCGGTAATAGCGTCCAGCTTGGTCCATAGAGTCCTGTGGACTTACAGACTTACCAGAACTATGGATCGAGTGCTAATAGCACCGGACCGAGTTGCAGTAACACTATTTGCATTGGCAGTATCCCAGCGGATATCACCAAGGCTCTGATGAGGCACTTTCTCCTTTGCCATTCTTTTATTACAATCCTTCCCCATCAGTCCTTTTCCTTTGCCACTGTCCTTCCACATCATCACCGTCCTTCATTTCAGTTTTTCTCCTTATTCCCAGTCCTTCCCCTTCACTGCCGCCATTCTCCTACATCATACTTTTTCATCATAATTCTTCTGCTTTGTCACAGTCCTTTCACTTCATCACAGTCCTTCTCCTTAAACAAAAACCTTCACTGCAGTCCTTCTCCTTCATCATACTTTTTCATCATAATTCTTCTGCTTTGTCACAGTCCTTTCACTTCATCACAGTCCTTCATCACAGTCCTTCTACTTTGTCATAGTATTTTGTCAGAGTGATATACTAGCTCCATAATTTAATATCACGGTTGCCTTTGATTTGATCTAGTTAATAACCATTTTATTGTAAATGCAGTATTTGCAAAAGATACCAAGTCACGTTTTGCACTGCTATTTCCTTGCAAGTGAGTAGCATGGTGTTGTCTGGAAAAGCAGCAGTGGATTGCCCTGGACTCTCACCCTTGGTGCATCCAATTGCTGGGTAAACACAAACTCTTGTAAACTATCAAGAACAGACTAAATGGGATATGAACCAGTGCCCACCCCTGCCTGAGACCTATCCATACAGATAACTGCTTGCATATATCGTACTGGCTCTTCTATATAAAGCTCATTGGGCCTCATAACAAGTCCTGCGGTAACCCTGCCGGTGCTTCCGGTGGGTTGCCGCCATACTCATGACATTTTACCAGCGCATGCCTTCCCGGTGCCACTGGGACATTACAAGTCCCTGGGGCCCGGGATATCAGGCACCAGGAAATGTTGTGCCCCATTCTCATGGAGTCCAATAGGATTCCACAGGAATGGGTGCACGAAAGCACAGGCACCGTTGTCAGCGGTGCCGGTGCTTCCATGGCAACCCTGCCTACTGGGGCCAATGCACTCAGCAAGTCAGACCTGCCGAGTGCATCGAACCTGGCAGGCAGAGTTATAGTCTGCCAGTCCAGAAAGGGGGCCAGTACACTGCTACCCGCACCCTTATTTCCGGACCACCAGACTCGTAATGAGGCATTCTGTAAAGCACTATTAAAACTCAAATGTTTCTGTATTCGAGAGCCACATTTTCATGATACTCTGACTGTTTTTCTGCCTATTTCTGCACTGCTGTATGAAAATAAATCATGTTTCTAACCTTGCTGCCTGAGGTTGCTTATTGGGTTTACTTGGTGATAGATCTGGGTTTCTACAAGGGCAGTAAAATCAGTGATAGGACACACCCCGCTCAATAGATGGAAGGGTCTGCTCAAAGTTCCCTTCCGCTATAAAGAGGCTTCCAAGAAAGAAATGTTCAGCTACAGTTGTCATGCAAATGGTACATAGCCCCAGACCTGAGCACCATATATAGCCGCAGTGACACATTTACATTTTTTTACTTAAGCAATAAGCCCAGAGCCGGGGGGGGGCATTACTGAGTCAGCTAATGCCCTGTTAAACTGTATCTGTATAATATCGCACTGATATGAATATTGGCATAAGCCCATTCGCGTTGCACAGCAAACCGCGTTTGGAATGCTTCGATTTCTAATCAACTTCGCTGCCATTTTAAGAACTATCCACCATTTTGATTTGAACTCTTGCTTTGTGTCCTGAAATGGTGGACTGTGTTTTCAACTACAGCCGAGCCAAACAACCTTTGAGTTACCTCACCATTTCAGCTGACCAAGAGCAGACTGTTTGTTATGTGCAAAGAAACCTTGTGACTCACATGAACTGCAATCCAAGTGTTGTCTGTGCTCACAAGCCTCATCCTCATCTAAACAACGGAACAATGTAGAGCAAACTCAAATTGTGTGCTTTGGTTGTAATATATGATGTTCTCTCTTGAAACTAGGCTTACTATGAGCCGGACACCCAACACTGCCATTGTATTTTCACGGACAAGTAAACTTGCTAAATATGTTAAACAATATTGTTGAATTTGTCATGTGAACTGGGCACGAACCCTTGCATGTAAATTATTAGTTTGGAGAGGGGCTGGATGATGATTGGAAAAATGCATAAAAGAACAGGCATTAAGATGTCCAACACTCTCACCCCTCACTGTGTCTGCTGGTACACACTGCAAGGTTTTGGGAGCCAGATAGCTATATGTTTTGCTTTGAATATGTACAGAAATAAAGATACTTGTGTCTTTTGACCTGTGATTGGCGTATTTCATTTTGTGGTACTAAGCCTCGATACTTCTTTGGTCTTTCAGCCCCTGTTCCCCGAATTACAGACCCGAGTGAAGCGAGGGCCTTAACGAAGGCCCTTGTGCATTACCTGACTTGGTAATGCCCCCATGGCGAGGGGCTTATTGCTATTACACCCCGGCCTATAAGACCAGGGTACTAAAAGTATTTTTTTCTGTTCCAAAACACTCCAGCGTTTCGTAACAGAAATAGTTTTTACAAAAATGGCAGCCGTAGAAGGGAAAACAAAGTCAATATTCCCTTTCCATGGCGGCCATTGAAAAAAATAGAAAAAAAGTAAACAAAAAATGGGCGCCATGGAAACGGGAGAAGGGACCTTCTCTCTTTCCATGGTGCCCATTAAAATGGCCGCCATGGAAAGGAGAGACGTGACTACGTGTAGTCCCTTCTTCCTTTCCATCATGTCCTGTCGCAGATCGGGAGCAGACGCGCTGGGGACAGAAGTGTCCCTAGCACGTACGCTCCCAAAATGGACTTTTGCAAAGGTAAGTGGGGATAGGGGCCAGGGAGGGAATTCTGTGGATGGGGAGGAGGGAGAGGACAGGACACCGGAAGTGGGACACAACTTACCGCATTCCCCCGCTGGAAATGCCCCCGTTCCGAGCCTCCACATTGGCTGAGAGGCTGCCATACCTCCCTCTGGGTACTAACACAGATAATGTCAATGTCATTTCTGCACTCAGGCTGTATCTGATTCTTGCCACATTACCATTGTGAAGTGTTTCGAGCATCTCTATGCACTCTTCTCTCAGGCCTTCCCACCTCAGTGACTCCCACATAAAGTTCCTATTCACAGAATCAAAAGCTGTTTTCAGATCTGCAATCTCTTTCTCTCTCTTCCCCTTCATCTCACTAGGGTGTGTGCTGCTGGTCAGGTTGGAAATAGTTGTAACTGTTCTGTTAAGGTTGCTGTTAAAGTGCTGTTAACCGTGGGGGAGATGGAGAGCAAATGCTGTGATTATGGCTCTTAAATGTGGCTATGATTTGTGAAAGAAAAATGTAACGCTGTATATGATAAACGAAATGTCTAAAGACAAAATATTATCAGGTTGTGTCCAACGTGCTGTCACTTGATGTTGTGTTTCTGTTTGTGCTTGCACACTAAACGGAAAATGTAATCTAATTTTCTACGGTTTTCCTTTCCATGTTTTGCATGTTCCTGTCATCCATTTTGTGTTGAATGGGGCTCCAGTGTGGTGGCCGTTGACAACATGGATGGGGGTGGTATCGTCCACTGTCAGGAGGAGTAAGCGTGTGACTGAGGTGGTTTCACCTCAATACGGTGGAGAGTTCCCCTGCCGTTAACGCAGGTGGAAGTTCCCATAAGGGTATAAATGTTGCCGTGCTGGCATTGCGCAGGAGATAGCCTGCTGAAGAGTGATAGAGATGCTAGCCCATAAAGGGGCTGCATGGCCTCTTGAGTCGCCCCAGGACCTGCATGGGCCTGGGCCAGTTTCTTTCCCCTTCCAGCTTGGGGAAGGATCATTCTAGAAGTTCTGCAGAGGCTCAATGGCATAAGGCGTAAGTAGTGCTGCAGGCGGTGTGTGGTGATCACCGCCGCACTCGGCGACGCGCCTGGAGTGCCTCGCTGGAGCCGTGAGGTCAAGTGACAAACTCCCTCGCGGGTTTCCCCGGTTGGGAAGTTTGTTGTCTGGTGCTATCGGCATTAGAGAGGTAGGAGGGGGAGGTATGCATGTGGGAGGAGCACACTTTGACAACTTGTGGTTCATTCAGCAGTATCCTACGGAGGATTCATGGAGCACAATAAGTTTTGTTTAGAACCAGGGTAAAAGAGCTGTGTTTCTTCAAGCACAAATCTAAATCCTGTTTGAGAAGTATACAAAATACATGATATTATATATTTATATATTCAATGAAAAAACTTTGTTAAGTGGACGTTATGGTTAAGTTGCACTAATACAAACCTATGAAATTCAATGAAAAAACTTTGTTAAAGGGACGTTATGGTTACAAGTAAAACCGAAAAACCCCAACAATTTGCCAGTTATGGTAAGCTAAGCAACCATAACTTGTGCCACCACCGTGCACCGCTAAGACTAACGCCCAGGACTTTGTGTTATGCTAATGGAAATATTGTGCCGTTTATCCCCCGTTGCAGGGACTGGAATGGTGGATTCCAGCCCGGCAGCCGAAGTTATCAGCCCAAGCGAAGCGAGGATGGATAACCGGGTCTCCGGACCATTATCCCCCCATTAAAGCCCCTAAAATGTCGGATGAAGGCCATTAGCACCCTAGGTTCCCAAAGCGGAAAGCCGGGTGCTTAAAAAAAGGATTTTCCATCCTACAGCTGTAGGAAGGAAAATCCTTTTCCAAGATGGCCACCATCGAAAGGGAATGTGGGGTTGAATACAGGGCCCCTCTTTGCTTTCCATGGCAGCCTGCAGAAGGTGAAAAGAGAACCCTATGACCATATTACCACGAACACATTTTTCTTCCCTTTCAAACCTATCCCAATTTCAAATAACTTTACCACAAAGCCAGTCCCAGGTGTACATGGCCGCTTTAACCCCCTGTGTTGTCCCTCATGGTCATGGCCAGGAGCCAGATTATCCATATCATGACCTTATTCCATGACCCGGAAAAGAAACATGGGCACGTTTGCAAAAGCATGCTTTCAGGTCCTTGCCAATGCTCCTTACACAAGTTTGATGGAAATCCACCCATGTTTTATTTTTTCAAAAGTGTCAAATGTATGCACATACAGTGTAAGCACAAAATTGACAATTATAGTAGGACCTCAGTCTTGAGGCGAATTCTAATTTGTAGCTTTTAATTATTGAGTTCGGTTGTCAGCTGTGGTATTGTATCTTTATCTTAATTGCCAAAGATAGAATATTTGAGTTTATGATTAATTATACATATCCACTTGCGACAGCCAATAATTGTCTTCAATGTGCAATTGTGAGCGCCAGAGTGATCATTTCCACAATTGCAAAGTTTTGCTTTAATATAGTCTTTTATTTTTGTTTTTGCAAGTTAGTTTGCAATCTCTCTAATTTGTGATCTCTCTACACGTTTTTCACCCTTTTTAATCCATTCAAAAGCGATCATCAGGCGAGTATTTCAATTGAATCTTTCACAAGTATTCTGACTTTGTTTTTCCCTTTTTTCGTTTCTATTCATTCAAAGTTTCAAAAAAGGGTTCCAGTTTTTAGATATTATTTCAGCCAAAAACTTACCTTTTGAAAATTCCTTTGTAGTAGGTGCTGAATGGGAAGGATACGCTTGTCCCTCCGATGACGCCTTCAATTTGTGCACATACAATAGACATATAACCTAGACCCCACTTGACAAAATCCATTCAGACTTTACGAAAACATTTGTATCTAGATCTATAATCTTTTTGCAAACGTTTGTGTAGATTTGCCAAATGGCACCACATTTATAAACCTTTACAATATTTTGGGACCCCCCTCTAATTTTGCCCCCTCTTTACAAAATCCCACCAAACTTCAGAGAAATGTTTATATCTAGTTCTATTATCAGTTTGCCAAATTAAGTGTAGATTTGTCAAAAGGCACTTCATTTTTAAGCCTTTACATTATTTTGGGACACGCCCTCTAATTTTGCCCCCTCTTGACAAAATCCCACCAAACTTTGTAGAAACAGTTATATCTAGATCTATTATCAGTTTGCCAAATTAAGTGTAGATTCATCAAATAACACCTCATTTATAAGCCTTTACAATATTTTGGGACCCCCCTCTAATTTCGCCCCCTCTTGACAGAATCCCATTCTTTTTTTTTTTGTTTTATTTGGTTTATTACAAACCTTTAAAAAGACAAAAAACACATCATCATTACACATCTCACAATCCGTCCTGACAACAAGGATAGTCTTTTTTTTAAAAAGAATGGTTTTTCCAATAAAACATTCGTTACTTAAGTCAATCCATCACCAATTTAGATCACAGACAAGTCTTTCCGGGAGAAGATAGCTTCTAAGAAAAAAGTCAAGGCCATAGTAAGCCTTCTGTCACTTTCATCAAAAAGTACCTGCCACCAGTCCTCTAGACTCAATGATGGGCGTGCATTGCTGAATTTCCCCAGATGATTACATCTTTCACCAGATAAGGCTGGTCACGTCATTATTAGATGTTTAAGTGATTCTTCCGATTCGTTACACAGTCTACATAATTCCAGCATGGTAACATCGTTCACCCATAGGTTAGAGCGTTCTCTCGTCTGAAAAGCATTTAGACGAAATTTAATGTAAATTTTCCTTCAGTGTGTATCCGGAAATTTCACTAAATAGTTTTGGATTTCATTAACACTTCTTTTCACAGGAGGCACATTTTTCATTATGCGAAAAATCCAATCTTGTCTCCACAACTTTAATTTAACGTGGTTAGGATTTGTCTGCAGTGTGTGAGTGTCTGTGCCCAATTCCATCAGGATCTCCTTAGAACTCTCTACCCACATAGAAAAAACAGACACTATCATCGTTTGATTCGCCAGGTTCAGAATCTCAAATTGGGGGTTTTGGGAAGATAGTGTTATTTTTCCGTACAGATTAAGCGTAGACCAACAGACTCTTGCATTGAGTGAAATCAGACTGAGCTCATGTCTGATGCAGGCTGTCGGTGTACCCCATGGAAGAGATAAGACACGTGACCAAAACATATTTTCCAAATGGTTCCATAAACCAGCTGAGCACCCAAGAGCACACTCCGTTCCGTATAAAAGAGCAGGTACAGCTTTCTGTTTATAGAACGCTAACACCGGTAGAAGCGAAAATTTACTATATTTTTTATTGAGCCAAGCCGCTTGAATTGACAGTTTCTTACATTTCATTTTGATGTTATTAACCCATGGTGCATCGTTTATGTTCGAATTAAACACAGTACCCAAATATTTAATTTGCGATGTAGTGGTTAACATTTTGTCACCCAAGTGCCATCGAAATTTTTGTCGGGTTCGTGCATGGGACCCTTGTAGCTTTTGCAATACTATGATCTCGGATTTAGTAGTGTTAATAACCAAGTCATTATTTTTCACGTATTTTTGAGGGCATTCAAACTGTGTTGTAAACCAATCGGCGTTAAATCAATCAAAATGAGATCGTCTGCATAAATCATATGGCCAATGTGACAACCATTGATTTTCGGGGGAAATGAGGCGGCTTCCTTCAGAGTTTGATCCACATCTGACAAAAAAAGATTGAAAATGATTCCTGCCAGAGGGCAGCCCTGTTTTACCCCACAAAATGTCTGGATGGCCTCAGACAGCCTACCAGTTTTATCCAGCCTAATACGTATGTTTGTATTGGTATGTAGATCTTTAATGGCAAGAATTAAGCTGGCAGGACAGTTCCATTCGGACATCTTTTCCCATAGTAATTCGCGATTAATACTGTCAAAAGCGTGGGATAAATCAATGGATGCAATATAGATTTTTCCACCAACTTGGAGGTTGTTCATTTTCAACAAATGAATTAACAAAAGGTTAAGACTACAGCCAACACCTTTAATGAACCCAGTTTGTCGGATGTCTGTATGATTGCTAGATAATGACCATCTCCGTAGATCTTGCTGTAAAAAAGTTGCATAAATCTTTCCCAAGACATCAAGTAAGGCAATTGGTCGATAATGGCTAGGATCTAAGCGATTGCCTTTTTTAAAAATTGGCACAATAATGGCACTTTTCCAAGTGGTTGGTGTTGTAGCAGTAAGAGCAATCTTGGTAAAAAGATTGTAGCAAAAGTCGGTCCATTCCACAGGATTTTGTTTCAAGGTGAAATTGGTCAGACCATCGGGCCCAGGGGCTCGAGATGAACTTAATTTAGTAATGGTCTCCAAGATGTCAGATTTCTCAAATTTTAGATCCCAACGGTTCAACTCTGGCACTGAAGATCTTTTAGTATCGCCTTTGGAACTATAGAGTAATGTATAATGATTAATCCAGCTTTCCTCTGATACCATATTTTCTTGTAGGGCATCTCGAGGAGCACTAAGATTGTTTACAAGGTTCCAAAAGTCTTGGGTGTTTTTATTTGCCAGTTTTGACATCATGGCTTCCGCATCAAGTTGGAGCAGATGAGCTCTATGCTGTTTTAACCAGTTTTTGTATGATTGCTTTATTTTTTTCCTTTGCAAGGTGGACATACTGGTCGAATCTCTTGGACATCTTCTAATCTCCATTCTCATTCGGCGTTTACGTTTCAAAATGTTCAAGTCAAAGACATGGGATCGTTGAAACGTTTGACTTCTTGGTCCCTTGTTAGTCTCTTTAAATTGTGTTAGTAAATGCCGATATTCAATTTGATTCGGTTCTCTTAGGAATGCTTGATTTATGTTCTTAACCTCTTTATTTTCTAAACGCAGACGGATCCTGTTGGATTCGACAGAAATATCATGTCCCCAATGAGCAACTGGCTTATCATATGCGGCAATTACTAATTTCAATAAATTATGATCACTTTCTTTTTTTTCCACCACCTGAAGTGACTGCACTCTAGCATGAAGGTCATCAGAAACATAAAAATAGTCAGGATTAGATTTTTGAGTCGTCCTTTTCCAAGTAGGTTTCGCAGGGATGTCTCCAGTAGTACATCCATTAAGCATCGACATTCCTCGCGCAGACATCTCTGCAACCCACAACAAGACATCATTTTGGGTAGTGATAATCGCATCTGATGTCCTTGTCTTTGCTTTTAGGCAATCAATATTTAAATCACCGCACAAAACAATTTTGGGAGACAATTCATTTTCATAGATGGTATCAAGAAGGGTTGAAATTTGATCAATAAACATATTTGCACTAATCGCTTGATGTTGCCAATACACATTAATGATTGATATTAAGTCCACGGGACATTTTGCTGTGTTCTCTAATCTAACCGATACAAATTGAAGATATGGGGCCTCATTCCGAGTACGGCGCTAACCAATGGCGCTATTAACGCCTTGGTTGACGCCGTACCCGGACCGGCAGCGCCTTGGTGGTTGGCGGAATTACCGCCCCATTCCAAGGTTGGCGGGGCGGTAATTCCCCAATCCCCATTTACCCTTCCCCATTCCCATTCTTGCCCCATAGGGCATAATGGGAGTGGGGAAGGCGTCAATTACGCCACCGTAAATTACGGTGGCGTAATTAACATCAAGGTCCCTTAGCGCCATGGTATTTAACGCCTGCTAAAAGCAGGTGTTAAAAGCACCATGGCGCTAAGGGAACTCGGAGTATGGCGGTAAGGGATTACCGCCACCGCTCTCGTTAGCGGTGGCCGCTATCCCTTACCGCCATACTCGGAATGAGGCCCATGGTGTTATATTTCTACTCTCTTTGATTTGATACCCAAAGCTTTTCCTTATCATAATGAGCAGACCGGCCATAGGTCTACCTCGTTTGTTTCTGGATCGCAGGATTTAAGGCCACTTTGAACTCATCACATAGCGGAAACTCTGATAGCCATGTCTCCTGGATACACACAAAGTCCAATCCTATAAGCCAGGAGTGTGAAAACAAGTGGCTAAACCCACGGGAGTTCCATGATGCTAGTGTCAGAAAAGTTCGATTTGCAGGCTTTAGGCATTAGCTTCGTTGATTATTAACCAAGGATTTGGCAATCCAATCCCAATCATTCGACTGTGTAGGTCCGACTGCAATGACATCCATAACGCTGTTATTGTTAGCAGCAGATCCGTCACAAGAAAAGGTTATTTGAATTTGTTCACTCATCAAGGGTGCATTTGTTGTCTTAGGGAGCAAACCATCATCAACATTGAGGCTCCTCGAAGGGTCGATTGCAATCCCCATGAGGTGGGTTGACCCAAGACCATCAAGGCACCCAACAACGTGCTTTGATTGCAATTGGGAATCAGATTGAATTGTCCTTGAAAGGATACAATCTTTCTGAACAGATGGATTGATTTCTTGTGAATTTGGTTTTCTCGAATATCAAAGCCCATTAATTAAAGAACAGCAGCAGAGTCCAAAAGGATGTTACTTATGACCCCAGAATCGATATGGAAAAGGACAATATCGTTTTGTGGTTCTTTATAGAATTCCACAGTTCTAATATCACCCGTTTCAATTGTCCGAAGATTAGGTACATAATGGAATAAACGGAGAACGTTGTTCCTATTTAGTGTAAGACCATCATTATTCGATGCTATACGTTCCAAAATCAGTTGGTATTTAGAAATCGGCTTTTTAAAGAATGGCAGTTTAGATTGATTCTTCGAGGAAGATGCTTGTGTTAAAGCGTGCTCATTTGTTAGAGCTCTTGAAAAATGATCCTTCCTGTTTTCACTTTTTTGTTTGTTAACAGACTTAGGGGCCGATTCATGGAACAAACGTGCGCCGAAAATCTTTGCGCAAGCAGGCGCAAGCAGGCGCAAGCGCAAAAAAACAGTGCGATTCATGGAAGTCCCTGCGCGTGTTTTCCTCGGGATGTGCGCCAAACCCGTGCATGGCGCACACGTCACTGCAACATCCCGAAAGGCGTGCATGACGCGCACAGTGAAAGCGCACAACCTCGGCGCATACACCAGAAAGTGGGCGGAACACGGGGCGTAATGCGCGGAATGGGGAACAACGCGCGAAAATAAGGGCGTAACTGGGGATGTACTGCAGGGAAGCAGACGGAACGCCCACACGCACTCGAACCACACGTATTCATGGAATCGAATAGGGCAAAGCCACGCACAGCCAAAGACACGCACAAGCCGAAACACGTCCGCCACACGAAGGCAGGCGGTAGCGTCCCTGCGCATTACAAAAGTGGCAATATACAGCAATTGGGCCTGTGCGAGCGGGGCACGTGTATTTCGGGGGTGCGCGGGAAGTTACACACGCGATTGAACGGGTTACGTGTATTTCGTGGTTGCGTGGGAAGTTACACACGCGATTGAGCGGGGTACGTGTATTTCGGGGGTGCGCGGGAAGTTACACACGCGATTGAGCGGGGCACGTGTATTTCGGGGGTGCGCGGGAAGTTACACACACGATTGAGCGGGGTACGTGTATTTCGGGGGTGCGTGGGAAGTTACACACGCGATTGAGCGGGGCACGTGTATTTCGGGGGTGCGCGGGAAGTTACACACGCGATTGAGCGGGGTACGTGTATTTCGGGGGTGCGCGGGAAGTTACACACGCGATTGAGCGGGGCACGTGTATTTCGGGGGTGCGCGGGAAGTTACACACGCGATTGAGCGGGGCACGTGTATTTCGGGGGTGCGCGGGAAGTTACACACGCGATTGAGTGGGGTACGTGTATTTCGGGGTGCGCGGGAAGTTACACACGCGATTGAGCGGGGTACGTGTATTTCGGGGGTGCGCGGGAAGTTACACACGCGATTGAGCGGGGTACGTGTATTTCGGGGTGCGCGGGAAGTTACACACGCGATTGAGCGGGGTACGTGTATTTCTGGGGTGCGCGGGAAGTTACACACGCGATTGAGCGGGGCACGTGTATTTCGGGGGTGCGCGGGAAGTTACACACGCGATTGAGCGGGGCACGTGTATTTCGGTGGTGCCGGGGAATGCTACACGTGATTTGGCCATGTGGGTACTCCCAGGTGTTCCCTCTACACCCTCCACGGCCCCTGCAGGCAGCCCACACCACAGGGGACTACCCTGCACCCCTGCTCATGTCCCACAGGCAACCCATCCAACATGGCCATGCCCACCAGCCAACCCACATGTCACCTTGCACTACTGATCACCAACACATGTCTCCCACCACCCCCACCCCCCATCCACCAGGGGCACCCTCCACCAGGCCCCCACTCATGCCTCCCACCACCCCCACCCCCCAGCCACCAGGGGCACCCTCCACCAGGCCCCCCACCCATGTCTCCCATCACCCCCACCCCCCAGCAGTGCAGGGGCAGCCTCCACCAGGCCCCCACTCATGTCTCCCACCACCCCCACCCCCCAGCCACCAGGGGCACCCTCCACCAGGCCCCCCACCCATGTCTCCCATCACCCCCACCCCCCAGCAGTGCAGGGGCAGCCTCCACCAGGCCCCCACTCATGTCTCCATCACCCCCACCCCCCATCCACCAGGGGCACCCTCCAACAGGCCCCCACTCATGTCTCCCATCACCCCCACCCCCCAGCAGTGCAGGGGCAGCCTCCACCAGGCCCCCACTCATGTCCCCTATCACCCCCACCCCCCAGCCACCAGGGACAGCCTCCACCAGGCCCCCACCCATGTCCGACTCATGTTCCCCTGCACCCCCACCCCCCAGCCACCAGGGGCAGCCTCCACCAGGCCCCCACTCATGTCCCCTATCACCCCCACCCCCCAGCCACCAGGGGCAGCCTCCACCAGGCCCCCACTCATGTCCCCTATCACCCCCACCCCCCAGCCACCAGGGGCAGCCTCCACCAGGCCCCCAACCATGTCACCCATCACCCCCACCCCCCAGGCGCGCCCTCCACCAGGCCCCCACTCATGTCTCCCACCCCCCCACCCCCCATCCACCAGGGGCACCCTCCACCAGGCCCCCACTCATGTCTCCCACCACCCCCACCCCCAGCACTGTGGGGCACCTGCCAGCAGGCCCCCACCCATGTCCAACTCATGTTCCCCTGCACCCCCACCCCCAGCACTGTGGGGCACCTGCCAGCAGGCCCCCACTCATGTCCAACTCATGTTCCCCTGCACCCCCACCCCCCAGCACAGTGGGGCACCTGCCAGCAGGCCCCCACCCATGTCCAACTCATGTTCCCCTGCACCCCCACCCCCCAGCACTGTGGGGCACCTGCCAGCAGGCCCCCCTCATGTCCAACTCATGTTCCCCTGCACCCCCACCCCCCAGCACTGTGGGGCACCTGCCAGCAGGCCCCCACCCATGTCCAACTCATGTTCCCCTGCACCCCCACCCCCCAGCACAGTGGGGCACCTGCCAGCAGGCCCCCACCCATGTCCAACTCATGTTCCCCTGCACCCCCACCCCCCAGCACTGTGGGGCACCTGCCAGCAGGCCCCCACCCATGTCCAACTCATGTTCCCCTGCACCCCCACCCCCGAGCACTGTGGGGCACCTGCCAGCAGGCCCCCACCCATGTCCAAATCATGTTCCCCTGCACCCCCACCCCCCAGCACAGTGGGGCACCTGCCAGCAGGCCCCCACCCATGTCCAACTCATGTTCCCCTGCACCCCCACCCCCCAGCACTGTGGGGCACCTGCCAGCAGGCCCCCACCCATGTCCAACTCATGTTCCCCTGCACCCCCACCCCCCAGCACTGTGGGACACCTGCCAGCAGGCCCCCACACATGTCCAACTCATGTTCCCCTGCACCCCCACCCCCCAGCACAGTGGGGCACCTGCCAGCAGGCCCCCACCCATGTCCAACTCATGTTCCCCTGCACCCCCACCCCCCAGCACTGTGGGGCACCTGCCAGCAGGCCCCCACCCATGTCCAACTCATGTTCCCCTGCACCCCCACCCCCCAGCACTGTGGGGCACCTGCCAGCAGGCCCCCACCCATGTCCAACTCATGTTCCCCTGCACCCCCACCCCCCAGCACAGTGGGGCACCTGCCAGCAGGCCCCCACCCATGTCCAACTCATGTTCCCCTGCACCCCCACCCCCCAGCACTGTGGGGCACCTGCCAGCAGGCCCCCCTCATGTCCAACTCATGTTCCCCTGCACCCCCACCCCCCAGCACTGTGGGGCACCTGCCAGCAGGCCCCCACTCATGTTCCCCAGCCAACATGTCATCACAATCTAGATCCCTGGTCCCTATGGTCAGCCTCCAAATGCAAAACAGCCACCCGAGTATTGCATCCACCCACTCAGAAATGGCAATAACATGACAGAACACCAATTGCAAGTTTGGAAACAAACACATGTCCCTCACATGCACCCAATGGGTGTCAGTGAATCTTAAAACCCATATCATGACATGCATGAAACCAATGAGATGATACTGCACATTGAAGTTCGATCAAAAAATATGTATTAAAGGAAATATAAATTGAATCAAAAATAAAGAAACAGAAATGGAAATGTACAAAAATTAAAAGAAGCATGTCTGTGAAAAAAAGCAAAACCAAAAATCATAATCCAAAGGAATGGTTTCCAAAGTCACAGTCCACAAAAGAAAATCCAATGGAAAATTATATTTGAAAGCCATTGCTCCATGGGTAAAATGTGAAAGAAAAAGAAAATCCAACAGTGAACTATGTACAGACGAACAAGCCAGGGTCCATTATCCCAACAAAAGAAATGAAACCTATCTAACAACACTAACTAATAAAACTATATACAAAAATGTGGCCCATTGTCCAAAAGGTCCAAAATAAAATCAAAAACAAAGGAAACCTAACACTAACTACAAAACTATGTACAAGGGCAGCGGGCTAGTCTGACGGCTCACTTTTGGATGTCCCGGGCCAGGGCATCATCAAACTCCTGCTCAATGTCCCGGTGGCGGTCCTCCTCCATGGCCCCGAGGGTCCGCAGGGCCGTCGACGTATCCACCTCCAACCCCCTGCGGATTGCCTCGAGGCACTCGGCCCGCCTCAGGGCCCTCCGCATGGAGTTCTCTGCCCTGACCATTGTGAGCCGTGCCTCTTCCGCCCGCTGCCGCTCCGCATCTATGGCGTGGCCCAACCGCTGCCACACGGAAGACACTCCCTGTCCTGGGTCCTCCTGCCCTCCGGCCGATGCCTGCCCCTCCGATGTTGAAGGCCCCGAGCCTTCTTTGCTCCCACCACGTTGCTGCTGCTGCTCTGCCTCTGCCCGTGCACTGCCTCCTGCTGCCTGCACATCCTCCGCCGGCTAGGGTGCAGTCGTTGATGTGGCCACCCCTGCTGGACGTCCGACTCCCGACTGTGGCAGGGATACCTCCTCCACCAGCCTGGCCGCACCGTCAGAGGCAGCTCCACAGGGCACCCAGGTGACTGATGGGTGGGAAGATGGCACGGAGGACGACTGGCGCATAGGGGGTTCAGTTGAGGAGGGGGTCGGAGCAAGCCCCATCAAACGGAGGAATCCGGCCTGGGTGACCTGTCCCAGTAGGCCGACGTGGTCAACGAGCCATTCGAGATGACGTGCAGTCTCCTCATGAAAAGACTGCAGGTCACCTCGCATGGCCCGTTGACGCAACGCCACACCCATCAGGACAGGCTCAACCCGGACCCGGATAGCCACGTCCGCAGACAGAGGAAGGCCAGTTGTCGTTAGCTCATCCCCTGCCTGAAAACAGGTCTGGACATAGGCATCCCTGCTGGTGCAAGATGATGCAGGGACAGGATTAGGGACAGGATTGCACACAGGCACCTCCGCGGCGGCCTGTCCTGCCTCCTGTCCCTGGTCCTGCACTGCACCACTAGCACCAGTGGGATCCCCACCTCCAGACCCCGTCTCTGTTGCTTGCACGGCCTCCTCCTCCACCAAACCCCCCACCAACCTGGATGACTCCGTGCCATCTTCCCCCGTTGGGCCCTGTGGGGTCCCAGCTGCCCCTTCTGCTGCCGAGGAGTCCAACTCAAACCTCTGCCTCTTGGACCTCCCCCCGGCAGCTGCGGCCTGGGACGCGGCACCGGACTCCTCACTCCCCGACGAGATCACAACCTGGGAGGGGAGCCGGGCCTTGCGTCTCCGGCTGGCGGTGGGATCCCCGCCGTTGTGCTCCAGGCCAATCGCGTGTACGCTCACTTCCCTCCGATTACACGCGATGACACTCGGACGTGCAGTTTTACCACGTGTGCTCTGTCATCACGTGTAATGAGGGAAACACCCGCGCGCGTCACGTCACGCGCTAAGGGCCTTTGGTCCAATGAAATCGCATATGCGTGCTGACGTGCATACGCGCTAAGGGGCCTTTCCTCGATTTACACGCAGATGTGCAGGATTTTCACGTGCCAATTCACTCCGTATCAAGCTGGCCACGCGTAAGCACATGGAAGACCACGCTCCTGCCCAGAAGGCCGACTCACTGCCCCCCAGAGCCCCCAGCACGCTCCCACCTGCCATCTGCTGCTGCCTGACTGCCTGCTGCCCAGGTGCCCTGCTATTTGCTGCCTGCACATCAGCCAGGGGTGCTGTTGCTGTGACCACCCCTGCTGGTACCGAAGACTCCCGACTGGGATTCCATTGCTCCACAGCCCAGCCCCAGGACCCAGTTGCCCACCGACTCCTGCCTCTGGGGTTGTCATGTCGGGCACTGGAACATCTGGCACCACTGACAACCCCCGGCCAGAGAGGCAGAGGGGCACCAGCTTCAGTGCCAGGATAGTTGGTGTCCTGGTGGAGCAAGTCCTGGGGCAGTATGATGCCCTCTTCGGAAGTTCCCGCGCCGACAAGGAAGGACGGACTCGGATCTGGACAGACATCATGACTGCCATCAACGCGGAGGGGGTGGCAGTCCGCGACTTACAACATGTCAAGAAGCGCTGGGAGGACTTCAGGTCCAGGACCCTCAACAAGGCCCGGCGCCTCTTAAAGGCAGCGGATGCTAAGGGGCGCCGGGCCACTTGTCGGAAGATCAGATGAGGGTCCTGGAACGCATATCCCCAGCGCTCCACGTCCAGGTCCTTGAGAAGCAGACCCGTCTGGAGTCGAGCAGTAAGTGTACATTCATCGTGATTGTGAGCTGTGCGTGTGGTGATGTTTCAGTAGTGTGCAGGTTGCACATCTGTTTGTATGGGGTCGGGTATGGGTGGGGGTGTACAGGGCCGTGAGGCTAACACATGCGAGGGCTGTAATGCGTGAGACATGGATGGTGCTTGTGTGTGTAGGCTTGCATGCCAAATGCAGTTGTGTGGGCACACATGTTTGGATGAATGTGTATGTAAGTAGACATGTTCGTGATGTTACGCATGTATGTTGATTTAAGCTGCATGTATCAGCACTGTGTACATGTGCATTTGTGTGTATTTGACAAGGGTGTAACAGTGATGCAACATGGATGCATGTGACAGCGGGATATGGAAGCCTGATTGGCAGATGTGACATGGATGCCCATCTGAACACTGCGACACTTGGCAGAGGTGTACACATGCATGCAAGTGCGGTGGTGTGTGTACATGTGTAGTGCACTTCCTGTGGTGCATGTGATGTCTGGCTCAGCTTTGCCTGCTCATGCTGTTGTATGTGTATGGATGGTGCTGGCAGTTGCGATATGGCTGTGGTATGGCTCATGTGTGCGAGTTGAAATGACATGTGTGTTGGGGATTGTGATGGCATGTCTGAGGTTTGCCAATGCCACTCATGTACAACTGTCATGTGTGTATGTGTCCATTGTACAGTGCCCTGATGCCTGTGTTTTATTTCTCCCTGTCTGCAGCGTCAACTGATGAAGAGGGCGGAGAAGGTGCTGTGGAGCACAGCGGCGGGGATCCCACCGCCAGCCGGAGACGCAAGGCCCGGCTCCCCTCCCAGGTTGTGATCTCGTCGGGGAGTGAGGAGTCCGGTGCCGCGTCCCAGGCCGCAGCTGCCGGGGGGAGGTCCAAGAGGCGGAGGTTTGAGTTGGACTCCTCGGCAGCAGAAGGGGCAGCTGGGACCCCACAGGGCCCAACAGGGGAAGATGGCACGGAGTCATCCAGGTTGGTGGGGGGTTTGGTGGAGGAGGAGGCCGTGCAAGCAACAGAGACAGGGTCTGGAGGTGGGGATCCCACTGGTGCTAGTGGTGCAGTGCAGGACCAGGGACAGGAGGCAGCACAGGCCGCCGCGGAGGTGCCTGTGTGCAATCCTGTCCCTGATCCTGTCCCTGCATCATCTTGCACCAGCAGGGATGCCTACGTCCAGACCCGTTTTCAGGCAAGGGATGAGCTAACGACAACTGGCCTTCCTCTGCCTGCGGACGTGGCTATCCGGGTCCGGGTTGAGCCTGCCCTGACTGGTGTGGCGTTGCGTCAACGGGCCATGCGAGGTGACCTGCAGTCTTTTCATGAGGAGACTGCACGTCATCTCGAATGGCTCGTTGACCGCGTCGGCCTACTGGGACAGGTCACCCAGGCCGGATTCCTCCGTTTGATGGGGCTTGCTCCGACCCCCTCCACAACTGAACCCCCTATGCGCCAGTTGTCCTCCGTGCCATCTTCCCACCCATCAGTCACCTGGGTGCCCTGTGGAGCTGCCTCTGACGGTGCGGCCAGGCTGGTGGAGGAATCCCTGCCACAGTCGGGAGTCTAACGTCCTGCAGGGGTGGCCACATCAACGACTGCACCCCAGCCGGCGGAGGATGTGCAGGCAGCAGGAGGCAGTGCACGGGCAGAGGCACAGCAGCAGCAGCAACGTGGTGGGAGCCATGGAGGCTCGGGGCCTTCAACATCGGAGGGGCAGGCATCGGCCAGAGGGCAGGAGGACCCAGGACAGGGAGTGTCTTCCGTGTGGCAGCGGTTGGGCCACGCCATAGATGCGGAGCGACAGCGGGTGGAAGAGGCACGTCTCACAATAGTCAGGGCGGAGAACTCCATGCGGAGGGCCCTGAGGCGGGCCGAGTGCCTCGAGGCAATCCGCAGGGGGTTGGAGGTGGACACGTCGACGGCCCTGCGGACCCTCGGGGCCATGGAGGAGGACCGCCTCCAGGACATTGAGCAGGAGTTTGATGATGCCCTGGCCCGGGACATCCAAAAGTGAGCCGTCAGACCAGCCCGCTGCCCTTGTACATAGTTATGCAGTTAGTGTTAGGTTTCCTTTGTTTTTGATTTTATTTTGGACCTTTTGGACAATGGGCCACATTTTTGTATATAGTTTTTTTTTATTAGTTAGTGTTGTTAGATAGGTTTCATTTCTTTTGTTGGGATAATGGACCCTGGCTTGTTCGTCTGCACATAGTTCACTGTTGGATTTTCTTTTTCTTTCACATTTTACCAATGGAGCAATGGCTTTCAGATATAATTTTCCATTTGATTTTCTTTTGTGGACTGTGACTTTGGACACCATTCCTTTGGATTATGATTTTTGGTTTTGCTTTTTTTCACGGACATGCTTCTTTTCATTTTTGTACATTTTGATTTCTGTTTCTTTATTTTTGATTCAATTTATGTTTCCTTTAATACATATTTTTTGATCGAACTTCAATGTGTTGTATCATCTCATTGGTTTCATGCATGTCATGATATGGGTTTTGAGATTCACTGACACCCATTGGGTGTATGTGAGGGACATGTGTTTGTTTCCAAACTTGCAATTGGTGTTCTGTCATGTTATTGCCATTTCTGAGTGGGTGGATGCAATACTCGGGTGGCTGTTTTGCATTTGGAGGCTGACCATAGGGACCAGGGATCTAGATTGTGATGACATGTTGGCTGGGGAACATGAGTGGGGGCCTGCTGGCAGGTGCCCCACAGTGCTGGGGGGTGGGGGTGCAGGGGAACATGAGTTGGACATGGGTGGGGGCCTGCTGGCAGGTGCCCCACAGTGCTGGGGGATGGGGGTGCAGGGGAACATGAGTTGGACATGAGGGGGGCCTGCTGGCAGGTGCCCCACAGTGCTGGGGGGTGGGGGTGCAGGGGAACATGAGTTGGACATGGGTGGGGGCCTGCTGGCCGGTGCCCCACAGTGCTGGGGGGTGGGGGTGCAGGGGAACATGAGTTGGACATGGGTGGGGGCCTGCTGGCCGGTGCCCCACAGTGCTGGGGGGTGGGGGTGCAGGGGAACATGAGTTGGACATGGGTGGGGGCCTGCTGGCAGGTGCCCCACAGTGCTGGGGGGTGGGGGTGAAGGGGAACATGAGTTGGACATGGGTGGGGGCCTTCTGGCAGGTGCCCCACAGTGCTGGGGGGTGGGGGTGATAGGGGACATGAGTGGGGGCCTGGTGGAGGCTGCTCCTGCACTGCTGGGGGGTGGGGGTGGTGGGAGACATGGGTGGGGGCCTGGTGGAGGCTGCCCCTGGTGGCTGGGAGGTGGGGGTGATAGGGGACATGAGTGGGGGCCTGGTGTAGGCTGCCCCTGCACTGCTGGGGGGTGGGGGTGCAGGGGAACATGAGCTGGACATGGGTGGGGGCCTGCTGGCAGGTGCCCCACAGTGCTGGGGGGTGGGGGTGGTGGGAGACATGGGTGGGGGCCTGGTGGAGGCTGCCCCTGGTGGCTGGGGGGTGGGGGTGGTGAGAGACATGGGTGGGGGCCTGGTGGAGGCTGCCCCTGGTGGCTGGGGGTGCAGGGGGACATGCGTTGGTGGGCAGTAGTGCAAGTTGACATGTGGGTTGGCTGGGGGGCATGGCCATGGTGGATGGGGTGCCTGCAGGACATGTGCAGGGTAGGCCCCTGTGGTGTGGGCCACCTGCAGGGGCCGTGGAGGGTTTAGAGGGAACACCTGGGAGGACCGACACGTGCAATTCACGTGTGATACTTTCCGCGCACCCCTGGAATACACGTACCTTGCTGATGTCGCGTGTGAAACTTCCCGCGCACCCCAAGATACATGTAGCCAGGACATTCGCGTGTGGAACTTCCCGCGCACCCCTGGAATACACGTACCCTGCTGATATCGCGTGTGAAACTTCCCGCGCACCCCGTAATACACGTAGCCAGGACATTCACGTGTGAAACTTCCCACGCACCCCAAGATACACGTAGCCAGGACATTCGCGCGTGGAACTTCCCGCGCACCCCAAGATACACGTAGCCAGGACATTCGCGTGTGGAACTTCCCGCGCACCCCTGGAATACACGTACCCTGCTGATATCGCGTGTGAAACTTCCCGCGCACCCCGTAATACACGTTGCCAGGACATTCGCGTGTGAAACTTCCCGTGCACCCCAAGATACATGTAGCCAGGACATTTGTGTGTGGAACTTCCCGCGCACCCCAAGATACACGTAGCCAGGACATTTGCGTGTGAAACTTCCCGCGCACCCCAAGATACACGTAGCCAGGATATTCGCGTGTGGAACTTCCCGCGCACCCCAAGATACATGTAGCCAGGACATTTGCGTGTGAAACTTCCCGCGCACCCCAAGATACACGTAGCCAGGACATTCGCGTGTGGAACTTCCCACGCACCCCTGGAATACACGTACCCTGCTGATATCGCGTGTGAAACTTCCTGCGCACCCCGTAATACACGTAGCCAGGACATTCGCGTGTGAAACTTCCCACGCACCCCAAGATACACGTAGCCAGGATATTCGCGTGTGGAACTTCCCGCGCACCCCTGGAATACACGTACCCTGCTGATATCGCGTGTGAAACTTCCCGCGCACCCCGTAATACACGTAGCCAGGACATTCGCGTGTGAAACTTCCCGTGCACCCCAAGATACACGTAGCCAGGATATTCGCGTGTGGAACTTCCCGCGCACCCCAAGATACACGTAGCCAGGACATTCGCGTGTGAAACTTCCCGCGCACCCCAAGATACACGTAGCCAGGACATTCGCGTGTGGAACTTCCCGCGCACCCCTGGAATACACGTACCCTGCTGATATCGCGTGTGAAACTTCCTGCGCACCCCGTAATACACGTAGCCAGGACATTCGCGTGTGAAACTTCCTGCGCACCCCAAGATACACGTAGCCAGGATATTTGCGTGTGGAACTTCCCGCGCACCCCTGGAATACACGTACCCTGCTGATATCGCATGTGAAAGTTCCCGCGCACCCCGTAATACACGTAGCCAGGACATTCGCGTGTGAAACTTCCCGCGCACCCCAAGATACACGTAGCCAGGACATTCGCATGTGGAACTTCCCGCGCACCCCAAGATACACGTAGCCAGGACATTCGCGTGTGAAAATTCCTGCGCACCCCTGATGTACAAGTACCCTGATGGAATCGCGTGTGGAACTTCAAGCGCACCCCTGAAATACACGTACCCAGCTGAAATGACGTGAGGTACTTCCCGCGCACCCCAGTGATACACGTAGCCCGCTTGCCGTGCTGGTACAGGGTTACCGCAGCCCTTTGCGCTGGTTTGGGGATTTTGATGGCTTTTCCCTGCGCAAGAGGCGTTCTTGGGGGCGTAACTGGCGCTGCTGCAGGGTCGCTGCGCCACTGTGCGCCACGGCTGGTTTTGGTAGCTGGAATCCATGAATACGCTGTGCGCGGAAATGGGTTTTGGCGCACGCGGCTGGCGCAGGGATTCGCACGCGCACACTGTGCACCAGCCGCGTGCACCACTTGTGCGCTAAATTCTATGAATTACCGCCATAGTATCAAGGGGAGTAATTGTAGAACTCCCTACCCGATTATACACATCATTGGCAGTTGAGTCCTTCAGTTTGCCATGTTCGTACATTGATAGGTTTTTCCATCTTTCTCCCAGAGTAAGAACCCTCGAGCTTTCAAGTTTCAAATTACCAACGAGTTGTGATTCTTTCGTGGGCACAATGACACACAGTCTTGAATTCTGCAAGGGTTCAGGTAAGATGATGTTAGGAAGAGAAGTTCCAGCCAAGTTAACATGATTTGTTTCATTTGAACCTTTTGTTTGAATTTCTGTCACAATTTCAGAGTCATCATTATGATCATGTGTTGAAAGATCTAACAAATCTACATCAAATTCAGGTAAATTAGTCACAGGTTTATCGGAAATGACACAAGCAGCAGACTTTTCAGGCTCAACTAAGTTATCATTTTGTTCTTTGTTGATTGTGACAGGATTGAGGGTGAAGCTTATAGCTTTTAAGTTTCGCAAGAACTTGCGAGAACCATTCATAGCACGAGGCTTCCTCTTAGTTACATTCTTCGATTTTTTTTTGCTGGTTTACTTTCACACTCTGATGTTTAGCATCCAATTTAATCTTGGTGTTAAATATATCAAACAAAGCCTCTTGTTCATCAGAGATAGCAACGGGCTCTGTAGTTGTGTTATCTCCCAATGCCTCCTGGATAACAACCATTTCGGCAACCTCTAGTGCTACATTAGAGGTTGTAGGCTCCTGAATATCTTGGTTTGCACCATTATCAGGTTGCTTAAGACTTTGTAAAGCAGAAGAAAAGGAATAAACTTTACTTACTGGTACAACACTTCCCATAACACAGTCCTTAACACTAACGGGTAAATCAATGGGCTGTGTTTTATTTGCCGGATCTGAAATTTCCACAACACAGACTTTGCCAGCGGCTGGTAGAAGAGTGAGATCTGGGGGCAATAAATCGCTGGGTGCTAATGGAGAAATAGTAATTACTTCAGGAACATTTGGTCGGCCACTCGGAGAAGTACAAGGCCTTGTAAATGGTGCTTCAACACTAGGAATTGAGGCACGTTTCGAACTTTGTCGTTGTAGGATACTTAGCGCCTGTTTGGCGACTTCAGCAAGTAATTTCTTGTCATCAGCATCTTTTAACCGTTGGTCGTTCGTGTTTGTTAAACTGCTGTCCATTTTGTCTGACATTTTACCTAACAACTGAGTGGACGACATGCTTGCATGTTCAATTGCACACATTTTTGTATTCAAAAGTGCAACTAACATTGTCAGATCTTTCACACCATCTTGAACCTGCTCATATAATTTAACAAATGGTGAAAGTGTTATAGACATAGAAGACATCAAGATCGGTAAAAGTTCTTTTGAAATTTTTTTCATCATCTGTGCATAATCTGGCTCACAAGGAATTCGAGCTGCTGTTTTTTAATAAGTTCTTCGAACTTTAGGAAATGCACGTTCCATGATTGACGATTCAGAGGATTCATCATCAGAAGAGCAGTCTGTTGTCTGACTCTCAACATTCTCAGTATGTGTTGGAATGGTTGATATATTGCCTTTTCTGCTTACACCATTAGGCTGATAAGACTGATCCTTAGAGAGAGAGGACTCAGGAGTATTTGCAGACTTGCTATTAAAAAGTCTAGGTCTCGATTGTGAACAATGTATTTCTGGAGATCTACTGACTTCAATCCTACTTCGTTTAATGGAGCCAGAAAAACAATTACTATCAGACTCAAACATGAAAGTGCCTTGACTATTACTTATATATGAAGCTTGTGTTGACTCAACAGGTCGGGTCTTATTATGTTTAAGACTAGCACGAGCAATGTTGATTTGTTCTAAATCAACCAAAAGTTTGTTTACAATTTCGATAGAATTCCGCCTACTGGGAGGATCAGGTAACGAAGAAGGAAGTGGAACAGAATCCATTACAAAACCACACTCACCAGAGCAGTGATTAAATTCCTCACAAGGCGCGTCTAAAACAGACACTGGTTCCAAAATGCTCTCATACGAAGAATGAGCTTGCAATTTCTCGGTCGCTATGCGAGCCAAAACATCCAACCTAGGAACAGCAAACACAGCAGGATGTCTAACGGGAACAACATTAGGCCCATAGTCTTTCACAGCCTTCATATGCATTTTTATCTCTTTTGCTAAGACGCTGTCATGTGATAATAAATTCAATTCATCAGCAAGAGCAATTGGGCAAGGGGTGGTCAAGTCCAAGACACCCGCTCCTACCCCTAACCTACTTGAAGAAAACGCGTCTGCATTATATTGCGTATCAATAGGCTCTTCAAAATTCTCTTCCTCTACAGATCTTATTTGACTTACTTGACTTGCTTCAATCACATCGAGGCAACTGGGGAGTGAGCGGTAAGAGTTGTGGAACGTTCCTCTCGTTCTCCCGACGTTGTTGTAAACGTGTGGATGGATAAGACAAGGTCCTTATTTTCAGACGGGTGCCTTCTGTAAGAGCAGGCACCAGAGGTTTAGAGAGCAAGTCGTTAACCAGAGACACAGACTGCATTTTAACACCCTACACCCAAACAGCAAAACAGAATCTCCTCGCCCTTGCTCCTAAGGGCTTACGCCGCAAGGGTGGTTCGCGGCTCAATTTGAGGTCACTGTTCTCTCACGTGATCAGTCACGTGACTGCCTCAGGACCGCCTCCTCCAGGAAGCGGCAGCAGCATCCAGCAAGAGCTCAATGCAGCTTGCAGTGCTGGCAAGGTAAAGCGAAGCGGATTAGAAGTCCAAGCTTTCCAGGCAGAAGGAAACACCCCGCACGGGCGGTTCGCGGTTCAATTTGAGGTCGCTGTTCTCTCACGTGATCAGTTACGTGACTTGCCTCAGGACCGCCTCCTCCAGAAAGCGGCAGCAGCGTCCAGCAAGAGCTCAATGCAGCTCGCAGTGCTGGCAAGGTAAAGCGAAGCGGATTAGAAGTCCAAGCTTTCCAGGCAGAAGGAAACACCCCGCACCGGCGGTTCGCGGCTCAATTTGAGGTCGCTGTTCTCTCACGTGATCAGTCATGTGACTTGCCTCAGGACCGCCTCCTCCAGGAAGCGGCAGCAGCGTCCAGCAAGAGCTCAATGCAGCTCGCAGTGCTGGCAAGGTAAAGCGAAGCGGATTGGAAGTCCAAGCTTTCCAGGCAGAAGGAGAATCCCATTCTTGACAGACTCATTCGGAATCAGGTCAAGAATATAAGTGCACAATTTCATGCAGTTTAATTAAGTGGTGCCAAAGTTATAAGTCATCCAAAAACTGATTTTCACCAACTCTGTAATGCAGAGGTGTCCGCGAACTTCACAGGACTGTTCGCGGACTTTTGCTGCAAAAACCGCCCATTTTTTGGCTTCTTGCAGCCATATCCCATCCCATCCTCATCACCCCTCACATCCCCAGAGATTATTTGATAAGTCTGACAAGTGCAATGTTGTGTTTGTTAATATAATTTTACCGTGATGTCCGCGGACACCGGCCGCTGTCCGCGAATCCAAGATGACAGGCGTTTCCAAAAATCTGATGCACTTCCCGCTTTTCACCATCCAATCAGCGGGTGCATCCAATGTCCATTGAACCCACGTTGCCCTTTAAGCCAATCAGAGTCCTGTCCACGGAGCAAACAGGGAAGTGTGGACATAGATACCACACATTTTTTGGACCTACTTTTGGGTCATTTTAAAAAAAAACTACTGGACAGATTTCCACTAAATTTAAAAAAGCACGCTTTCGGGACCAAGCCGCTGCTCCTGCCGCAAATTTGGTGAAAATCCGTCCAGCGGTTTAGGCTATAGGCATGAGCAAAGTTATTCTCCATTCAGTCTATGGGAAAAAAAGAAACTTTGGGACCCCCCCTATAACTATGCCCCCCCTTGACCAAACCTCACCATACTTTGCGAAGAACTTGCGTGTGGGCCCTATACTTTTTCCGCAAAGTTTGGTGAAGATTCGTCCAGGGGGACCGAAGTTATAAACCGCCCAAAAAGTACTCTTCCTACCGCACGCCATATAATGCATGTATACAGTCAATTATTTTGCCTTACCATATTGAGACAACTAAAGGGAAACCCAGAGTCGGGTCACCATCTAATTAACATATGACATTTGTGTAAAGGGACGGTAAAGTTACATGTCCCCATACCAGGCAACAAATGAATCCATTTCTCTAGTGACACCACACACAGTGTGATTTAAGGTTGGTTGCTCTTCCTCTAGTTGACGGGATGGCTTGTTCTTGTCAGCTCGGTTCTCTTGCGCTCACTTGGGTTTAACAAGGCACCAGTGAGTATCTAGAGCTATATTCCTGGTGATTGTTCGTTTGTGCCACCTGGTAATAGAGAAGGAATGAGCAGTATCAGCAAAACAGGTGGTACATGGTGACTGGAACTAAACCATGATTATTTATTCTTTGGTTCCTGGTGATTATTTTCGATGGTCGGTGGCAGGTTTACCTCTTATCCGCCAGCCAATTAAAACCCCTGTTTTACACGGGAGCGCATCCCTCGTTCATTGGCCCAGTAACATTAGAGGTTAAATGCACTCTGCACCATTTGTCAATGATAGTGCATTCTATTGGGCCTTACAGGGCTGGAAAAGGCTCTGACAACGGAATGGTGGGAGCACTGCGTAGAAGTACGGCAAGTGAAAGGGAACCCGAGCATTCTCGGTGCCCAGGGTCCCTTGTATTGGTTTAGGTATTTTATGTATGGTGATGCCCCTGGTACCTAGTAATATTTCCAGGACGATTGGTTCACCGCACATAGCAGTGAGTGTTTTTGGTAACCCCTTTGCAAACCAAGGCCTAGAGCCATTTCGAGTTCTCACACCGGGGCCTCATCACGAGTTGGGTGGTATCCCGTCTGTAATACTGGGTTGGGAAGCGCTATTACCTCTGGCCCACAAATTGTCTTTTTTACCTCAAACAAAAAACTGGATGTAAAAATGCCATTTTCCACCCAACTCGTGATTTCGCCAGCTCTTAAATGCGGCGGTAATACCATTCCTGCCGCATTTAAGGGCTCAGGACAAACTTGTGATGAGGCCCATCATATCTTGCATAGTCAGTGTCTTTATGTCTATCTATGTTGTGAGGGGTCCTGTTGAGTGTGTGGCATACCGCAGCTGCCCTTATGGAGGTAGTATCTTCTTCTTTCGCCTCAGGGGGTTAATCATTCCTGGGAACCAGGAAACAAGGCTAGCTTATCATGGGTGAACCTGTGTAAACACTCACCTCATCACGAGTTGGGTGGTATCATGGCGCTACCGTCCATCTGTAATTGCGTTGGACCCAATGGGGCATTTTCGACGCAAATACTTCGTGCTAATACAGCCGGCACTAACTATGCCGAAAACCAGGCAATAAATGATGTTTTGACCTCCATAAAAAAGCTTGAGGTAATACAACCCATTTAGCACCCAACTCGTGATTGGGCCAGCCCTTAAATGTGGCGGTAATAGCATTCCGCCGCATTTAACGGCTACAGCCCAACTTGTGTTGAGTCCAAAACGTGTAAATTTAGGCCAGCCACTCCATAGTGCCCAGACAGTCCTTTTATTGAAAAAAATGCTAAGTTGGTAAATGTTCTCGTTTAGCTCTGTTTTAGGGTCTACCCATACCCTGGTTTACTCATGTGTAAATGCAAACCTAATGTATGAAATGCACTAATTGATGTACTTACCCCCCACAGCATCTGTTAACAGAGCCTTGCTGTTTTGTGCAATAGGCGCTATTTTTTGGTTCATACAGTCCCTGGACCCTGCACCATTCCCAGGGAGCATATGTGAGAACTAAAATGTGGTGGTATGACAGAAGGGAAGTGTCTGAGAGTAAGATGGGACAACAGTGCTACACAGCATTGCCAAAGAGCTGATGACATATTTATTTGTTTATTACTATGAAATAAAGCGGATCACACTGGCTCACAATTACCCAGCATTGTCAAAGAGCTGATGACATATTTACTGCTATGATATAAAGCTGCCCATACTGACTTACATGTTCCCAGCCTTACCAAGGAATCGATGTCATATTTATTTAATTATTGCTCTGCTATAAAGCTGCCCTTTTTGGGCTCTAAACTACATTGGCGTGGACTTTTCATTCGTTAAAATGGTCCTGTTTCATTTTAACCCTCCCCCGGATATTATAATTTGAGCATGAGTGCCATAAGGTGTAGGACTGTACATACATTCCCTGCGCAGGTCCTCATAACTCGTCCTGCCGCAGCTACTGTACTATCAGCGCATCACACAATTACAGGCACAGAAATAAAAGTAACGCCTTATATAGTGCTAGAGAATGCCAAAAAATGAATCATAGGCTGAATTGAATGGAGAGTTTGTAAGGAGAATGGATGCTGAATGCATAACATGTGAGTTCATCTATGACCATTCCTCTCTGTTAATGCTGAAGAAACATCCTCCCACAACCCTTCTATATGCATCTGGCTGTGGTAATTCTACATTTTGCAATTTGGGCCTATATTGGTTGCAGCATATGAAGCATGCCTGGGATGTTATCTCCGTTATTAAGTGGGAAAAATGCAGGCCAGGACAGACTAGAACAGTGGTACAGTTGTCCCAGATATAAATGCTCAAATCTTGCTCAGCTGTAAATGGATATATTATCATCAGTCAATCGAATGTTCCTTTATCAGTAATAACGCCATGTTTAAATGCATGTTGATGCCCTCTTTTGCTGTCGTAAAACCGTGCTGGGTCTTACGACAGCAGAATGTACTAATTTTGGTCTAAACAATAGTTATCAAGCAATATGTGCCTTCCTGCACCTGCCCTCATACATCAACTGCCTGCATTCTTTTTCAGAGTTGTGAAGAGGATTGAGGTTGTGTTGTGACTTTGATGATGCCATACTGGATGGTACAGAGATCAAAGGCATTTAATGAACCTTTGTAGCAGGTTGTGTAATCATCAGGATTTGTGTCTCAGCTGTTGATTTAAAATATCTGACATATTTAATCAGCCAACAGAGTCTATCAGCTCACTTAGTAACAGCCATATGATGACGGCCACTTCAGTTTGCATGTTGTTTAAGCTGGGCCCGTTCTTTATGGAGCCATCACAAATAAAAGTAAAATGCAATGAGCAACTGCAAAAAATAAAATACTTGGCTTTGCCAATGCGCGGTTTGTCTTTGACAAGGTGAATTATTGAAAATCCCTGAGGAAGCAGGGGGTCCATGAAATCATGAGAAGAATATGTCATATGTCAGTGAAAAGGGATCATATGTGTAGTTTCATATGGTTTCCACCAGTTCACTGTCATCATGTTCAGAAGATGATCTGCAATTGTGGAGTATTCATCAGTGTGCGTGTTTACTCAAACACAAAGATATGATGCTAGTTACTCCTACAGGACTTCTACAGTCATAGAGCTGAAAGCGCTTTGCAATTTACACATCTCTTTCTCTCTTTCCCTGCATCTCACTAAGCGGGTACTGCGGGCCGAGGTGGAAAGAGTGTCACAAAAGGCTATAACATAACCTTCAGTAGAAAAAGAAGGTCAGGCGCGCACTCTGGTTCCAAGTCATTTAATCCTGATGTAAGTAATGACAGGGTTGAATCCCAACACAGTTCCAAAAAATAATAACAGGGCTGAATCCCAGATGCAAATAGTCCCAACAATGTTCAAAAATTACCAGGGTTAAATCCCAACTGCTACAGTTCCAAAGCACAATAGTTAGTTCTACTCCTCCAAGTACTTTCAAGTCTCAAACTCTCATCAGGGAGGCTGTGTTAGCTGTGTTCCTTTTCAGGTGTTGCTAATTACTTTTTTCAATTTCAGTCTCAAAGGATTCTGGTTATTGTAGTGATGGCACAAGTGTTTCATTCAGGAGACCAGGAACCAACTCCCCTCCAAACACAAATCTTACCCACAATTGGGGGAGGGGGGAAAACCATGAATATGGCTCTCCAAAGTGGGGGCATAATAGCCCCGGTGCTGCTGCCTCTGGAGCCCGGGTCTCCTGTAACATTAAGTAGAAAAAGAAGGTCAGGCGCGCACTCTGGTTCCAAGTCATTTAATCCTGATGTAAGTAATAACAGGGTTAAATCCCAACTGCTACAGTTCCAAAGCACAATAGTTAGTTCTACTCCTCCAAGTACTTTCAAGTCTCAAACTCTCATCAGGGAGGCCATGTTAGCTGTGTTCCTTTTCAGGTGATGCTAATTACTTTTTTCAATTTCAGTCTCAAAGGATTCTGGTTATTGTAGTGATTATTGTAGTGATTTAACCCTGGTAATTTTTTAACATTGTTGAGACTATTTGCATCTGGGATTCAGCCCTGTTATTATTTTTTGAACTGTGTTGGGATTCAACCCTGTTATTACTTACATCAGGATTAAATGACTTGGAACCAGAGTGCGCGCCTGACCTTCTTTTTCTATATAACATAACCTTCGACTGAATGGAGAGATGGAATGGGAAAGCATAAAATGTGATGCAATGTATGATAATCCCTCGGTTATGCTGAAAAACACCGGCCCATCAGCTTGCATATGGATCTGGTTGTAAAAGTTCTACAGTTTGCAACTTGGGCCTACTTTGGTTTGAGCATTTGAAGTCTACCGGGAATGTAAACTCTGTTCTTGAACATGTGGAACTTTCAGGCAAGGACGGATTAGAACAGCTGCTAGAGTTGTCACAGATATAAATGATAAAGCATTAATGCTATTCAAATCTTGCGCAGACCTAAATGGGCGGATTATCTTTATACAATTGGATGTTCCTGTACCAGTTAGAACTTACATGGCTGCATGCATGTTGATGAACTCTGGGAATGCCTGCTAAACTGGTGCCGCATCTTACCACATCACAATTTACTCATCTTGCTGCAAACAATAGTAATCAAGCTGCAGGTGTCTCCCGGCACCTGTCCTCATATATGAGGTATGTCTGTATCCTATGTCAAAGTAGTGAAGTCCTAATTTGTGGTCCTAGAGTAAACTGATTGTTAGGGGTTACACCATTGTGTATTGCATTGTTTACAGACTGAGCGATCAGGACTAAGGGTGTGTTGTAACTTGATGATATACAGGTGGCTGGATTGCTTTTTCCAGTCCGCTGGAAGGACCTGTGTGGGCACTCCCACTAATCTTTACTTCAATTTGTTAGATTTTGCATTGATATTTTTTAACCCCTTAAATGCCATGGGTATTTCTCCCCAGTGCCAAGGCCTTTTTTGGTGATTCCGGTATGTGGCCATTCAATGGCTTGTAACTTTTTTGTTACATGTGGTATCTCAGCCAAATTTGGCTCCTTTTTTTTCCCACATGTAGGCGGTCGTAACGCCATCCCGGAATTCTAGGTTGCTGTAGGGGGGTGAGAAAATAAGCAAAAAGGACGAAAATGTTGTTTTTTGCCCAGACACCCCCGACACCCAGACACCCCCGCAAACTCCTAAAACACAATTTGAAAATGTTGGTTTTTTTCAAAAAATGCCAATACAATGATGTACAAAGAAGCCTGTGGTTTTTTCCTTGTAAGAGCTAGGAACGAATGGTTTGCTGTGCTGAATTCCCCAATTTCCTGGCTTTCAGGAACAGGTTGAATGGAAACGAAAGAAAATATTTTGATGTGGTTATCAACCGTTTTGTGAGAGGTAGGCGATTTTGGCCATTTTTGCCAATTGGACATGCATGGATGGAATGGAAGAAAACGGTAGGAAAGCCGAATTGGAGGACAGAAAGGCAAGCATTTCTGAAAAGTAGACAACATTCCAAGTTTCGGAAGGGGTGATTTGCATAGGTCAGGCAACAACTAGGTAGGGGAAACTGCCATAGATTGGGGGAAAAGCGGGAAAATGACCGAAAAAAAGGTATGTGTTGGCTTCTATGAGTTTTGAGAAAAGCAATGCTCCGCTACATTCCCCTGACTCTTGCAGTTAGGAGAGCACACAGTTTTTGTAGTGTTTTACAAAACAAGCAATACCACAAGCCAAACACTGAGCCATGTTACACAGGAGTTTTAGGCTCACGGCCTGAACAGACGCATTTAGCATGTGTAAATTGGGAAAACCAATGTGGTGAGGAACGGCAAGCATACATTTTTTGAAAGAGCACAGGCCGACCTTTTCAAGGGTAGGTGACTTGTGCAGGTTACAAAAGTGTATGGTGCCTAAAGCAGCGACTAAATGTAGGTCACATTTGGGAAATGAAAGGGTTGTGTGACAAAGGCCACCAACAAATGGGTCAAAACATTATGAAAACCACACAAACACAACACATGGCCTACTGTCCCGCGTTCCCACAGGTGGCCCGATGAAAACGGTACATCACATGTGTGGGTGCACCTACCTGGCGGCCAAGGGGAAAGCCTAAAGCACAAGTAATCCCAAGTCTGTTCTCAGACCGGAATTTGAGACGCTCTGCCGACCGGCACAACATACAGATATGGGGCCCGGGTGTCCAAGCCACCGAGGAAAACAGGGAATCCCATGCATTTCCAAAAAGAGGACACCCGTGGGAATCCGCAGAGGTATGATATGCCCAAATCGCCCAGAATGTATTGCCCAGACACCCCCGCAAACTCCGAAATGTGGGGAAAAAAACGCATTTTCCGCACATTCCGCTCAGCTCACCCATCGAAAAAAGGCCCCCAACAACCATGGCCTACCGTCCCGCATTCCCACAGGTATCCCGATGAAAACGGTACCTCACATGTGTGGGTGCACCTACCTGGCCGCCAAGGGGAAATCCTAAAACACAAGAACCCCAAGTCTGTTTTCAGACTGGAATTTGAGACGCTCTGCCGACCGGCACAACATACAGATATGGGCCTCAGGTGTCCAAGCCACCAAGGAAAACAGGGTACCCCATGCCTTTCCGAAAAGAGAACACCCGTGGGAATCCGCAGAGATCTGATATGCCCAAATCGCCCCAGAATTTATTACCCAAACACACCCGCAAAGTCCAAAATGTGGGGAAAAAAATGCATTTTCCGCACATTTCGCTCGGCTCACCCATCGAAACACGCCCCCAACAACACATGGCCTACCGTCCCGCGTTCCCACAGGTGTCCCGATGAAAACGGTACCTCACATGTGTGGGTACACCTACCTGGCCGCCAAGGGGAAAGCCTAAAACACAAGTAACCCCAAGTCTGTTTTCAGACCGGAATTTGAGACGCTCTGCCGACCGGCACAACATATAGATATGGGCCTCGGGTGTCCAAGCCACCAAGGAAAACAGGGAACCCCATGCATTTCCGAAAAGAGGACACCCGTGGAAATCCGCAGAGGTATGATATGCCCAAATCGCCCCAGAATTTATTACCCAGACACCCCCGCAAAGTCCGAAATGTGGGAAAAAAAACGCATTTTCCGCACATTTTGCTCGGCTCACCCATTGAAACACGCCCCCAACAAAACATGGCCTACCATCCCGCGTTCCCACAGGTGTCCCGATGAAAACGGTACCTCACATGTGTGGGTGCACCTACCTGGCCGCCAAGGCGAAAGCCTAAAACACAAGGAACCCCAAGTCGGTTTTCAGACCGGAATTTGAGATGCTCTGCCGACCGGCACAACATACAGATATGGGCCTCGGGTGTCCAAGCCACCAGGGAAAACAGGGAACCCCATGCATTTCCGAAAAGAGGACACCCGTGGGAATCCGCAGAGGTATGATATGCCCAAATCGCCCCAGAATTTATTACCCAGACACCCCCCCAAAGCCGAAATGTGGGAAAAAAACGCATTTTCCGCACACTTCGCTTGACTCACCCATCAAAACACGCCCCCAACAACACATGGCCTATGGTCCCGCATTCCCACAGGAGTCCTGATGAAAACAGTACCTCACATGTGTGGGTGCACCTACCTGGCCGCCAAGGGGAAAGCCTAAAACACAAGTAATCCCAAGTCTGTTTTCAGACTGGAATTTGAGACGCTCTGCCGACCGGCACAACATACAGATATGGGCCTCGGGTGTCCAAGCCACTAGGGAAAACAGGGAACCCCATGCATTTCCGAAAAGAGGACACCCGTGGGAATCCGCAGAGGTATGACATACCCAAATCGCCCTAGAATTTATTACCCAGACACCCACGCAAAGCCGAAATGTGGGAAAAAAACGCATTTTCCGCACATTTCGCTCTACTCACCCATTGAAACACGCCCCCAACAACACATGGCCTACCGTCCCGCATTCCCACAGGTGTCCCGATGGAAACGGTACCTCACATGTATGAGTGCACCTACCTGGCCGCCAAGGGGAAAGCCTAAAACACAAGTAACCCCAAGTCTGTTTTCAGACTGGAATTTGAGACGCTCTGCCGACCGGCACAACATACAGATATGGGCCTCGGGTGGCCAAGCCACTAGGGAAAACAGGGAACCCCATGCATTTCCGAAAAGAGGACACCCGTGGGAATCCGCAGAGGTATGACATACCCAAATCGCCCTAGAATTTATTACCCAGACACCCACGCAAAACCGAAATGTGGGAAAAAAACGCATTTTCCGCACATTTCGCTCTACTCACCCATTGAAACACGCCCCCAACAACACATGGCCTACCGTCCCGCATTCCCACAGGTGTCCCGATGGAAACGGTACCTCACATGTATGAGTGCACCTACCTGGTCGCCAAGGGGAAAGCCTAAAACACAAGTAACCCCAAGTCTGTTTCAGACCGGAATTTGAGACGCTCTGCCGACCGGCACAACATGCAGATATGGGCCTCTGGTGTCCAAGCCACCAGGGAAAACAGGGAACCCCATGCATTTCCGAACAGAGGACACCTGTGGGAATCCGCAGAGGTATGATATGCCCAAATCGCCCCAGAATTTATTACCCAGACACCCCCGCAAAGTCCGAAATGTGGGGAAAAAAACTCATTTTCCGCACTATTCGCTCGGCTCACCCATCGAAACACGCCCCCAACAACACATGGCCTACCATCCCGCATTCCCACAGGTGTCCCGATGAAAACGGTACCTCACATATGTGGGTGCACCTACCTGGCCGCCAAGGGGAAAGCCTAAAACACAAGTAACCCCAAGTCTGTTTTCAGACTGGAATTTGAGACGCTCTGCCGAACGGCACAACATACAGATATGGGCCTCGGGTGTCCAAGCCACCAGGGAAAACAGGAAACCTCATGCATTTCCGAAAAGAGGACACCCGTGGGAATCCGCAGAGGTATGATATGCCCAAATCGCCCCAAAATGTATTACCCAGACACCCCCGCAAAGTCCGAAATGTGGGAAAAAAAATGCATTTTCCGCACATTTCACTCGGCTCACCCATCGAAACACGCCTCCAACAACACATGGCCTACCGTCCCGCGTTCCCACAGGTGTTCCGATGAAAACGGTACCTCACATGTGTGGGTGCACCTAACTGGCCGCCAAGGGGAAAGCCTAAAACACAAGTAACCCCAAGTCTGTTTCAGACTGGAATTTGAGACGCTCTGCCGACCAGCACAACATACAGATATGGGCCTCGGGTGTCCAAGCCACCAGGGAAAACAGGGAACCCCATGCATTTCCGAAAAGAGGAGACCCGTGGGAATCTTCAGAGGTATGATATGGCCAAATCGCCCCAGAATTTATTACCCAGACACCCACGCAAAGCCGGAATGTGGGAAAAAAACGCATTTTCCGCACATTTCGCTCTACTCACCCATTGAAACACGCCCCCAACAACACATGGCCTACCGTCCCGCATTCCCACAGGTGTCCCGATGGAAACGGTACCTCACATGTATGAGTGCACCTACCTGGCCGCCAAGGGGAAAGCCTAAAACATAAGTAACCCCAAGTCTGTTTCAGACCGGAATTTGAGACGCTCTGCCGAACGGCACAACATACAGATATGGGCCTCGGGTGTCCATGCCACCAGGGAAAACAGGGAACCCCATGCATTTCCGAAAAGAGGACACCCGTGGGAATCCACAGAGGTATGATATGCCCAAATCGCCCCAGAATTTTTTTACCCAGACACCCCCGCAAACTCCGAAATGTGGGAAATAAAACTCATTTTCCGCACATTTCGCTCGGCTCACCCATCCAAACACGCCCCCAACAACACATGGCCTACCGTCCCGTGTTCCCACATGTGTCCCGATGAAAACGGAACCTCACATGTGTGGGTGCACCTACCTGGCCACCAAGGGGAAAGCCTTAAACACAAGGAACCCCAAGTCTGTTTTCAGACCGGAATTTGAGACGCTCTGCTGACCGGCACAACATACAGATATGGGCCTCGGGTGTCCAAGCCACCAGGGAAAAGAGGGAACCCCATGCATTTCTGAAAAGAGGACACCCGTGGGAATCCGCAGAGGTATAATATGCCCAAATCGCCCCAGAATTTATTACCCAGACACCCACGCAAAGTCCGAAATGTGGGGAAAAAAACGCATTTTCCGCTCATTTCGCTCGGCTCACCCATCGAAACACGCCCCCAATGACACATGGCCTACCGTCCCGCGTTCCCACAGGTGTCCCGATGAAAATGGTACCTCACATATGTGGGTGCACCTACCTGGCCGCCAAGGGGAAAGCCTAAAACACAAGTAACCCCAAGTCTGTTTTCAGACCGGAATTTGAGATGCTCTGCCGACCGGCACAACATACAGATATGGGCCTCGGGTGTCCAAGCCACCATTGAAAACAGGGAACCCCATGCATTTCCGAAAAGAGGACACCCGTGGGAATCCGTAGAGGTATGATATGCCCAAATCGCCCCAGAATTTATTACCCAGACACCCCCACAAAGTCCAAAATTTGGGAAAAAACCCACATTTTTCACTTTGTCGGGGGTTCTGGGTAAAACATTCTGGTCTGCTTCGCGCAAGTTGGACCTCTGTGGATTCCTACTGGTGCCCTCTTTTCAGAAATGCATAGGGTTCCCAGTTTTCCTTGGTGGCTTGGACACCCTATGCCCAAATCTGTAGGTTATCTCCACAAACCCTTTTGTGGTTACCAGTGGGTTAGCCTTTTCCCTTTGCGGCTAGATGGGTGAACCCACACATGTGAGGTACCATTTTCATTGGGGCACCTGTGGGAACGCGGGAAGGTATGACATCTGTTGTTGGCGCCATGTTTCGGTGGTTGAGCAGAGTGAAATATCGGGAAATTGTGTTTTTTACCCCCAAATTTGGACATTTCCGCGGTTTCTGGGTAGTATATTGTTGGCCGCTTCACGCAAGTCAGACCTCTTTGCATTCCCACGGGTGTCCTCTTTTGGGAAATGCATGGGGTTCCCCGTTTTACTTGCTGGCTTCCACACCCTAGGCCCAAATCTGTACATTGCCCACATGAACAAAATGTGCTGTGGCGAAAGGCTTGGGGTTACCAGTGGGTTACCCTTTTCCCTTTGCACCCCCGGTAGGTGCACCCACACATGCGAGGTACCTTTTTCATCTGGACACCTGTAGGAACGCGAGAAGGTATGACATCTGTTGTTGGCAACAAAAAGGTTGAAAAAGTCAATAGGCTGAAACCCCTCTGTATTCACTGTGCACCCTGATATTCCAGTGAAAGGGGGCACAACAGGCTGAGCCATTGCTGGAGGCACCCATTCCGACTCATCATCCATGACAGGAACTGGCACATACCTTGCACGTCCTGCTTGTCCTCTCCCCCTTACAGGTCTCCTGTGTGTGGGAAGGGTGGGAATACTGCGTGTGGGAAGGGTGGGAATAGGTGCATGTACTCTTTCCACCTCTTCGTCCTCAGATGATGAGCAGGAAGAACTACCATCCACGGAGAAATCACTTCCCCAATAACGTTCATTCTGACCCTCAGAAGCAGTATCTGTATCAGATTCCATATCCACCTCTGTGCCATGCTCTGAGCCAGATTACATCAGTGCAGCTAACGCCTGTGCACCAGACAGTGATCGTCGCTGAGAAGCCATGACTACTGTCGCTATGGAACCCTTCACTGTCCAAAGAACAGAAAAAGACTGAAACAATAACTATGTGTGCTTCTCAAAGTGTGGAACCTAGTAGAGTAAGTGCTATGCAATGCCACAAACCTACACCACACAAGGACGCCAAAATGTCCAAACTCTGCTCACAAACTGTAGCAACCCTCTACAATATGACGTACTCTGAGCACGCTATAAAAACAGTACAACAGTACAATTTTGCAAACACTCATGTGAAATGCTAAGGACCAGCTCACTGCTTACTTACAAGTGGGTAGACAGCTACAACACACCTGCACCTAAAACAAAGACAACAAAAAATGTAAGGAAGATGTCCTCTTCCACTATACATTACAGAAATACAAGTGTGGAGACGAGGATTGCACCCACAGTACCAATTCAGAGACAGCCAACGTGCGTTGCACCCTCCCCTCCTCCATGAAATGCTGATGCATGGGAAATGGCGTTGAGAAGCAACCATGTAACGTATTAGTGATTGGGTGAGTTGAAAAGGAAGAGGCGATCAAAACTCAAACAGGGAACAAAAGGAAAGTACATGCCAGACCCTTCCAGACAATTGCTGGCACACTTTTCAACAAGGCAGAGAGGCGGCCAGAGTCACACACATCAACCACAACCATCCTACACCTCTGCCTGGCCAACGCTACAGCCTTCCCCTCCAGGAAGGGATGGGGACCCTGCCGGGGCACCCTGCAACCACTGCTGAACTTGGGGGACAAAAGACCCACATGGGAGACGGGCGCCCAAGGCCAGTGACATCACCCGCTGACTGTCCTGCCCCTCTGGCTACCCTGCGCTACAGCTTTGCCCCCTGTGAAAGGATGGGGACTCTGGCGGGTCACACTGGGACCACTCCTGGACTTGGACGACAGAAGTGGTGACCATTGCAATAAAAGGAATGAGCTCCGTACCACATGGGCATTGCATGCTCAGAAAAAATGACCATCTGCATTACTACTGCAAACATTTTTGTGACACTGCTGCTAGTTATCATTACCCCATTTGTATTTCTGCAAAGCAACCACCTTCCTCTATACAAGCCACAACCATCATTACCCCCAGGACATCCCCACTACCCATTCCCACCCATACCACTGACACTGCAGCCACAGTTCCTCCCACCATAGTAACCATCCACCTCCACATTACAATGGATATCTACAAAAGTAATATATGCAGTACTTACATCAGTCAGCGAAAGCTTTCCAGGAGCCACAACTGCAAAGAAAACACAAAATAATTACATTCAGTACTTAGCCTACCAATAACACATCTAAACTGTCTTGGGGGTTTCTGCTAACTTTTCGATTTCTACCACCCGATACATGGCACATCCCAGTCATCTACCACCAAGAAAGGCTACACTGCACACTGATAGGAAATGGAAATAAGACGAATAGGCGTATGGCTACCCCCAGCACAAAAAAAAAAACTTGGACAGATAGCTGTTGCATATGAACCCCTCCTGGGAGCATGGTAGCTCCCAGGATGTTGTAATGGGTCACGTGGCAGCAGCCACGCGACCAACATAATAAAAGAGGCGAGCCGCTTCCGGCTCGCCAGTCACTCCCAGTCTGGCTCCAGCGTCGTTCCTGTTGCACCAGGCTGGTGCTGCGCTGTAGGTGCTAGCCCCACGCACGGGGCCCAGCTTAAGGACGGTGCCCCTGCCGGGCAACGCCGTCCCTGTGGGTCCCCCAGCCATGTGAGGCGGGTTGGGGATGCGACCCCAGCCTGGGTGCCCCCAGAGCCGGGGCCGAGGTGGCCAGGTGGACCTGGCCACGTGTGCGGAGCTCTGGTGAACTGGAGCGGGGTGGGCAGAACCCCCACCCCTGAGTATGCGGCATGGGCGCCGCCTAAGTGTGTGTGTTGTCGGGTGCCACCCGACCCGAGCATGGGGCTGCCCGGTGATCCGGAGCAGCCCCCAACAATAGCTACGTGGCAAACTGCTCTCCCAGGGAAACAGCACTGTTTAGCTGCTCTGGGGGGAAATGTGTTACCTACCACGGCAACTGTGTCCCTGGCCACCCCAAAATATTTCACCCAAGCTCAGGACAAAAAATCTGTCTGAAGAAATTCGAAACATGTGATACCATGAACGTTATATATAGTATCAAGTGCCCATGTGGCAAATACTATGTGGGTCAAACAACACGCAAGGTCAAAGTAAGGTGGAATGAACTCCGGTCTAATATACGCACAGGCAATATCAAATCTCCTGTATCAAGACACTTCAAAGAAGCAAAGCATCACATAGCACACCTTAAATTCCAAATTCTTGATGTGCTAGAAGTAACACAAGGAGTTAATGTAGACATCAACAGACTTTTAAGTCAAAATGAAACTTTTTTGATAGAAAAGTTGAACTCTTTACATCCAGGTGGTCTCAACGAGGAATGTAATTATGCATGTTTTCTTTAACTCACTCTATTGCAACAAGTCGGACATTGAGAAGTAGACAAAGCAATCACATGTACGAATGTCATAGAAATAATACAGAAGTATGTACTTAGATATCTATGTGAGTAACACTGTAATGTAAAACCACGAAAAAGCATGTAATTTTGCCTTTAATGTTTAGTATCATTCAGAGTATTTGGTCGATCTATGCTTTTTTCAAAAGTATTTTTTTAAAGTATGTTTTTGCACATTTTAATTTTCTAACACGCAAAAATGATAGGTGATGTACTCTTATTAATAATCACCGACAGGTTGAATGATAGCACTTTACCATCCACTAAGGATAAGTCAACAATATTGAACAACCAATGTATTATTTACTAATATCCACTCTATATAAGCATCATTGAAACCAAATTATAATTCGAGTACAATTGTCGAGTTTCTAAGCCATTCCAAAATGGCCACCGGCATGCGATGACGTTACCACGTCGATGACATCATCACGTTATGTGCCGATGCCATTTTGTAAGTATAAAAGCAGCTAAGGCAACCAGCAACGCGTGTCCACGCGAGCAAGGTGCCCTGCTGCTTCTGGAATTCATCAGAACAGGTAAGAATCCCCATTTGGGGAGGCCAATCCATAACAGTGGGATATACCATTGATTTAGGTATTATAATTTTACAAAATCACATACTTTTCATTATTTAGATTACCTAATACGAACTGCTACATAAGGAGTATATATGTTACACGTGAAATGAAAGGGGAAACTGCTTAAGTAGACAATGAATTTGGAAATTTCTCCATAAGAAAGAATGCACGAATAAGGCAAGGATTTAATGGAACACGAATACAGGTACATTTTTTCTAATAGTGTACAATTTTTTTTTTGCACAATACGTGAAACAAATGTTTGGTTTACCCTTAAATGAATATGTTGATTGATATCATATTATCATTTATTTTATTTCTTTTTTCATTAATAACAGTCCCTGAAGAATGTCTCGAATAGACCGAAATGCATTGGACAATAAGATGTTTGCAAGAGGCCTACTGGAAAGTGCAATCAAAAATAAATATACCTACAATTAAACTTATCAAGTTTGTCCAGATTCTTTAACAAATATCAATGCAAAATCAATCGAATTCAAGTAACGATTAGTGGGAGTGCCCACACAGGTCCTTCCAGCAGACTGGAAAAACGAATCCAGCCACCTGTATATCATTATTTCCTACCACCCCCTGCAAACAGGGAGGCATCTGGCGACAGGACCAAATCCATTTTTTTCAAATACCAGCAATTCAACAATAAAGCAAAGAAAACTAGCTGTGCCCACTCACTCCTCCCTCTGAACAATGTAACTTAGATGATGCCATACTTGATAGTATAGAGATCAAAATAATTATTTGAACATGTGTAGCAGGTTGTGTAAGCATCAGGATGTGTGTCTCAGCCGCTGATTTAAAATGTTAGAAGTATGTACTCAGCCAACAGAGCCCTAAACGCTCACCTCATAACATCCACATGATGACTGGCACTTCCTCTTGCACATTGTTTAGACTGGGCCTGTTCTTTATGGAGCCAGCAAAAACAATGTGAAAATCCTGACAAAGCAAATGTTTGCAAGATTCATCACCCAACAAGTATTATATTCTGAAGAATATTTATGGACTCAGGTTTTAAACTCCAATGAAACTTCTTTTAGTATTACAGTTGTAAACTTCATTGAATGTGTTTTAAAAATGGTTTAAATGTATTCTATGAATTGTATTAGTATTGATGAATTGAATTTTGTTGATGTTGTTTTGTATGTTTGTTCATTTTCAAAAAGCTATATATTAACCAGAATGCAATAAAGATATGCATATATACAATGCAATGAATAACTGCAAATACTAAAACAATTGTCTTTGCCAATGGTAGGTTGTTCTTTGCCCAAGTGAATAATTGAAAATACTTGCGGGACCAGGTGGCCCACTAAAGCACGAAAGGCAGGGTTAAGACATAGTTTGGTGAAAAGGGATCCCGTTTGTAGTTTCATATGGTTTCCACCAGTTCAATGGAATGCTCAGAAGATGAGGTGCAATTGTGGAGAATTCATCAGTGGGTGTGCATTCACTGAAATGTATAGCTCTGATCCTAGGTATAGAATCGGTTTAAATAATGGAAGGATGAACACAAATTCCTTGATTCTTCCTGGGGAATGGCTAGGTGATCAACATAGCCTGTGTCTCGTTTCCTGCCAGAGGGAGTGTCCCTGGAGATTGCTCATATGACAGAAAAAAGATTCAGCAGCATATTTACAATGGAATCAATAGGGAGAATGATTGAGACCCCTGTGGCCCGCTGAATGGCGTTCATTAAATGGTCTTTCTCAGTCCATAGGGTATGCTTCAAAAGCATGTTCAAAACAAACAATAACACACGCATCATTATACCACCATTAAATACGTCCTTGAGTTGACGTGTACATATCCTTTTAATGAATGCTGTCTTTCAAAAATTGTTCTTCCCCGAAACTTTCTATATGTCATACATTTGTTGTGAAAAAGGTTGTCATGCCATGGATTCCCAAAATGTCTGCATGTGTCCGGAACATTTTTAATGCCGTTGACCTGCAATAGATCTTTAAAGTTTGGGAGTCCTCTAGCATAACGATTCCTTTACAAACACCGTAGACGGATGCTGTGTGCTCATTATGTGTACTGAGAAAAGTACTTATTCAGTGTGATCTGGCAACTCTCCATGTAGGATTATTAGAAAAATCAATAGTAGGCATTCTTTTAGTAATGAAAACGTTAATGTGCTGTATATACTTACACTGAAATGCTCCTCTCCAGTTTCACTCTAAAGCCATTAAAATATTGGGAGATACATATAATGGTGTTTGCGTATAGACACGTCCAGTCTGATGCATATTAAAATTTCACATCCAGGAAATACAGTACATTTGCACTTAACAGTCAGAAATGGGGAGTTACTTAGAATGGCCATGCAGAATCCGCCTAAGTAACATGAATTATTTAGTGGAAAAACTTTTATAAAAGCAGTAGAGGAATGGGTGAAGTTTTAAGAATTAAAACACGTCCTGTATTCATTTCAGAATAAGATTTAGGCTAAAGTTTGGAGTTACAGGAAAAGAAAGTGTTGAGGTTAGATGTAACTTTGACCATGCTCTGTGATATTAACACGCTCATCTTAGGTTAACATGTTGCTATACCTTCTGATAATATTCCTTTTCGAGAGGAGCATTAACTATGCTGAGAAATGTACAATTAACATGATATATTAAGGAATACCAAGCATCATGCAATGTAAATGAATGTTAGCCAGATTATTGACAGTTGGAAATTCTGATCCCCATTTTGAACTAATTGTCCTAATTATAAACTAACACCGCAGGAATCACAGGGTTCACATCAGAAATGGATTATGAAATGCCCTGTCTGTAATTTAATGCATGCAATGTATGAGTCTATACTTGCATGCATGCATGCCTGCAACTGTAGTTCAGCGAATGTGGTTTCTCACCTGCATGGGGAGTAACAGACACCTCTGGAGTCCAGGCAGTGCAGGGAACCCCCTCTACTAAAGAGCCCAGAATTGGCCCAAGTCCAGCGTATTGATTGGAGTGGTAGGGAATATTAGATGCCCCCTCACCACATTAGCGGGGGAGTGGAGCGCATTTTGGCTGCGCCCCTGCACACATGCAAATAAAATGGTGTCTTGTGGTGTACTGAATTATTTTCAAGTACCTGTGGGTTTCAAGATTACAGAATTAAAAGTCTCGAGCAAATTCAATAAGACAAAATATTGTCTCACTTCATCACGCCATCGCACTATAAACCTACTCATCGTTATTTTTAAATAAAACCATAATTATAATGATAATAATAACAACAACCAGATGTTCCCAGCATATCAGACATCTCTCGCTCTGTCTCTCCCGCCATGTCTCTCTCTCTTTCCCTTACTCGCTCTCTTTCTCTTCTCTCTCTCTCTCACTCTTTCTCTAAGCTGCATTTTCAGGTAGAGTTTGGTAAAGTCACCATAACAGTTTCTGACAGATGTGCCACCAGATGAACCTTGAAGGGGAGGAAGCTGTTGTTTTTTTGGAAAAGCAGATATTAAGAAACAGGAAATTATTAACTTTTACTTACATTGTAAACGGCCTCTTTTAGTGTACGTTTGAGTAATACTAACAACATTACAATCAAGATTGCCCTAGCGGTCAGCGCAGAAAGTCTTGATTCTATTGAAGAAACGGAGGCGAGCATTATGCTTTATCTCCTTCAATCTGCTTAACGACAACAATTTAAATCTTTCTTTTTAGTATATAGTATATATTTTTTTTTACACAAGCCCAACTGGCTTGAAAAACAAAGAAACAAACAAAATAACATGACTGACAGTATAGGTGATCCTACATCTCCCATGATCCTTCTCCTGACTAGTAGTCCAAGCCTCCAACCTGTGGGCCAATGAGGGCTCCTTCCCTAGTATAAATCACTGTCAGTGTAGGTACTTTCCTCTTCTTTTTCTGTCTTCAAATCACTAACACTATAAACAGAACAGTCTATAACACAGTCTGATAAAGAACTCGCTGTCTTCTCTACTCTGGCATCCTCTTGATGTTCCCTGATGCTCTGCTATACTCTCATTCTCTGGAGTTCTTCTGCTCCTCTCCTATGTGAAAAGAGATCAACAGTGCAAGGGTGGGGAATTCGTTACAACTCCGTCATCAAACAAAATTCTTTATTAATCTATTTCTGGTATTTTAACGTAGCATCTGTAAAATACTTGAATTCCCAGAGGGTGGGATAATGCTTGCCTCTGTGTCTTCAATAGAATCAAGACTTCCTCCGCTGACCGCTTGGGTACTTTTCATTCTATTACAAGACCGGAGGCGAGCATTATGCTTGTTCAAAGCTTTGAATGACTGCTGATGCAATATTAGGCACATGTTTGAAATAAAAGGTTCTAAACACCGAATCACTGGACCAGTCTGCCGCTTTCCTGATCTCCTGCATTGGAACTCCTACTGCAAAAGCTCTGGAAGCCAACGCTCCTCTGGCCGAGTGGGCTTCAAACACAGAATTGTCAATCCCTGCTAACTCCATTACTTCTTTCACCCACCAGCTATAGTAGCTGGCGCCACTGCCTTATAGGGTCTCCTGTCAGTAGCTGCGTTACCCCTGTGGGTCTCAGCTCCGCTGTCGCTGTCTCATACGCTTTTATGCATTGAGCTACGCAAAGCTTGCTGTTATCAGGGACATACGGGTATCTAATAACCTTGGAATTGGTCTTAGTACGCTGCACAATATTAAATACCACTCCTTCAGGATAGAATATCTTTCTGTCAATCTCGAGCGCTTTAACGTCTGACACTCTTCTGCAAGATACTAAGCATAGTAACGTGGCTAGTTTCCCTGACAGCTGTCTACGCAATAACAAATCGTTTCTAGGCCACTGCTCAAAATGGTGAAGTACTTTGTTAACGTCCCAGAGTGATGAATACTTTGGCAGAGGGGGATTGCTCACTTTCACTCCTTTGAGTAGTCTTACTACGGCCGGGTGTTCTCCCACTGTCGCTCCGTCTACCAGTTCATGTCCGGCTGAGATAGCCGACCTGTACACTCCTATTGTCCTGAAGGCCATTCCCGCTGCGGTCAGTGATGCTAGAAAATTCATGACTTGAACTATAGGAGCTGAAACGGGAGAAACACTCCTCCCCCACAATTCCCAGGCCTGCCATGCGGAATTATAGCTCCTGATTGTGGACGGAGCCCATGAATAAGCTCTGTAGCCTCCTCTGAAAGGCCTGGCAAATACCATCTATGCCTGAAATTCTGCAGGCCAAGAGAGTCGTCGTCTGATCCTGGATGAGAGGGTGGGGAGCTCCTGTCGGATCCGAGAGGAGATCCGACCTGTGAGAAATCCTCTGGGGGAAATCTGTGGAAAGTTCCATCAGAACTGGAAACCATGCTTGCGATTTCCATTCTGGTGTCACTATCACCAGCTCCGCTTTGTCCCTGCGCACCTTTGCTAGTGCCCTCACCAGCATCTTAAATGGGGGAAAAGCGTAATGTGTGTGATCTCCCCAGTAGTGCAGGAACGCATCCGTACCTGCCGCGTCTAGGTCTAGTCTCCAGCTGAGGTATCTTGACATCTGCGCATTCAGTCTCGATGCAAAGAGATCTGTATGGAAAGGACCCCATCTCTGTTGAATTCTGTCAAAGGCTGACCTGTGTAGTCTCCAGTTGCTCGAGACTACCGGGTATCGGGAGTTCCAGTCTGCTACAGAATTCTTTACTCCCAGTAAATATTCTGCCTTGACTGCTATTTCTCTTTCTAGACAGGCATGCCAGAAATCCTTGGCTAGCTCTGCTAACATCTTGGACTTCGTGCCTCCCAGCTTGTTGACATACCTCTTCGCTGATATGTTGTCCATCCTCAAAAGTATGCAACACTGTGTTCTGTCTTTGGTGAAGGCTCTGACTGCGAAGGAACCCGCTAGGAGCTCCAGGCTGTTGATGTGCAGTGTTAGCTCCTCTTGGGACCACTTCCCACCAGTTTCTGTGTGAGCGCATCTGGCTCCCCAACCTGATCTGCTGGCGCCTGATTCTATAGTCATCTCCAGCAGATCTCCGAAGATTAGTTCCAGGCTTCCATGTTGTGAAGCCACCAGCGCAGCTCGGTCTTGCTGTCTTCGTCTAAGGTCACTAGCCGGTGGTATCTCCATCCCTTCTGTAGGTATCTGATCTTGTGCCATTGCAGGGCTCGGTAATGTAGAGGACCCAGGAAAATAGCTTGGATGGAAGCTGCCAGGAGACCCACTATTCTGGCTAGATTGAGAAGAGATATAACTGTCTTCCTCAAGGCCGTCTTTAGATCCTTCTTGATTATCTTGCTCGGAGGGAGTTCTAATGTGGCTCTCTTGGTATCTATAGTAAAACCCAGAAAGTCCAACCTCCTGGAGGGCTCCAGCGAGGATTTCTCGATGATGATGAGAAAACCCAGCCCCGAGATTAGCGACGCTGCCCATTGGACTTGACTGCGTACTCTTTCCTTGTCTTCTGACATAAATAGGATGTCGCCCAGATAGATGATCATCCGAATTCCCTGATCCCGCAGGGCAGTCGCTAGGGGCCTCAGAAGCTTGGTAAAGGCCCACAATGCTGAGGCTAGGCCGAAGGGCAGAGTCTTGAACTGCCATATTTCGTCTCTCCAGCTGAATTGCAAGAATTGTCTGAACTGAGCCGCTATGGGGATCGTCAGATAGGCGTCTTTTAAATCTATGTATGCCAACCAATCATTCTTTTGTAGAAGATCTGCTAGAAGATGGATTCCCTCCATCTTGAAATGTCTGTATATTATCCAGCTGTTCAACTCCTTTAGATTGATAACTGGTCGAACCTTGCCCTTGGAGTGAATTAGAAACATGTTGCTCACGAAACCTACTGGGTGTTGCTGAGCTCTCTCTATTGCTTGCTTGCTCGCCAGCGCTTGAATCTCTGAATCTAGTACTCCTTTCTCTGCTTGAGACGTGTGCATGCGCAATGGAGGGACTATCTGCTGAGGGGTTTCTATAAATTCTAGGTGGAATCCCTGCACAGTCTGCAATACCCACGCGTCTGACGAAAGCTCTCACCAATTGTGCATATAAAGCAAGGTTCTCCCTCCTACTGGGGGATATGCCGCTGCAGGCTCTCTCACCTGAGGTGTTGCTATGCTGTCTGAAGTGTCCTCTGCCTCAGCAACCTCTGAAACCCCTGCTCCTATTGGGGAAAAAGGCATCTTGTTGTCGTGACTCCCAGTACTGGGCCCTCGGACCTTGAGGACTTCTATTGGAATTATATCGGCCAGTCAATCGACCTCTGAAGTGACTAGCCCCTGCAAAAACTCATCCCAGGAACACTTTTCTTATTGAGGCTTGTGCCTTCTCGAGCGCGGTGTAGGTACCTACAAATTTGTTCATCTCTTTGACGAACGTGTCGCCGAAGAGGAGGCCTTGAGCACCTTCGCCCGGTTCATATGATGCCAGATCTCCTAATTTATTATCTATCTTCAGAAGCATAGACCTTCTTCTCTCGGCTGATATGGTGCTGTTAGCATTTCCAAGCAGACACACCGCCCGTTGGGCCCAGTCTGCTAAGATAACGGGGTCCACTGGCTCTCCTGTGTCCTTGGATCTCTCTGCTAGATCCATTATCTTGGCGATCGGGCCTGTGAGATCCAGGATCTTGTCCTGGCAGGACTACCATGCTCTGTCCATTCCCCTCCGGGTGTCTTTGTTGGCCTTCGTGACAAATGTGAGCATTTTCGGATCAAATTCAGGAGTATCCGCCACTTTACCGGCTAGATCTGGTCTGGGACACTCTGCTCTGAGTGTATACCTGGTTTCCTTTTCCAACGGTTTTCTTATCTTCTGCGACATATAAATCGCAACTCTTGGAGACGGGGTCCATTCAGTGGACCTAGGATGCCTAATGGACTCTGGCTCAAACATATCCGAAGTGTCTTCGTTTTAGGGACCCTCCACTAGGCTGGCTTTGGCATCTAGCTCTTGCATGGTCTCTTTATCGAGGCTAAACTCATCCCCCTCTTGACCCTCTTCCTGACCGAATGCGTCAGAGGATGACAGAGCTTCCCCTGGATTATCAGCCCCTGGGGCAGGGGGGTACGAGGCTAGGCACGGCTGATGCTTTTGCCAGGAAGGCTTTTTTTAAGTCTGTTAAAGGCATCAGCAGCCTCCTGGGGTTTCTCTGTATTCCGTGTGATATGTCCCGAGGGGGTAGAAGAGTGCTTTCTCTTCCAGGCGACTTTACTCCCCCTTGTATAGTTCTCTAGGGGCTGTGACGTGGAGGCCCCCTCACCTGGGTCATTTTGCTCACCAGCTGTGGTGCCCAATAATTCTTCTAGGAATATTAGTCTGTCCTGGATGGGCTGCACCCCCTGTGCTACTGCTTTGACCAGAGACTCTCCCAAAACCTTGTTTAAGCTTAGGGATAAGTCCATCTCCTCCTCCTGCATTTCTGCTTCCTGGTCACTGTAGTCAGCCCAGTATTCCTCTGGTCTGTCTGAGGCCATGATCAATTGAATCAGAGAGGGGTTGTTGGTGGTGGGGTGTTGCAGCCACAGGCTCTGTTAAAGTGACCTGCCTTGTCACAGTAGTGAGCGGTCATGCGTTCCTGATTTGTAATAATATATATATATTTTTTTATGAGAGCCCTAAAATGCCCTCAGCCTCTTTATATCGCTAGGAACGCTGCGAAAGTATAGCTAAGGAAACTTGCATACACGCTAGAAGCTTTGTGTCCGATCAGAGCTTTCTCCCGTGTTAACGGACGTCTGAAACGCTCCGCGCATCCTCGAAATGGAAATAATGCTGCCCCAAGTGCGAGCGAGATCCCTCGCGGGCCGCGTTATGGAATAAATGTTTTATGAAGTGAGAATCTCGCGTCCGGCTCTAATTCACGCGTAAAATTGTTTCATTGCTTCACACAACTCGCGCTGGAAACCTAACGCTGCGCGTTGTTTAGATCTTATGAATGCTTTGCTATCGCATATTTGCACAATAAACAAACGTGCGTACTGAAATGATGAATGATAATTATAAGGTACTTAGCTGTCGAAAAGCAGCAAAAAAGAATAGGAAAGTAGCCACACAGAGAGTGATTTATACTAGGGAAGGTGCCCTCATTGGCCCACAGGATGGAGGCCTGGACTACTAGTCAGGAGAAGGATCACGGGAGATGTAGGATCACCTATACTGTCAGTCATGTTATTTTGTTTGTTTCTTTGTTTTTCAAGCCAGTTGGGCTTGTGTAAAAAAAATTAAAAAAATAAATGAAAGAAAAAAATACTACATACTAAAAAGAAAGATTTAAATTGCTGTTGTTAAGCAGATTAAAGGAGATAAAGTATAATGCTCGCCTCCAGTCTTGTAATAGAATTGTCTTACTGAGCAAAGCACATGGTCAAAACCTAAACTACACATATACATGATTTTCTAATTGGTTATAATTGCAAAATGGACAGTCTTGTGTACTTCTATTGTACACTATAGAAATGCTTCTCTGTGAAAGGACATAAGGCACACAGAGTGATACTTATTTCATTTTGCACAACGCTCACCCTAACATTGAAACGCTTATAACATTGAACTGTATATATTGATTCAGATATCCTGCAAATTCGATTTTGATGACAGAATGGTTACAACATCAGATACCCAATGAAGGTCCAAAGGCCATGGTGAGATGATGTTTTATTTCACTTTGCAGAATCTAATCTGCTTCTCAGGTAAGAATGGCTTTGCACATGATCAGTTCCCAATGTGCAGACATCATAAAGTTTATGTATGGGATGGATAGACGATACATTAGATATATTGAGTTAAAAAAATATTTTAAAGAAGTGCTATGGTTGCAGCACAAAACATTAAAACCCAAATCTCCACTGTAAAAGACAACAGCCTTCATTCCAAGTGTGGCGGTCTGGAAATAAAGGTGCCGGTCGCATCGTACCAGCGCCCTTTCTGGACCGACACACGCCAACTCTGCCTTCCTGGGCCATTGTGCCCGGCAGGTCTGACCTGCTGGGCGCAATGGCCCTGGTAGGCTGAGTTGTCACGGAAGCACCAGCACTGTTAGTAACTGTGCTGGTGCCTCCGTGTCCCCATTTCATTGGAGTTCTATGGGACTCCATGGGAATGGGGACCTACACTTTCCTCCAACTGATATCCCAGGCTGCCGGGACTTGTAATTTCTCAGTGGCACCGGGATATCAGGTGGCAGAAACAGTGTTACGAGTTCGGCAGCAACCCGCTGGTACCACCGGCAGGTTACCGCTGAACTTGTAATGAAGCCCAACCATAACTTGCCCACTGCCAGCCATTACTGAAGGCATGTCTCAGTGTGGTAGTTCCTCTGCAAATTGTGTCTTTTTGAGAATGTGTTATTTCATGTGTTGAGCCACACATACAATGCAGGCAAACCATGAGTGAGTTTTTTTGTCTTGGACCACAGACTGAATTATTTTGAAAAGTTTTGTGTGGTTTCATCATAGTTGGCAAAGTTAAATGGGGTCCCAAAACATGCATGTTCCCATTCATTCTCCACGGACAACTGTTGTATCTCAGGTAATGTGCATGTCTAACCAATGGATGAATTTGTGCAGGGGTGTTACTAGGTCTGGAAAAGACCCGGGGCTACGCTGATGTCAGAACTGTCGGGACTGGGGGCTAGCTAACCTTTTGGTTGTAGCTCCTGAGATTCTATCCGGGGCTACAACCAAAAGACCAGGGGCTATAGCTCCTTTAGCCCCCCCCCTAGCAACGCCTCTGAATGTGTGTCAAACCTTTGTGAGGGTGTTGCTTCTGGTTCGACTCACAATTCTTTAGTTGCTTGGTGGAAATATGTCTGATGGCTTCTTTTTAAAAGTACCCATAGGTATTTTGGTTCTCCCAGAACAGTGCACCATCATAATTCCATGAGTCGAAGGTAAGGTACAACCAAAAAGGATATCTTAGCGAAGACAAGGACAATCATGACCTAACCAGTTTCTAGGGCCTAAGTGTACCAGGGGTGGGGGCTGTTCTGTGTCACAGTACCTGAATTCGGTTAATGGTGTGCAGACACATCAGACCAACGTCAGACATTGATGTGAGCTGATCAGGCACAGTTGGGCATGGAGTATCGCGGATCCCTGGCAGCAAGCTGGCTTTGAGCAAGGTTGAATGCTTGTGTGGTCAAATGGCAGTGGTTCAAGTACTGCAGGTCAAACGGTCCCTAAAATGCTTCAACGCTGGCTTAGCCGAGTCAGGCTGCGAGTGACGCTGTAGCAGGCCGAGTTGGCTGGCAGCGGTCATGAAGTGGGGATCAAGTGGTCATTGAAGTGCAAGCAAGAAGGCAGCGGTTTTCGGGCTAGCTGGCCCAAGCCATGTGGTAACCTCTGGGTATGATCAACAAGTGACTCTCCACAGATTCAATTTCTGGCGTTGAGCAGATGCTTTGGGCATGGTAGTTGACGGGTTCTGCCAGGATGCAGTTCTGTTTTGGGCTGATGGAGATTCAGTGCAATCGTTCAGCTGCTTGGAGGAAACCAGATACCAGCACCGGCACCTTCCCTCTCATTCAGGATGCGGGGAACACGGAGCCACTGGTTCGGTGCGGGTGAAAAGAGAGCTTCGGCTAGTCTGGCCCTCTGGGTTGCTGTGAGGCCCTCGCAAAGGGCTCAAGGACAGGATACTCCACTTCAGGGTCTGCTCTTCTGGCACTGAAGACCCATTGCAGATTGCTGGTCCTGGTGCACAGCACTGGTCACTCCCAAAGGTCCCTAAGAGTGGTAAGGGGACATATCCTCCTTCTGTCTTGGACGGCTCCTTCAACTCCGGTGGAGTGCTTTGGACAGTGCACCTGTCCCAAAGGAAGTCCAGGTGAGAGTCCCTAGAGCGGCTCTTTGGCTTTAAAGGATCCTAGAAGAACTGAAGATATTCTGCTGAAGAGGTAAAAGACTCCGTCTTTTGAGGGTATACGTCTTCAGGTGATTGGTCTAAAGCTAGCCTGCCTTAGGTGACCAATCATTGCTCCTAGTGGGAGTGGACTTTGCCCTCTTGATCTTGAACCCAAAGTGCTTTGCTCCATGCCTTATGCCTTATGGTGGGTGTTTGCGGTTTTGGTGCAGGGTTGGTGTTTGCAATGCAGGTTGGGTTACGGCAGTCTGGGTTGGGGTGGGAAGAATATTTGGTCAGCGTTATGGTTCGCATCTTAAAATAGGTTCACATCACAAACGTGGGAGCTCTGCTCCTTCTGTTTTCGTTGGAACTGATGCTTATTGCATTGGGCACAGCTATGGCTCTTCTTTCCATAACGGATCCTAAACCAATGTCTTTTTATGTTTGCACCCTGATAAGTTGGAATGTGAGGGGTCTTAATAACCTGAAAAAGGCATGCAGGATACTGGATTACTGTGAGCCACATGGGGCCAAGATAATCCTTCTCCAGGAAGCACACTTATTAGATGCATCCAATGATACTTTTGCTAAGGCCTCAGGCTTCTTCTACACCTCATTTTCCTCCAACTCCAGGAGAGTGTTAACTATAATTCATACATCTCTTAGGTTTCACCTGTTGTAATAGGAAAGTGATCCAGAGGGCAGATAAGAAATTGTTACGGGCACATTGCATAATACGTACTTAACAGTTATTAATATGTATGCCCGTAACGTGCATGAGCCAAACCTGATCAACAAATGCATTCAGTATTTGCATGCTCATATCGTTTGGTTGGGGAATTTTAATGCTATACTTAGTACGGACCTAGATAGATCTAATAATGTTCAGCGTGCTCTTTCGCTGTCTGCACGGGAGATCATTTTTGGTATAGAAGACCTGGGCCTTCGCGATTTATGGAGGACGCTCCATCCCAGAAATAGGGAATACTCGCATTACGATTCTGCTCATGATATGCATTTGCGCATTGATTATATCCAGACAGGTGCTGGTCTCCTGCATAGCACAAAGGAGTGCAAATCTCTTCACATAACCTTCTCTGACCACTCAGCGATATTATGGAGATTTGGCCTTGAGGATGGGACTCTCATAACAATCTCTTGGAAGTTTAAATCTCAGGGCCTCTTAAACGTTGCGTTCAAAAGTGATATGAACGAGGCGATTGACACTTTATTTTATTTTAGTTATTGAGCATTTGTAAGGCGCTTTATACAACAGAATTTTGTTCAAAGAGCCACAAGGCTAAATGGGAAGGGAACAGGGCAAACAAACAACAGTTATATATTACAGTCATGGTCATACTAGGCCTTGTGGCATTCAGCAGTGCAAGTGCATTGAAGAGAAGTGCAGGGGGAGGGGATGAAAGGGGGAGCAGAGGAGTGGAAAGGTACTGGAGAAGGGTCAGGGAGGGAAGTACTAAGGGGAGCCAGGAGGAGACCCTCAGGCTAAGTGCTAGTTCATTCATCTCTCAAGGGTGATATGTGGAGCCACCATGCAGAGGCCCGCAGGGCAGTGCACTGAGGGGAAGTGGTGCTGGTATTAACTGGGAGGAAGGGACTGAGATCCTGTAAGGTTCATGAGGATCAGTCCACCAATCACGGCAGCAGTGGGATGATTAGCAGGGAAGGGAAAGAGGCAAAGAGGTAGAGCAGAGCAGAGTTTTGAGCAGTTTCCGGAACTTAAGGAGGTCCGGCTCAAGTCTGAGAGGGGCAGCAAGGCTGTTCCAAAGGGAGGCACCAGCTGAGGAGAGAGACCTACCCCCACTCTCTGCTTGGAGAAGCATTTGACAGTCAAAGAGTTGGAATTAGAGGAGCATAGGGCTCTAGACGGGGAGTATTTAGGGAGGCAAAGTTGGATATAGAGTGGTCCCAGACCCCGGAAGGCCTTGTGGATGATGCAGAGGGTCTTGAATTTGATCCTTGCAACCACTGGGAACCAGTGGAGAGATATTAGGGCTGGAGAGGTACAGTCCCGGGGCTTGAGGCCAATGATAAGTCTTGTAGTCCTATTCTGGATTATCTGGGGGCGGGGCAAAAGGAGGAGAGATGGAGATTGAGAAAGATGCTGTTGCAGCAGTCCAGCCTGGAGAGGACCAGAGCTGTGGAGACATTGAGCTTCTGATGTGAGGTGAGAAAAGGAAGAATGCCTCTGAGGAGTTGCAGCTGGAAGAGGGACTTTTTGGTAAGGTCCATGATGTGAGGGGTGAAGGAGAGAGCAGAGTCGAAGATGATCCTGGGGTTTTAGGCCTCACAAGATGGTGAGGGTAGAGAGCCAAAGAGGGCGGCCAGGGGGTAGAAGGAAAATAGGGCACAGGTATCCCAATGAGGAGGATCTCTGTCTTACTGGCATTGAGAGAGAGATTGTTTACTGCACACCATGTCTGAATGGCAGACAGACAGTTGGGATGAGAGAGGAGGAAGAGGGAAGTTTAAAGGAAAGCTGCGTGTCATCGGCATAACACTAGAAATGAGGAGAGAAGGAGGCGTTCAGGTGAGCAAGAGGGGCAAGATAGATATTGAAGAGCCGTGGTGATAGGATAGAGTCCTGGGGGTGCCACAGGTAGAGAGGGTGGTGGCTGAGGAGGAGAAAGGCTTAATTGAAGCTGGGAAGGGCCGCTAGTGAAGAAAGAGATCAACCAGTCCAGTGCCCGGTCAGTGATAAAGGGGGTGTCACAGAGTCATTTTATGAGGATGGAATGTTTGACAGTGTCAAATGTAGAGCAAAGTTGTAGTCGAGATTTGCAAGCATGGCTTCACGGGAGTTCATTTTTACTGCTCTGCCAAACCCCTGATGAGGCCCTATATCAGCGTTTGTGCGTAAAGTACCAATATATAAACCAGAGTTATGCATACGGGGTCTGCAAGACGTGGGTCCCACCTGTGATGAAGTGATTTCCCTGAAGTGGTCTACTTAGGGGTGAGGTATATGTATGACGTGTATTCTGATGGTGTGTTTGTTACTAGGGACCAATTCATGGACAAAGTGGGGTGGGAATTTAGACATACTTTTCAATACCTTGGGATGTGTATGTCCTTTTGAGCGTGGTGAACACAGTTCCTAGTAGAACACCCTAAAACTTCAATTTTGCAATATATGTTGAATTCAGCGGAGTCTTGGAGAATTGCCTCTATCATTTACCGAACAATCAAAGAAACTGCTAGACTGGAGGCCTGGCCAAGAAAATGGAAATGCTAGAGGGATCTAGGTATACAGTTAGATGACCAAATGTGGGCTTCACTGTTCCCGTTTACAAAGACAGTTGTCTTAACTACCAAGTTCAAGCTAATACAGTACAAAATCCTACATCGGGCAAATATAAACCCTGCTCGACAAATAAAGTTTGACAATGCTGGGAAATGCTTGAAATGTCATTGGGAAGAAACAGGCTGTATTCAAATGATCTGGTCATGCCCCACTGGAGCACGATTTTGGGCTCCTGTTGTTGTAATGGTGTCTCAAATACTTGCAGTTGATAAACGAAGGGACCCTATGTGCTGTTTATTTGGTAGATTACAAGATCTTTCCGGAGACAATCGGAAACTGTTGCGAATGTGTATAATTTCAAAATGTGGATACTCTTCCGCTAGACAAATAATGCCCCCCCCACAATGTATGAGTTGTTGAAGGATCTCACATGGAGCTGCGATATGAAACATAATTATTCCACAATGGTATTGTATTCACTTTCAGCTTCACCTCGTCAGAGGCTTTCTCCCTTTCCTCACCTTCCCCCAGAAACTCAATGCCTCTAGAGCTCTGGTTCTCTCCAGGTTGGACTACTGTAACAGCCTAAGTCTGGGGCCTGGTACCGCACTACATTAAACATTATCTCTCTAAATACCTCACTGCTAAAGTCATTTGGTCCTCCAGCTCTAACTCTCTGCAGGTCAGACATTTCTCCAAGCAGAGAGTTGTGGGTAGATATCTCTCTTCGGCAGGTTCCTCCCTCTGAAATGGCCTCCTGCCCCTCTCAGACTTGAGCTGAATCTCCTTAAGTTCCAGAAGCTTCTCAAGATCTTCAATTTCTCCTCCTTCTTCCCTCTCGCCTTTCCTTGCTAATGTCCCCCGCTGATACAACTGGCTGCCTGGTCCCTTCTGAGTCAGATAAGTGTTAGGCCCTCCCTAGAATCTGCCTCAGCACCTTCCCCTATCAGCACTTGTCTGTGGGCACCCGTCCCTGATTAGACTACTGAGTCTGGTCCACTCCCACCTCCTCTCGCAACTTGTCCCTCGTCCCACCCCTGTAAGGAACTGATGGTGGCAACAGTAAAGACAGACACAAGTGATCACAGTTCAAGTGTGTTTATTAAACTGTATGCAGGTTGGAAAAACACCTAATCGAAACCTAAATCTAAGATGGGAGCAAGCGTTGACCATCAAATGAAAATAAGGCAGTCCTAATGGCATCTTGTCAAATAAAAAGGGCCTATACTAAGAAACATATTGCCAAACCTTACAACTAATACAAAAAGGGTGTGGGATAGTTTTCAAGAAAAGTGTTCACAAATAATATTTCAGGATGCAGTAGCTTGGTTCTCCCTTCCCCATGTTTTGAACACGGGGTAAGGTGGAATCTTGGAGCACAGTACACTCTCGAGCTTCCCCAGCACAAGATGACAATTCCACTTGCAGCTATCAGGGCCGTCAATGGCTATGTCGTGTTTCTCTTGAAAGTCTATTTCCTACGCGGGTCTGACATACTGAAGTAACAAAAACAAAAGTTCCTTAAAAAAAATGAAAGTTTGTTTCCTGGTTTCACTTATGGTGAGGATTCTTCACCCCTGGGTCCCCCTCTTCCGGGCACTGATCCCTCTTTACTTTAAGCCTCCCTCCACCAGGTTCACTATGCATTTTCCTTTCTACACAAATCTTAATGTCTTTTTAAACAGCTCCAGTGGACATCCCTCGGCCGCATCCAATCTTGTCAACACACTGTTTCTATGGACTATAGACTTGCCCCCTTCTCGTCAGCATCCCTCTTCCGGTTTCCCTCTTGCCAACTTCACATTCACATTTACTTTCAATGTTCATGGGATTCACTTCCCTTGCTTTCTCATGTGATGGAATTCACTTCCGTTGATTTCGTTATAGTTCTTAGGTCAAAGGCTTTCAACTGTAGAAGGATTCTGCTTGACCTCTTATATGACCACTCTGACCTATCTTGGCGGTATTTCTATAGACTGTAGGGACAGCAAGTTTATACCAGAAGGTCCCTACCTCGGACACCCTTTGCAGGTTCCAAAAGGTCTAGAAAACTGAATAAAGTATGAAAAGAAGGCAAAGTACATGTGAGCCACACAATTGGTGCAGCATCTGTGGCAGTCAGAGAGGATGTTGGTTGCACAAGTGGAATGACATTCCTGTGCAGGGATGAGAATGGTGGTCGAGCATGAATGTTGGAGCAGTTACCCACATTTGAAAGAGAAGTTAGAGGAGCTATGAATGTGAGCAGCGGAGAGAGGGTGAGCAGAATCCAGGAGAGATGAAGAAAGAGTGGAAAATGGTGATAGGCGAGCAGGACAGGTGAGGTAACGGGAGGCATGTCACAGCGATTGACATGTGTATTGCAGACCTTCAATTAATGTCCACCTTCCGAGCTACCAGAATGGCACAATTGCGCTGATTATGTTATTGCCTGATATAAATGGCAATCTAGACATCCTTAGATGTGTTAAATATATATTTTCCACCTAGCACTACATACTTGTAGGCTTAGGTGATGTTGCACCTCACAAGTATTCGAAACCAAGTAATATATATTTCAAGGAAAATAATATGACATTTGTAACAAGAGGAAGAACGATGTTTGAGGCAAATGTTCTCACTGAGACTATCACAAAGTTGCTAGAGGAATCCAATTTAAGATCACAAAGCAAAAGGTAGTGAATGTAGTGTTCAATTCTAACAGTGGAGTTCATAGAGTATATTTCACAGACACTAACAGGGAATGCTATACAGAAAATTTGAGTGCAATTCTATATAGTACAAATGAAAGCAAACATGTCTTCGGTGCAAAACAAACTGTTTCACTGTAGCTTTGCACCAGGGCTAAGTTTGCTGTAGTGCAGACACTGTTCTGCAATAGCACTAAGGCAAGCATTGCCCAGGTGCAAAAATGAATTGCAAAAATGTGTTTTGTGCACAAATACAGTTATATTAATCCAGGGTGTGACAAGGCCATCCCTTTGCCTTGCCAGAGGGGGAGGGTACACCAGGGGACAAGCCAACGTTCGCTAACCCCCAGAAATGTTAGCGTGATTGACAGTGGACATGCGTCACCTACCATGCATTGTCCGATAGACTCGCCCATCTTCGGCAATTCTTGGATAAAAGAATAACCAGCCAACATATGCAGCACTGCCTCAGCCAGGAGCCCTGGCCAGGGGAAAGGAGGATGGGACAATGCAGAAGAAGAGAAGCTATGCAGCAATGCAATCTGCTGTGTAGCTTTCCTCGACCCTGGTGGAAAGGTGACACTAACAACAGCAAGCCTATCAACATCCCACCAACCTAGACCCAAACATACCTTCCAACCTGAATCCGCAAAGAAGTGGCAGCTTCCTTGGCCACCATAGTAATTCCAGTGGAGGAAGTGGACTAGGCTTAGCCCCCTTTTAAAGACTTGTAATTACACATACACTTCTCTGGGGTGGCGCGAAGACCTGGATTGGCCAGTAACAGGGGTCTAATCAGGCCAGGGGGATTTGAGCTGGAAGTAGAAGGAGCCAAGTGCAGGTCTTGAGGTGGTCACAGTTGGAGATGGTGAAGGACCATTGGACCAGTAGGGGGAAGGCAGGTGCAAAGATTGTGGAAAAGTGGTTTAGAGAGTGACCATGGTTCCGCAGTCAGTATTGCATGGGTGCGTGGCGTGTCAGTAGAGTAGATTATTGTAGTGAGCAAATGGGAAGCAATTGGTACAGAGTGCAAGAGGGGATGTTTGAGGGATAGTAGTGGGAGGAAGATGGGTAGTAGCAGTAGTTTGAGAATAGAGTTGATAACAGGTTTAGTAGAAGTGACAGGAGTGATGGCAGGAGGGGAGTAGTAATGGGAAGAGGTGAGTAGTGATAGTAGTAATAAGGAGGAGCAGCAGAAGTAGCAGGAGAGGGAGGAGTGGTAGCAGAAAGAGCAGTGATAGTAGTAGAAGGAGTAGATTAGTAATAGAAGGAGGGGAGTAGTGGTGGGTAGGAGGGGTGTGGGTGGAGACATAACCTCAAAGGGTAGAGGCAAGAGCTAGGAGAAGTGAAACATTGGAGGGACATAGAGTGGTGGGTGTAGTAAGAAGGCAGGCGAAATAGAGTAAGAGAGAAGAGATATTAGTGGACGTGAGTGACTCCACCTCAGTAAGCTCAAGGCACTTCCCAAATCCCATAGAACACTAACAACTGGCTCGGGGAGGGACAGTTAGGATGCAATGATGGAGTCAGAAAGTAGACAGTAGGGGGTACTGTGACCCCTGGTTAGTACTACTCACCAAAGGTCACCTTCTCTTGCATTAAAGTAGGATCCCAGGGGAGATGAGAGAGCAAAAGAAAGAGTGAGACTGTGGGAGGGCTATCGGAACCACAAACTACAAAAAGGAATAAAAACCTTTGAACTGCCCCACTGTCTCAGAGTGATATCGGGCGCTATCCGTGACAAGGCCAACTGTGTACGTGCACCAGTGTAACATTTCTGTAATACTGCTTGCACATGTACCAGTACCATTTTGTACAATATTAGTAATAGGACAAACATTGCCACATTACAAATATGCATTAAAAGAATACAGTGGGCTAGATTATAGAACTGTTTCCCTGGTGCCAGTGCACTTTCAAAAGGTATAAGCACTATGACAAAGACTGCCTATTCTTTCAATACATTTACGCACCCGGGCAAATTTTGCCCCAAGGCTAATACAGAATGTTGTTATCTATGGGGGAAACTTTTCCCCAGAAGTATATGTTGTTTTCCCCAGTGCTAATAGTGTAGAAATTTGCACTTGCCTCGATGCTAAGTTTCTTTAATGTGGTTCCAGATGTACTTTCGTGTAATGGAGCATTCTGTTTTAAGTCAGAGTAATTACCTCAGGTTTCTTCCAAGTTCGAAAACACACTAATCAGTCTCCACATTATAGCCGCTATATTAATGAAACTGCATTCCTAAATTAGTAATATTTTCTCAACCAAAACTTGTTCTGCGCAATGACTCTTCCGCATAATTTAGTCGCAATTTTTTCTTTTAACAGCAGAATTGAAGTTTATTCTATAAATTATACGTTGTAAAAAAATGGATCTCTAATGGGGCACAGATCAAGAAAAGCGCAATTTCTGGAACTCAGATGGTACCTGACAAGTGAAGGCATTTAACATTCTCAATGTTTATTTGCACACCACAAGCCCGTAGTATTCTACAAAAAGGGTTTCATCTGGAAACCACCGACCTTTAGTATTAATAATACAGATAAAAAGTATGGGTCATTCAAGACACAGCGGGCCTCATTCCGAGTTTGGAGGTAACCATGGCGCTATTTGCCCCATGGCTGCCTCCAAAACCGATTCCGACTTCGACCTTGTTCAGTGGGAACTTACCGGTCTAATCCGACCTTTGGGGGACCGGTAAGTACCCATTGAAAAATCCATTCCCAATTCCCATTTGAGCCCCCATAGGGCTCAATGGGAAAGGGGAAGTAGCTAATAACGGTACCGCAAATTGCGGTACCGTTATTAGCTCTGAAGTCCCTTAATGGGTCTCGTCCATAATGCCTGGTAAAACCAGCCGTTAAGGAAGGGACCCGCTAAGGGACCTCGGAATAGGGCGCAAAAGGATTACCGGCACCGGTGTCCTTACTGGTGCCCGGTATCCCTTTGCGCCAAACTCGGAATGAGGCCCAGCGTCACGCATATGTGTTCAGTGTGGATTAATTGTGTGTTGTTTCGAGCTTGTGTGGTGCAGTTAGCATGCTTTCAGTGTAACAAAGGGTTGGCCTTAGTTAAAAGCAAGCAGTTACAAAGTAACGGTGATAGAAATAGGCAAAAACATGAAATCCAATGTGCTGTAGAAATGTCAGTGTTCCTCACTATGATGTCCACATCATCATGCCCTTTCCCCTGCAGCCCTTTGAAATGAGTATAAAGACATAGCAAACAAAAATATGGGTATGTACTGACACTATATGCAAATGATGAAGTAATTCTGAGCTGACAAATTGGATTACTGAAGGTGCAAAAGTTGTGCCTCTCAGAAATCAGAGAGGGTCTCACTTGCTAGTCCCCGGGGATCTCTGTCTCAGGTGGCCAGAGCATGGCCATCGCCTTTGGAGCCAGACCCTGGGAGTGGACCAGTGTGGGAGGATCACCTGGGTGAAGGGTCTTTGAGGAGTGGGGGTGAGACAGCTGATGGTGAGATGCGGTATTACCCCCTTCTTTCTACATCCAACCCCTCCCATTTTGTGGGATCAGATGACCCAACTTCCCCCCTCTTTCTGCACAAACACTGGGCTGGGGAAGAAGGCAACTGAGAGCAACCAAACTAACTCGTATACATCGTACTGGACATGTCCCGCTAATCGTGTCAGCCAAAGTCAGTCACTTACACCTAATTCCAATTAGCTCTCCTCACACGGACAAAATGCGGAACCTAGAGATACACTCTGAGCAAGGTGGAACACGAGTACGAGCAGAACTTCTTGGGCAAAGGCAAACCTACTGGAGCAGAGCGACGGACCGAGGGACAAGAGCAGCAGGTTGAAAACCTCAAGAGTTCCTTACAGTAAGTTGTTGCCTCCAAAAGGCCACGAAAGACACATGGAGAAGGACAGATCCCAATATCAAAGTCTGCATTGTGTTTCAAGGATGCCAGCGACCCTCCCGGGTGAATGTCAGAGTTGGGGAGGTGAGGCCAAGCCTGTGGAATTAACCTTTCAAGAGAGAACCGCACACAGCCGGTGAGTTGGCAAGCGACCTGAGAGACTTGTCTGTGCTAACAAAGATTAAAGTTTGCAACAACATATCACAAGTAAAGGCTGCACACGTGTGAATGAGACGCGAGGAAAGGCAAACCTGCAAATGAACTTTAAAGCAAGAACAGCTGTGTTATCAGCCATATTGAGTCACGGAGTGGTCAGGCAAAAGGAGTATACCACTCAAAGGTCTCCATGAAAGTTGCACTGTTTGAGGCGATAAAAGTAAATGAACTGTAAAAGCGAAAGTGAACGTACTTAACCCTGAGAGAAGGGGAGAGGAAAAGCTGATCAATGAAATCTGAGTTGAAGTGGTCCTGCATTGGTCTGTTAAAGAAACCCCGCACATTCGAAGGTTTTCGACATCCTTAAAGCGGTCTGAGCCCGATCAGGGGAGACCCGAAGAGAAAGGCGTGGGGAAGGGAGCCCCGGAAACTGTTCTTGAACTGTGAAAGGTCTGAGCCTGGCAGAGGGGGGGTCAACGTTGAACTTTTGTTTTCTTTGAAGAGGTCTGAGCCTGTCAGAGAGGGACCAGTGTGAGCTGTTTGTTCATTATTTGGGGAAGACTGGAACAGGAGCCTTTAACATGGAAGGCCAGGTGGGCCTCGATCCACGTTCTGAACTGTTTCAGTGTTAAAGCCCAAGCCAGAGTGTGTCATTCTGCCTATAGAATCTGTCTTATTCCGTGCTGTCTACACGTAGGGAGGAGAGCTGATTCAGCCACGTTTATTCTTTGTCGAACACATACCTCCTTTACACATTGTTTTGTATAAGAGATATGGCAGGCATTAGCTTTTGTTAGCATATGCCATTTGGATTTGACAAATACATCAAAGACTGTTTTCTTTATTATTTGATGGTCGAGACCACTCCCATCCTAGTTATAGAGCAATGTAGGAGTTTTTCCAAACCCCACGAAGTTAATAATGGTTTTAAAATGGTATCTTTTAAGTGAGTGTCATACTTGTGAAAACATGCCTCCCCTACATGCCCCAGACTGGAAATGATTAAACTGACAATCATAACCTGTGCAAAATTCTTGTTGAAAGCTGCAAGGGACGGATTCAAAGTGAAACAATGAAGTGTGTTTGTAGGACTGGTTAGATATTTACTGTACTTTATGAGGAAATTTGAATTCATCTCATTTTGTTCATATACAAAAAAGCCATTTAGAATCAATTATTTTGGGCAATAGCTCACAATAAAACAGCAACAAATACATCAAATATCAAACCATTTCATCATGACCATTATAGACAAATAATGATTCCAGCATTATAGCATCATCTAAAAATATCAATCTATATCTAAACATATGTTCAGATTCTTCATTCTAATATAAAAGGTGATTTGAGTATATCGTGCAACTGTCCATGTGCAGTATAGATCCATTCCAGAAAATTAAATCAACAAGGCAGGAAGGCATTCTCTAAAATGCAACTTAAATTATACAGTGCATTCATTCATTTTGTCATTTGTGTTGCGCCTTTTAGCATAAATAGGATCCCAATGCAATGTTGGCTGAACGTTCTCTGAGGGACCAGACTCCAAATATGGGAGAATTGGGAGTTGCTATTTATGTGTGTGTGTGCATTTCAGCCATTAAAGTTATGCAAGTTACATCCCACTAAGAATAGTATATTGACAACTGGGATGAGGAAAAGGCAGGGAGCAGGGATGACCACTCCCAATGAAGTTCAATATCCACTCCCTCAACGTCATTCAAGAAATGGTCCCCTCGTCATTGATATGAGAAAGAACGATAGAGAAATGAAGATCACTAAGACCGGGTGATCAGCGCAGCAGTCTAGTTGTTGTATAATGAATAATCAAGCCAGGAAAATTAAATGCGCACACGACACAGCTGACTGGGAGAAGGAGAAGAAAGAGTTGCAGATACAGGGTTACATCGCAAGCCGTACCGACGTCGAGCATCAGGCTGAGGGCAAACTGAGGGGAAACAAGCTGTGGCAGATGGCGTGGAGTCAAACCGGCGCCTGGGAAGGAGAAGCCCAAGAGCATGCAGTTCACCGCTCGAGGAAAGAGAGCAACGTGAACCTTGCACCATGAAGTAGAATGCAGAGAGTGTGCAGCGCTTAACAGGGCGCAGGCAGAGCCCCTAAATTGAAGCAGACGGAAGTGAAGAACTTTGAATGCAATCAGTAAGCCCAGGGAAAACAAGTGGGTTAGCGGGTTGCCTACAAGCGTATGCCGCTCCATAGGAGAAACACACAGAGATGGGAACTGACCCGAGCAGAGGCCTGAAACAACCGGTTAGCCCAAAGAATACAAGTGGGTTACCGGGTTGTTTAACAAAGCGTGTCACTTTATGAAAACGCAGCGAGAGACCAGAAGGGAGGTCATTAAAGAAGAAAAGTAATTATAAAGCAGACTACGAGCAGGTTATTTAACCCCCACCTTAAAGGAGGAAATAAACTAAAGTTGAAGGTGCTTGGACAAGGGAGGACCCATACCCCTTGAAAGGGGAGCAAAGCTCAGGAGAGATCAAGGGGAGAGAAGGATAACCCCTCACCTTGTGAACTTTGCAAAGTTATAACAGCCTTTTGAGAAAAGATAAATATGGAATGAAGAAAACAGTATGAAACAAGGTTTCATAACCCAGCGATACGCTAATACTAAAGGTGAAGTTAAGTCTTTGTTTAATAAAGTCCTGTCAGGAGAATATACCAGGTGAAGTTAAGTGTTTGTTTAATGAAGTCCTGGCAGGAAAGTATACCAGATTAAATTAAATGTTTGTAACTCAAAGTCCTAGCAGAAGAGTTCACCAAGTGAAGACAAGTGTGTGTGTGTGTGTGTGTGTGCGCGTGTGCTTGTTCGTGTGCACGTGTGTGCGCGTGGGTGTGTGTGTGTGTGTGTGAGGTTTGGCAAGGAAGATACCAAATAACTTGTGAATTTGAAACCTGCAGTTTAATAGGTGCAGAATACTAAAGGTGCAGAGAAAACCTAGGCGAGGGGGCTGTTTCCCCGAGAACTGTAAATACACCAAGGAGAGAGAGTGATCCCCTTGGATTCTGAGGAACTTGATTATTATTTGTTTTTGAACTTATTGTATTGATACAAGGAATCTGGGGAAAGGATCACCTGGAACTGAGAATATTGTCCATTGGAAACCTTTTAATTGGATTTAAACTTTTGTGTAGGATTTGAACATTTGAGCACTTTGAGAAAAATCAAAAAACAGTACCCTTTACACCTTAAGTCAGTTTTAGAGTGTGAGGGCCGGAATAGGATTATGGACACAGGACATACTTTTTGTTTGGACATCTTCACAAAGGACAAACCCATTAGTTTTGGCTGAGGTAGGGAAAATACCTCCTAGATTAGGGATAGAGAGCCATTTTCCAAACACCATTTGGTTTACTAAATGTTTGTAGCCACAAACATGTCTCCTCTCTGCCCGTGTCTCATTCCTAGCTCCTCACATAACCTACCTACTTTTCATCGTAGATTCCGGGCTAGTTTATAACTCAAAGTTCACTTTAAGTGTCACCCCCTTTGGCATTAGGGAGGTGAGTCTGCTCAGTTTAGCAAGCCCTAGGGTTCAAGGCAAACGGGATCGCACTGGGGGTCTCAAGAACTGAGAATGAGCAGCACAATGAGGAAACCATGCCAAAGCCCAGCAAGAAGACAACAGGAAGAGAGCGCCAGCTCCATCTGAGCACCGTAAAGAAGCCAGAAGGTGGAGGCTGTGTCAGCCTACTGAAATGCCTGCCTGGAGGAGCACCACAGAGACGGAAGATATGCTGTTGCTCAAGGAAACCTGGTGGAATGTACCAACAAGACCCCAAGCTGTGATGGAAGAAACCAGGCCTCACAGCCGGGGGAGAGAGAAACCAGGACCCCTATGCAGGGATGGGAGAAACGTGGCCCCCAGTAAGGGGTGGGAGAGCGGAGACCCCAGTGTTAAGAAATATTTTCTTTTTGCACTTATCCTTCCATAGATTCCCATGGCATCCTCCCCGCCGCCCTCCAACCCCCCGGTTCCCCCAGTCTCTTTGCTTATTTATTTAACACTGCCCTGCCTTTTGGAAGTGAGTAAATCCTTCTGCTTTACTTCCCTTGCATGTTTATCTCATTCTTATGGGAAAACTGACTAGTCCCTAAGACTCAGTATTGAGAGAGTTTGTCTTACTTTTGGAATTGTTGTATTTGTACAATTACACACAACTTACAGTCAAGTGCAGTTAGGATACTTTGGATTCTTTTAAGTTTTTACCAGGTGGCTTTTCAGTTACTTTGACGATGTCCCTAAGACAAGCTGGTTGCAGCTGTGATTATTACAGGTTTTTGGATTTTTCTTTTGCACTTAAGCATTTACCACAAATGGATACTGTTAGGAAACAGATCTCTTTTAGGCTGCTTTCCTTCCATATTCTATGGAGACCCACACCTTTTGCCCTTTTGCTTTGTTTTTTTTTACCTGTCCTAACTTTTTACAGAGAAGTGGTGCCTTCAGCTTCACTTGCATGGCCTTTTTGCTCATTTGCCATTGGAAACGGATTAGTCCTTAAGGCTATCAGTACTGGGAAACTGTTTCCCTTTTGTCTTTTACAAAAAGTTACTTTGATAAAAAAAATGTATTATGTTCCACATCAAGCTTTGGACGAAAAAATAAAACATGCATTAAAGTCTCCACAGAACAGTCACAAAAAGAACATAACAGAGTACTTCCAGGATTGTTCATCCAAATGATGATCTGGGCAATCTAGAGATCCTTAGATGTGTTCAATATATATTTTCCACCTAGCAGTGCATACTTGTAGGCTTAGGTGATGTTGCACCTCACAAGTATTCTAAACAAAGTAATACATTTTTCAAAGAAAATAATATGACATTTGTAACAAGAGGAAGAACGATGTTTGAGGCAAATGTTCTCACTACGACTATCAGAAAGTTGCTGGAGAAATGCAATTTAAGATCACAAAGCAGTGGTAGTGAATGCAGTGAACATTCGAACAGTGAAGTTAATAGAGTACATCCCATAAATAGAGTAAAATAGAGCTTTACAGAAACTTTGAGTACAATTCTGTTTGGGACAAATATTAAGCAAAAATTTCCCTGATGCAAAATGTACTGTTTCAATGTAGTTTTGCGCCAAGGTTAAGTTTGCCCTGGTTCTAAAACCATACTGCAATAGCATTAAGGCAAGCATTGGTCTGGTGCAAAAATGTATTGCAGCAATGTGTTTTGTGCACAATTACAATGATGTCAATGCTGGGTATCACAAGGCCATCCCTTTGGTCTTGCCAGAGGGGGAGTGTACACTCGGGGGAAAACCCAATGGCTGCTAACCTCAAAACGTTGAGCGTGATTGAGAGTAAACACTCGTCGATTCGCCCGTCTTCTGCAGTTCTTGGGGAAAGGATGAACCAGCCAGCATATGCAGCACTACCTCAGCCAGGAGCCTTGGTCAGGGGAAAGGAGGGTGGGAAAACGTGGAAGAAAAGACGCTATGCGGCTATACAATCTGCTGCGAAGTGTTCCTCAACCCCGGCGGAAAGGCGACACCCACAAGACTAAGCCTATCAAATCCCCCACCAACGTAGACCCAAACATGCCTTCCAACATGAATGCACAACGAAGTGGCAGCTTCCTGGGCCACCACAGTAATTGCTGTGGAGGAAGTGGACTAGGCTTAGCCCCTTATAATGACTTGTAATTACATATACACTTCCTAGGGGTGGCTCAGAGACCTGGATTGGGAGTAACGGTGGTCCGATTAGCCCAGGAGGATTTAAGTCAGTAGTAGAAAGAGCTAAGTGGGGATGGTGAAGGACTAAGGGACCAGTTGAAGGAAGGCAGGTGCAGAGATTGTGGCAAAAGTGGTTGGAGAAAGTCTGTGTTTCTGCAGTTTCAGTGTGTGCGGGGGGGGGTGGCATGTGAGCAGAGTAGATTTTTGCATTGAGCAAATGGGAAACATTTGGTACAGAGTGCAAGAGGGGATGTTTGAGAGATAGTAGTGGGAGGTAGAAGGTAGTAGCAGTGATAGGAGAGTAGTGGTGATAACAGGAGTAGCAGTAGTGACAGCAGTGATGGCAGGAGGAAAATAATAATATGAAGAGGTTTGTAGTGATAGTAGTAATAAGAGGAGAAGGAGGAGTGGTATTAGAATGAGGAGTTTTAGTGGTAGAAGGAAGATATTAGTGATAGAAGAAGGGGAGTAGTGGTGGGTAGGATGAGTGTGGGAGGAGACATAATGGTAGAGGCAAGAGCTAGGAGGAGTGAAACATTGGAGGGACATAAAGTGGTAGGTGGGGAAGATAGTAATGGGGAAAGCAAAGAGAAATGAATGGACGTGGTGACCGAGTCTGAGTTCACCTGAGAATGTTCAAGGCACTTCCCAAATCCCATAGAACACTAACAACTAAATGGGGTAGGGACAGTTAGGAAGATTGTGAGGGCGATCAGAGAGCCATCCTTTAGGATCGCCCATTCAGCTTGAGTCAGAAATTAGACTGTAGGGGTTACTAACCAGGGGTCACAGACTCTTGGGTTAGGGTAGGATCCAGGGGAGCCGAGAGAGAGAGAGAGAGAGAGAGAGACGGCTCTAGGGCCCACAAACTACAACAAAATAATAAAAACCTTCAGACTGCCCCACTGTCTCAGAGTCATATCGGGCGCTATATGTGACAAGGCCAAATGTGTACTTGCACCAGTGTAATGTTTCTGTAAAATTGCCATAGTGAAAAAAAGCATTGAAAGAATACATTTGGATAGGTCATAGAAATGTTACCCTGGCACTAGCGAAAGGTATTAGCACTTTGACAAAGACTGCCTAGTCTTTCAATACATTTGTACACCCACTCAAACGTTGCCCTAGGGATAATATAGAATGTTGTTACCTATAGGACAAACTTTGTCCTGGTGCAAAAATACATTGTAAGCATATCTTTTTGCCCCGGTGCTAGTAATCCGCAAATTCGCACTTGCCCCCATGCTAAGTTTCTGCAATGTGGTTCCAGCAGTACTTTCCTGTAATGCAACATTCTGTTTTAAGTCAGGTTTCTTCTAAGATCGAAAAAACACTAATCAGCCTCAACATTATAGCCTCTTCCCATTAAACTGCATTCCTGAATTAGTAATATTTTCTCAATCAAAACTTGTTCTGCACAATGTACACTTCCGCATAATTTAGTAGCAGGAATGTTAATATATTGCTTTTAACAGCAGTATTTAAGTTTTTTCTATACATTATACATTGTAAAGTAATGGATCTCTAATGGGGTACAGATCAAGCAAAGCGCAATTTTTGAAACTTAGATGGTACCTGACAAATGCAAAAGAGAATAAGAGAAATGCACCACTTGTAAAGTGAAGAACAAAATGAACATTCTTAATGGTTACTTGCACATCACAAGCCCGCAGAATTTTACGAAATGGGTTTCATCTTTAAATCACCGACTTTTAGCATTAATAATAAATAGTCTGGGTCCTTCAAAACATAACTGTGCTCAACAGAAACGTTACGCACGTGTTCAGCGTGGATTCATTGTGCGTTGTTTAAAGCTTGTGTGTGTTGTATCTCTTCATCATATAATCTGAATATCTTGAATAATACGCTGAGACCAATTACACATCTGTAATCATTTATTGATCCATCTTAACTGCCTACCCTTCACTCTTTTTCCTTACATACCCATTCTAGTTCTATTCTCTCTTCATTCCACATTCTACAAGCCACACACCCCCCCATTGCTTATCATATAAATTCATTCCCAATCTATCCAGCAAGATCACCTCTACATTTGCTCCATCAGACGTACAGTTTTACGAATATTTCTTTGGGGCCGAATATTAACTGTCCCCTGACTTCCCTCACCAGCTACACATGGTGGAGAATGTCCACAGTCTTTAAGTGACATGACATCAAGAGGCTCTTCATTTCCCCGTTCCTCATGCACCTCTTCATTTCTTTTCTCCACATATGCTTCTTCCCCACCTGAATCATCTTGAAACAATGCATGAAAGAATGGATCCCGAGCAACTTCATCTCTCCTGGCAATTACAATGGGCCCTTTAACATCGGTCCTGAATATCTTGAATAATACGCTGAGACCAATTACACATCTGTAATCATTTATTGATCCATCTTAACTGCCTACACTTCGCTCTTTTTCCTTGCATACCCATTCTAGTTCTATTCTCTCGTCATTCCACATTCTACAAGCCACACACCCCCCCCATTGCTTATCATATAAATTAATTCCCAATCTATCCAGCAAGATCACCTCTACATTTGCTCCATCAGACGTACAGGTTTACGAATATTTCTTTGGGGCCGAATATTAACTGTCCCCTGACTTCCCTCACCAGCTACACATGGTGGAGAATGTCCACAGTCTTGAAGTGACATGACATCAAGAGGCTCTTCATTTCCCCGTTCCTCATGCACCTCTTCATTTCTTTTCTCCACATATGCTTCTTCCTCACCTGAATCATCTTGAAACAATGCATGAAAGAACGGATCCCGAGCAACTTCATCTCTCCTGGCAATTACAATGGGCCCTTTAACATCGGTCCTGAATATCTTGAATAATACGCTGAGACCAATTACACATCTGTAATCATTTATTGATCCATCTTAACTGCCTACACTTCGCTCTTTTTCCTTGCATACCCATTCTAGTTCTATTCTCTCTTCATTCCACATTCTACAAGCCACACCAGTGTGATGTAGTTGGCATGCTTTCAGTGTAACAAAGGTTTGGCTTAAGCTAAGCAAGCAGTTAAATAGTACTGGTGAGAAGAAAAAAAATGGTACAAAACGGAATGTCCAATGCGCTGTATAAATGTAAATGTTACTCACTATGATGTCCACACCATGCCCTTTCCCCTGCAGCCCTTTGAAATTAGTTTTAAACACATAGCAATCAGGAATATGGGTATGTACTGACACTACATGCAAATGATTATGTTATTCTGAGCTGACAAATTGGATTATTGAAGGTGCAAAAGTTGTAAACTGGCAATCATAACTTGTGCAAAATCCTTGTTAAAAGCAGCAAGGGAGCCATTCAAAGTAAAAGAAATGAAGTGTGTTTGTAGGAATGGTTAGATATTTACTGTACTTGACGGTGACATCTGAAATTATCTCATTTTGTTCTTATCAGAAACAGCCATTTAGTATCAATTAGTTTTGGCAATAGCCCATAAGAAAAACACAGCATAAAATACATCAAATATCAAACCAGTTCATCATGACAATTATAGACAAATAATCAATAATGATTCCAGTATCATAATATCGTCTAAAAATATCAATTTATATCTAAACCATGTACAAATCATTCTTTCTAATATAAAAGGTGCTTTGAGCATATTGCACAACTGTCCATGTGAAGTATAAATCAATTCCAGAAAATTAAATGAACAAGACAGGACAGGAAGTTATTCTCTAAAATTCAACTTACATGATACTGTTGATACACATTTATTACTTTCCACATCAAGCTTTGGACAAAAAATTGGCAAAGTAAAACCTAAACTGCTATTTGGTTTTGATACTAATCCCCAGTCACATCTATTAGACTGGGAGAGATTGGAGGGTAAAATATTGAAGCGTGTTCTCTGTCTTCCAAATTGCATCCCAATAGCCAGCCTAAGGTACAAATTAGGTTTACAGTTGATGAAAGCATGGAAAGCATGAAAGCATGGATGGATTGGAGGTGGATGTCTCTCTATAGGTCAATTTTGTTTCCCCCGCCACTGTCACTTTATGAAGAGGTTTCCCTTGCTTTTCAGGGTTGCTCCAAACAATACTTGAACAATCTAAAGAGGGTATGTACAAAAATCCTATTAGAGTGTGACTGCTCGGAGGAAGTCCTATTTCAAAATCCTATTAAAGTAAAGGAGTGTATAAAAAGGACGTACTGGATAAGAACAATAGCTGCCATACAATCCTCAAGGGTTTCTCCATCCCGAACCTCTCTTGACAAACCCAGATCCCACCTCCCTATGTATTTGAAGAAATTCCCCAATCCTATTGACAGATTTGAGTTCTTGAGATTTCACTTAAATCTTTTGCCTACTTGTGAAATCCGATATATCAGACAAAGAGATGAAATTGGGAATGACATCTGTGACCTATGTGAGGATGCTAGTTCCCAATCCCTGAGGCATTTGTTTGTCAACTGTCCAGGGACTTTTGAAATGTAGCTGTGTACGTTGTCTAAATTTGTCTGCCACGATTGGTGGCTGGATACAGATTGCTTTTGGGAAAGGTTAGTCTCAAGTAATTAAATCCTATTATCAATTGACATTTTAAAACTTTTGAAAGAGCTGAATTTGACTGGATTACATCCATGACAAAGATCAAAATTGCATTTAAGGTCTTAATGTGAAGGGCAACTATCTTAATAGCTTTTTAGGTGGCTGCAATGAGCTCTTCAGAGATTTGAATGGATTTTAGATGGTTGTAGCAATTGATCAGGAGGAATTATGAACTTCGGTTTAAATTTACATTTGTAATGTTTTTCCTTTTTTTATACTACCATTGATGGTGTTATGTGTGTTTTATTGTATTATTTAATTTCATCATTTGATGTATGATATATAGATTGTTTTTGTCTTGTGAAAAGTAAAATTATTTTTGACTAAAATACAACAATTGCTCACTAATACAATTGTTAAAATAAAGGGCTAAGCTGAGTATCCAGATCAAGGCAGAATCTCTAGGACGGTCCTTCAGGTCTAAGGGAATAACATTTGATACTCCAAATTAAGACTTAAAATAGAATGATCACTCAAGGGACCTCAAGAACTGATAACTTTATACATCTAGCAAACAGCTCACTAAAAAGAAATCAATTGTTGACGCATATGATACATCATGCAAGGTAAAACTTGGGGGCCTATCACCCTTGACGTTTCCATTTACTAGAGTGAGGTCCCATGAATCAATTTCCCACCCTATTCGATTCCACCACTCTTCGGCTTTACAACCTGCTTTCCAGTAATTGAGATCTTCACATTTTCTATTAAAATCTCCTAAAATAACAACTTGATCCCTATAGTCATAAAACCACTCTAATAAAGTATCAGACAGGGAATTAAAAAATGATCTAAATCAGCCTTCTTTGGCTTAAAATACACACTTATCAACAACCAATGTTGGAGATTTATTGTGTTATCCTCACACCCGGTTAATTTAAAACACAGTGGGCATCATTACGAGTTTGGAGGTAGCCATGCCGTTTTTAGCAGCATGGATACCCTCAAACAGGGTACCGGTCCGGGTCCCGCAAAAGGGGACTTACCGGGCAATTCTGACCTTGGAGGGCCCAGTAATTCCCTTTTGCGGGACCCAGACCTGCTACATCCCCATTCCCATTTGAGCCCCCGTAGGGATTGTTAGCATCCTGGTCTGCTAGCAGGTCCCGCTCTGCACATCTGGTCTGGCCAGGTGTCCAGAGCGGGACCCGCTGCAGACCTCGTAATGTGGCAGCCCAGAATGAACGGTGCCGGTACGTTACCGGCACCGTTAATTCCGTGGCTGCCACACTCCTAATGAGGCCCAGTATCTCTTTGTGGTCTAAGTCCCATTTAAGCCCAGAGCTTCCTATATGATTTCTTAGTGCAACTAACAAGCCTCCAAAAGGTCTCCCTGTAGTGCCCCTCTGTGCATTAGTACAACAAACCGAGAAGCCATCAATGACTGGGATAGCTTCAAGCCAAGTTTCTTGGAAACAAAATATTGCAAAATTCTTGCATAAAATGTATCAAACGAGGAGGCTAAAAGTTAGGGAAAAAAATTCATGATCTGTGAGGTGATTTTTAGTATCCCTTCTCAATTATTCCCTGGTCTCCCCTTGTCAGGATTGTGCAAGGTATTTAGTAATGGAATCCAGTTGGTTATGCGGTTTTTACAGGAGAGAATCGCAGATAATTAATAACAGTGGGAAAGGATTGAACAGAACCCCCCCCACCTTCATTCTCAGCAGATCACATGTATGTGATAAAATTCGACTTGGCCCACGTCTGACACTGGGCTCGATTTTTCTTTTTCAGAGCAACCTAAAGTTGTAAATACATCATAGAAGCTTCTTCCGATAGGGCATTTCTCACCATGTTGGAGATCAAATAAAGGTGCACCCAGGCTACATGGTCGTCCCATACAAATTCTACCTGTGCTATATCCCTCAAACTATTCAAGGACAGTCTGGGAATCGCCTATAGTGAGGCAAATAAATGCTGGCTATTAAGAGGGATTAACGTATCCTTTTTAAATACATGTTTCAAATTCCAACACCATAGGAGTCTTACCACTGGAACGCTCAGAGCCAATATTGGTTCTCACTCAGGACACTTCCTGAGGAAGACACCAGTTTGCCTCTATTGTAATAACAGTTGGCATAGCTAGAATGACTATGTGTATGCACATTAGTTGCTAGCTGAACATCGTTTTTCCACCCCGAACATATAACCACTCTATCTTCATCCAACAATTTTAACCTTCTTATTATTAGATGGCTGTTGAACAGGCAACTGGTTATCAGACATAGCCTCGACAGCCGTACTAACAGGAAAGGGTCGGGCCGCCTGTACTATAAGAATAGGACTCTCAACACAGTCCTCCTTCCCCAAATGAACAGCCATAATACTTAAGTTTAGAGAAACCTCACCTGCTACCTGAGGAGAAACCATAGGTTTTAAAAAATGAGTAATAGCATTTCTGCCCAAAGATGGTTTGGTTTGCTTATTGGTCTCCTTTTTAACCTCGTTTTTTTTTCGGTAATCCTGTCCCCAGTGGGCACACTACAGCAATGTCATCAACTGGATCTTCGAGAAGACAACGATTGAGTACCCTAGCCTCTGAAGAGAGATTTTTATTTATGCAGGAGAGGGAAGAATTCAGTTGTCGAAGAAACTTACGTGACCTCTTATTTCTTATTTAGTTACATTTTTCACAGTTTTAGATTTATTTGTGGGCCTTAGATACGGCAGATCATGTAACACAGCAGAAATGCAATCGCCCTGTCCCTCATTAATAGGAACATTCTCTCTCTTGTATCATCATCCATATCAGCTGTAACCATTGTGTTAGAATCTGAGACATTTGTGTCAAAAACCTAAATATTAGCCCTCTGGACAGGCCGGTCCTGGGGATAATCAACTTGACATGTATCCATATTATGTCCCAACCAGGACTTCTTAAAATGTCTTTTGCAAAAATGAAACCCTCGAAATAATTAAGCTTGGACAGCATATTATAAAGCGAACCATCCTGAGGCTTTAGATCACCTCTGCTAGGGTCACATAGTTTTACTAGGGTTGTTGATGCGAAATGTAAAGCTAACATTGCTGAGGGTGAATCCGCTGGCGTATAATCAGAAGCTGTCTCTTGGTTGTTAGAAGTGTTGGTGGGCGGTGAAGGGCAATATGAAAAGGACGATGGAACGAATACTTTAGAATTTTCCAAATCACACAAAGGTGTAGAACGTGATAATCATGACACTGCAACAGCGCCATTAAGGACAGATGGAGTAATCAACAGTGCATTCCCCAACAAAGTTGCATATGAATATTTACTACCCCCTTGTTACAAGTCAACACCTTGGCTCAAAATACCGGGGTGCAGGTTCCTCTGCAATCACTCACAACAAGGACGCATCAGTTAAAGAATGAACGGGGTTAGACCCAGTGATAAATAATGATTGTCCTGAATAGGCATAGCTTCAACTTGCAAATTATCCATTACCGCCATCATATGAGGCAGCATGGAAGAGGGAGATAAATTAGGGTCTCTTAAGAGTGCAAAAGCTGAGCTCCTAAGTGGGCATCAGGCAGCTTCGCCAAGTCTGAGATGGATTTGCTGCCAATAGCTTAAACATACATCTAAAAACTGTGTGGTACAACCACAGAAAAATAAAGAAAACAAGCAGCCCACCTTAGCGAGCCTGCCACCGCCTGCAACAGACTGAAGCAGACTGAAGCACTCCGCAGTTGCACTCCTCATGATGCACTCCATGCTGATGGGCACTTTTGAGATGGAAAGGTGTCCAGCAAAACGGGTCCCTACGGGAACAATGAGCAGAGTGTAAAGTTCCAACCACTCCTCCACAATGACATGGCACCAAGAGTTCTGTAAATATTGTGTACAATTCTCGAGGAACAATAGCACTGACAGCTACCCTAAGGAATACTGCACCTCTATGCTATGGGCATTTGGTACAAAAGCAAGAGCATCATGCAGCTTATGGGAAAGGGCCTGCATTGAACGTATTATTTAATTATCACATAGGGTATTTGTATTTGTATTTATTGTGTTTATATAGCGCTTTAATCCAAAGTGCTTTACATTATAACAACAAGTTACATAGAACAATATAACAGTAGAAGCAGATTACAAGACATGAATCAAACCAATAAAACAGTAGGTAGAGCAATTAACCTGTGAGGGTAAGGGAAGGAGGGGAATGAGAAAGGGAAGGAGGAGTGAGACAGGGCAATAGGTCTTTAAATCTCTTCATGACCTCACCCCCCTTATCTCTCTTCTCTCCTTTCTTTCTAACCCCCTTCCCGCTCACTTCAATCTGCTGATCTCTTCCTTCTTACTGTCCACCTTCCCCATGTGCCTCTTCCCGTTTCCACTCCTTTCAGCTCCTAGCCCCCCTGCACTGGGACTCCCTCCCTCGCTCTATCCGCTCCATCACCACCTTTTCCTCCTTCCATACTTCCTTGTAATCTCTCCTTCTACATTCCCCGCCCTGATACCCTTACCCCCCTTTCACTTCTCTCTCTCCTGTTAAGCGATATTCAATCAACACTACAGCTAAGTCAATGTCTAGTCTGGGATGCTGAGGAAATCCCTTATTGATGTATTTTTATGTCCAGTTCAGTACTCTGGATGACAACCCTTGCATAACACCCCCCTCTTAGAATCCCCCTGACCCCACTGAGCCAAGAAGTAGGTTTGTTTTGCAAATTAAAAGGTTTATTTGAAAATGTAAACAATATATATATCACACTTCTATAAATAAATGTGATGGCAATGGATGGGAAAATGTGCTAACTGATTTTAATTCCCTCTAGAGATTCAGGGTGAGGGAGAGATACTTTATATTAGTTCAGGCTCACTTTAGCAATGCTCTATGCCTAACTACCAGGTTGCAAACGGATTTTAACAAAGGAAAGAATGGAGCTGCTATTTTGACAAGTGGAGAAATTGAGCCAAATCGCAAATCGCGGTAAAATTTGCGACTGCGTGAATCGCGATTGCGGTAAAAGTATAAGGAGTCAGTTCTAGGCTTGTTGGAAAGCTTAGATTCTAAGCTTTCAGAGGAAAGTTAAATCTCGTTCCTAGGACAAACGGTTCCAGAGATACGGATGATTTAATAAAGGTAGATTTTCGGATTTAAAGTAAAACTCAAATGACAGGTGACAGCTTGAAGCTGCAGAATTGACAGGTGACAGTTGTGCAGCTTTACAAAAGACAGATGACACGATTTCTAGGAGGCTGTTCTAATTAGGTTAAAATAGTTTGGATTAGATTATTTTAACTAAGAGATTGGGTTCTGCACAGTTCTGGCGGATACTCACTCCTAATTTTGAAATGAATGGGCCTCGTCACGGATCTGGTCAACACGTCCAGCGGCGGTTCTCTCTGCTCGACGGGTCAATCAGGCACCGGTTCTGCTCACAGCGATCCGGATCTCTAGTTCTGCTCACAGCGGTCTGGGTCTGGTCTGTGGTTCCGGCAAAAGTTCTTGGCAGGGAATTCAAACAGCTCGCCCGGCTGTTGAATAGTTTGCAAATGATTTTAAGGATGCTGAGGCCTGCTGAGAAGAGTTCTCAGTTTGTGGGTTTAGGCCCTTGCTTTAAGTTCTGAAGTAAATTTCTGGTATCTGAAGATTGATGGATGTGAAGTCTGGAGTCTCCCGGCAGAGCGTCCCACAGAAAATGGAATTGAATCTCTCTACCTGTCCCAGCAGTCTCTTTTTATGTGTTTTAAAAATGGGTGTGTGCGTGGCATAACTGAGCCTGCCCCTCTCTACTTGTCATTGGGTTGTGAGTCAGAGTGATGAGGTCTGTTAATGGGTCAGAGGATCCTGCCCTGGTCAATTTGCCCACAAATCTATATTTGATTGAAATATATATTTCCCAGGTACACAAGTGGTTGACATTACATGTACACATTATATATTCCTTATGGTCCATGCTTGTCCGCCTCTGATCTTCCTGGGGGCTTGCATTCAAAAATGGCAACTTATTTTCGATTTTAGTGGGTTGTGCAATATGGGATTTTCATCAAAAATTATACAAAGGTACATTTCCCTTCCACACATATCCCAGTAACTTTCCATGTCTCTAGCTTAAATACATTGTCTACAATATTCATAATTAGCAGGGTTTTGCCCCGGAACATGGTACAAATTGGAGTTTGGACTCAAATCGTGAGGGCATTTTTCAAATTAAGACTCTCAAAGTTGTACATTCCTGTCATTTGGTTACAATAAGTTATAACTGTTTCTATAAAATATATATTTGTTGCAATTCAACTCCCCAAAGTGTTTGAGTCCGCCTCCAGAAGTCTGGGTGGGTCAGTGATCACATGTCTCTCCTTGCTGGCAGAGGGCTGTTAACAGGAAACACTCAAAATTAACATACCCCATTCAACAGAAAGAGCCTTTTGTGTGGGCTCCAGCAGGCTGCCTGGAAGTCTCTCCTCAATCAATCAACAGGGTCATGTGATATCCTGCCTCCTGGTGTGGGAATCTCTGAGGTGTTAAGGTTTCCAGCCTCTTGGCCTCTGGGAACAGCAGGTGGCTAAGATTTTCAATTAACCAACATGCTTTGAAGTCCCTGTTGACTCAGGTCCCTTTGTCAGCCAGTTCTCCTGTCAGAGTTTAGACCGCTAGAGCCACCTTGGGGAATTTGTCGGTACTGCATCCATTTTTGAGTTGTCTTGAATTTGACAGGAGATTTTTGCTATTGTTCTGATAGGCATCCTGACAGAGTGGTTATGTGGAACCCCCCCACAAGAAGGTTCAATCTTTAGAGTGGTCTTGTGCCAACTGCGCAGTTCTGGATTCTGGCGTGAATGTGGGCGGTGATAGCTCATCCCCACATCCACCCAGTCTATTGATTTAGTTTGTCCTGGGATAGAATAATGGGCTGCGACAGCTCATCCCCACATCTACCCAGTCTATTGATTCAACATGGGTCAAAACCCTTCACACTCCTCCCTCACATCTTCCCCTACTCACCTTCCCTCTCCTTTCCTTTACCCTTTCCTCTCTCTCCATGCATCATTATAGGGTCGAGAAGCAACCAAATATCTTCTGGAATATTATTGTCTATGCTTCTCACTCTAGCTGTCCCGTGCTAACATTGTAATTTCTAGCTTTCTTCTGGCCAGGCCACTCTTATAAATCCTTCTTTTCTCTGAAATTAGAGCAGTAGAAAAATGTACACTATTTAAAGCACACAGCTTTTTTTTATTTTGTACATCAAGCCATGAGGTCCTGTAGATTAATATGGCTAGTTTCAATTACTTTGACAAACCTATGTCAAAACTGATAACAAGGATATCAAGATTTTCCTCCTATGTGCCATAGAGAAAAACACATAAGGGGTCATGTTCAACCCACACATTAATTGCACAAAGGAGAACAGCTTTATTTGCACTTTTGTGCAACAAGTCCACTCTGCACGTTTCCTAAACTTAGTCATCATTCCAAGTTAACAAAATAAATCCATGATCACCCATGCATTATCATAAGTGCATTATTAGCCGTGCAATCATCTCTGAGCCTCAGAGACAGCAAACCATTGTCCAAAAGAAATCAGTACATTAAACAGAACAAATTACCCTTTTTGTTATCGGTTTCACTAGCTGACAATCGACACAATTAAGAATTGAAACAAAAAACATTCTATAGAAGCCAGCACGCAGAGCCCGCCAGCATTTCTCCCCCTTGTGTAATATTTGCAGGTTAGAATATTGAAGCATTGCCGTCTCAATTCAATAGGTCAGACGATGGTGTGTCCTGTAGACAAATAAGACAATGGCCTGATTTATAAAAACGTTTTACAATGGTACAATCCGATTGGAAAACGCTTGGTGAATCCTGCCCAATATATCAATATCTTTGCGTTTTGTCCGAGAAAAGTTGCATGACGTAAAAAAAAGCTGACTTAGTGTTGGAGCTAGCAACGTGTTCGACATCAGTACTGATGGCAAACTTTGTACATTAGGGGAGAACAGACAATCAGTCAATATCTCCAACATTAGAAAGGGCCTCGTGGCTGTTTCAAAGCTGAAATAATTAGTGGTTCTTGAACAAACATGTTAACAGGGAGCCACCACTACAGAACGGAAAGTAGTAGGGAGATTCAGCGACTTGGTCATCTCATTCTCCTAGATAAATAACCTAAGTTACTTTATTCAGTTGCGCAAAAATGAAATTAGACTAAAGCCCACCTTTAAAATGCATAAACTCTAGGGAATTTTGCCGCACTCATTTTATTAGATTAAAAAAGTAACATTATTTTTTGTAAAGTATCATACGGAATGAAAATTATCTTAAATCTTCTTCCTACAAGATTACATAAGATAACAACACTAAAAAAATACTAAAATACGTTTTTATTCTTCTGTCACTTGGCCTACACGTACTTCACAATTCTTGTATTCAATTATTATGGGGTAAGTTGTGTGCTTCTTCAGGGCCATATACTCATATGTTCCTTTGATATGGCGTAGTAATTTTAAATCAACATAATCATTTTGAATGAATAATGAAGAAAAGAGCAAAACGTTACACTATCATACTGCATGCAAGGTATAAAAAGTTGTAAAAATCATCTACATTTAGTGCCTGATTTAAAACAATGTTTTCAGTGGGACTTTCCCACTTTAATCCAAGCAAAGTGATGTTTTAGCATAATATTATGCTTCTTAGTTTTACCACATTACGATTTGGTTCTTTTCCATCTAAAATATAACAAGTTGTGTGAGATTTGTTTTTTCCAAAATCAAGTTTATTTTAATTTTCTTAATGTTCAATCGCTCAATAAAACACCTTACATTTTCAATAAGAAATGGTGTTTTCAATAACATATGGCTCTTATAAATCTTGTACCCCTTCCCTTCTCACTCCCCCATGCAATGCTGTGGAAACACCCTCCTACATATTCAATGTTTTTTCTCTCCCATGGCTAGTTAGCATCTGTATTTGGAAAAAAATGGAAGCCAGGCTCCCTCTATATCCATGTGCGTCTCATCAAGTAAGTGTGTTAGGTATACCATGTCATATAAGGCCCTCCCTTTCTGCACCCATTCCTTTTCAGAGAGGATTTTACCTCTTTTCCAATGTTCTCGCAGCCACTGGTACGATTGGCACCATATGGTCCTCCTCCCCTTCCACTTCATCCTCTCCATGCACCCCAAACAGCAATAGCCATGGTGATAGCATCCTTTGTATCCCAAGTCTTTAAGCCAGCCCAGGATGTCCATCCAGTACCTGTGTTAGTGAGAACAACCCCACCACGCATGATAATAGTCGCTATGTGGTTGACTACATCTCCACCAACATGAGTCCACTCCTGGGTACATTCTGCCCAGTGTGGCCGGGGGATAGTGCCAGCGATTTATGAATTTGGCTGTCTGCATTCTATATTGCAAAGATAGCATAGACCAGTTTACCCTTCTACAAATTTTGGAACACAAATGATCTGTTATATCTTTTTAATTTTATTTTTATTTTATATAGTTCATTACAAACTTTTAAAATATTAAACATTCGTAACCAAATCACTATTTAGATGTTTATCTTATTTGGCCCTTACCGGCAGGACATGAATAGGATCACTGTGCCTTACCTCCCTGTATATCTTAGCTATTCGACCCTTCGTGTTTGTGTCCTACAGTAGTATTCTTTCAAAGGGGGTGAGATCCCTTAGCAGGTCATTCGTGTCATTCAGGTGAGATACAGCCCTTAACTGGCTCGCGTCAGCGCGAAGCGCTGACGCGAAGCCTGTTTAGGCCTGTTTGCGGCCAAGAGCGGCGAGCGGTGGGATACACTGCCGGTTTTCGGTGCCACAGGGCCTTATTACTATTTTGGGGAACTCAAAGCTACAGAGGATGGAGCTCCAAAAAATAAAGGTAACTTACACAAGTACACAGATGAAAGCCTGGAATACTGGGCAGGGCCACTTGCACTTAAGATGTCTGGATAAAATTCGCCAGCATGGACTGGAAAGGGTTTGGTAGAGGACAGGGCAAGAGGGAAATACTACATTTAAAATTGCTTTGTTGACTGCATGCTCAGCAGTGGCTCACGCTGTAGAGGTGGGAGAGCTTATTCAAGAGTTAGATTTGGAGCTGTTATGCCGGACAGAAACCTGGTTTACGGAAGGTTCACAGACCATATTCCATGAATTGGTCCCAGAAAAATATACCATTCAGTTCATTAATAGAGAAGATAGGAGAGGAGGGGGCATTGCTATAATTTACAAGTCGGCTATGACTATTTCACACTTGGAGAAACTAGACTGGGATGATAACACCCAGTTCAGGGTTTTCTCAATTTCGGTGTCACATACCCAAACAATGAAAGTACTGCTGGGCTACAGACCACCTGGACCTCTACTGAACTTTCTAGAATTATTAGATGCCCACCTCACATTATGGGGGAGCAAATATAAAGACATACTATGTATAGGAGATTGGAATATTTGGCTAGAAAATGATAATTTGCATCCACATCATGCTGCGCTGATGGAACTCTTAAACAATCATGATCTGGAGCTTATTACTAGGGAACCCTCCCACAAGAAGGGACACTGCCTAGATCTTGTCGCAGCAAGAGGGGGTGCCGTTCAATTTGGAGAGACTATTCCACTTCTATGGTCCGATCACTACTTACAATTAGCGACTATTAGAGAAATAGGACATCAGAGGGGAAAAGGATGGGAGACTGCACCAATTTGGTGCCGGAAGATGTCCGACATCGAAAAAATTCCAGGGAAGGAAATTGAAGACCAACTGGAATGCCTGGATACCAATACGACATGTGAATAATTTTTTAGTAAGGGGGAAGATCTGTTAAGGTTAATTTGTGATAAATACGCCCCACTTAGACATAAGACAGTTAAAAAATCCAAATCTTGGTATACCCCAGCACTGGGCCTTATGCGGAAACACTTCAAGAAGAAATTAAGCTAGCAGGTAATCAGGCAAAAGCCCTGTTCAATGTAGTGGCAAGGTTCAGGAACCCAGAATGCATGGCAGTACCGACTGCCGACTCTAAGGAACAGGCAAATAAGTTCAATGATTTTTTTGAAAAAAAAATCATTGACATTCAGAAAAGCATCACTGAATTGATAACTGCAGAAGAATGGGGAGAATCTGGAGAAGAGGCAGAAGTAGTAGAAAGCCAGGAAACCAAGGAGAACTTTCGCTTCCAACCTATTGAGAAGGAAGATATAGAAGCTTTAATACTCAAGTTAAAACCCACTAAGGACTTGGCTTTTCCTATACCAGCATGTACCGCTATTCATTTAGCAGCCAACCTCACCCATTTTTTAACAATTTTTGTAAATAAATCCCTATCAGAGGGCTATGTTCCTTGCTCACTTAAGCGAGCAGTGTTAAAACCGCTATTAAAAAAGCTCAAGTTGGACCCCATGATACTAAAAAATTACCGTCCTGTGGCTATTCTATGCTGGCCTACTAAAATTCTTGAAAAAATTGTTTGTAACCAATTCCAGCAGTTCGTCGACAATAGAGACATCTTGAACGAACACCAATCAGGATTTCGTCCTAATCATGGGACAGAGACTGCCTTACTGGCAGTCCAGGATGACCACTAGAAGCTGCAGACAGAGGAAGCAACACAATACTGTTGATGCTCGATCTGTCGGCAGCATTCGACACAATCAACCACAAAATTATACTCCAACGGATTGGAAGTATAGGCAGAGCACCTAAAGTTGTGGTGGATTGGTTTGATTCCTTCCTACAAGACAGAATTCAACAGGTGGCCCTGGGAGCCTTCCTCTCAGAGTTAATACAACTGAGATGTGGAGTTCCCCAAGCGTCAGCGCTTTCACCTCTGATTTTCAACCTATATATTCGACCACTGTTTGGCATCCTGAGGAAACACGGTCTATGTTTCCACTCTTATGCCGACGATACGCAGATCTATGTGGATACAGATAATCTGCCGGAGGCATTTGAAAGGATAGACCGGTGTATGCAAGATATCAAAAAATTGATGGCTTGCAACCAGTTACAGCTCAATGCAGCCAAAACGGAGGTAATCCTGTTCAGATCAGAGAACAAAAACAGAGAGGAAGGAACCCACATAACTCCACAGATCTTAGGTGAAAACATCCCGTTCTCTAGGAAAGTAAAAAATCTAGGTTGCATCTGGCAAGAAAACTTGGCCAGTGAAGCACAAGTTGGGGCAAAAATAAAAGCAGCATATTACACCCTGCGCTTGCTTAGGAACGTACTTCCTTTTTTAACACCCCAAGATCAGCCAGTGGTGGTGGGAGCCTTGGTAAATGCCCATCTTGACTATTGTAACAGTCTCATGACAGGGATTCCTATGAAACTAATGTCAAGACTACAAAAGGCCCAGAATGCGGCAGTAAGGTTAACTGCCCACCTGGGCAAAAGAGATCACGTTTCTACATCTCGGAAAGCATTCCTTTGGCTGAAGGTGGAGGACCGTATTAAATTCAAGGTGGCGTGTCTGGTTTATAAATGTTATCACAAACTCACACCCAGATACCTGAACACGAGAATCCACCAGTATTACCTGTTACGCTCACCTGGCTCCCGCAGGGGCGTCGGTCGGACCTGGACAGCTGCGGTCTCCACCCACGTGATGCATAGTGCAGCGATGACTGACTGGATCTGCCCTCCTAATCTTGTCTGCTTAACCCGTAGAAATATTCTCCTGCAAGTGGAGAGATGGATTTAGCCACTTGTGGATTCAAGTGATGGCACCCCCACAGTCCTCCCCAACTAATCACCTCCGAAATGCCCTCACAGCAATCTCACCTTATATTCTTGAAAGATGAGCTCTCCATCATGCGTGGATTTGCAGGGTTGCATTGATTCCAGTTACTTCACTGGTTTGAAGGCTCGGGAGAGTTCCGGAGAGTATTGACTCTGAGGTTCCTGGTGAGGACCAGTAAGTATTAAGCTCATAGAGTTCAATATGTCCGATGTTCACTCTTGTTCCCCCCTTCCTTTCTTGTCTTGCAGCTGGCTCATGAAAAGATGCTCTTGTGGCAGCTGGTGGCGCTCAGGTAAGAGTCTGTATTACCCGCCGCTGTCCGGTAAATGTTGCACGAGGAAAACGTGTTGTTTTGTCTCTCTTTACAGATGCGGCACGTGAAAATATGGAGAGTCACAAAAGGATGCCTCTGGTGATAAATCAGGTAAGTCTATGGTGGTAAGAATTATATTTGTTGGTTCCCACGGCTAACCTTGTAGTTTTCTTTTGTCTAGGTTCGGCGAAGAAATGATGGAGGCAGCGCCGACGCGAAGGATGCTGTGAAGTATGGTGAGTATGGTGCTGCGCTGCAGCTGGAGGTGCGGCGCGTACAGAAATGATGTTCTTTACAGGTCCGGAGACAAGATGGATCCAGAATCAGGTGTGGAATAGAAATAAGTTCGTTTTCTAACCTTGTCCCTTTCTTTCCTCTTTGTTTTAGGAGCTCCGGATTCGAGGCGGGCGTGGCAGAAGACTGGATGCAGGCTGCAGGCACGGTGAGTGTTACGCTGCTGGATGCAGAATAACGTGAAGCGTGTGTTTTTGGTCGGGCGTGGTTTAAATAGCCTCAAAAGTAGTCCCTGGTAAGAAGTCCCTAGAACCACACCCGAGTAAAAAATAGTCCCTGTAGAAAAATAGTCCCTTTCAGGCTTCATGTTGGATTGGAGTCATTTGCAGCATGGTCTGCCTGAGGTAAGTAATGACTATGAGCCTGGCGCCTTAGGCGCCAGGACTGATTCCTACTATGAGCCTGGCGCCTAAGGCGCCAGGACTGAACCCAGATAGCCCCTAGCCGGGGCTGCTGAGGTTTTACTAAATGTCTAGATGCCTGCTCCCGGGACTGATGGGCTTGGTATGGATGCCTGGGGGTAGGCATCATGACATTACCCTACCAGAGACCTCCGTTCAGGAGACAAACTCCTGCTATGTGTCCCTCGGACAAAATACACCTCTAAAGGAGACAGGAGGTTCTCCGTGTTCGGCTCCAAGCTGTGGAATCAGCTGCCTTTTGGCATTCGTTCATGCACTACACTGGCAACGTTCAGAAATGAATTAAAAACATTCCTATTCAAATGAACTTAAGTAACCATGGTGAACCTAAGCCTCCACAGCTAAACACATAACATATAGTTAACATCTGCACCCGAATGCAATTGCTTGCTTGGTGCGCGTAAGAAATGAATCAAAATCAAATCAAATCAAATCAAAGTCATCCCCCCAGCCTGGCTCCATAAGAACCCCTTTTAGCTGTAAGTACCAGAAGATTGAAAGCCTTCTTATGTGGAGGCATTCTTCCAACCCTTATAAGGAAAAGAAACTATCCCCCTCCCAGAGCTGTCCTGCCCTCGGTTGGCCAGCTTCATACCAGTATTGAAACTGTGATGGATCCACAATCAAGTTTCTCTGGGTAGGTGCCCAAATGCAACTAAAGCACAACGGCAACCTAGACAACCGGCGTGTAGTTCTATTTATTTGCCATATTGACCAAAATCCTTCTATCGTGGGGTGCATCAGTACCCTTCGGGGGATCTCTTTTTTGGGAACCCATAACCATTCACCCAATTTGACCAGCGCAAGGTCCGTGTTGTCCATGTGAAACCACTGTTTCCCTTATCTGGGATCCAAATGGTCCACCATGATGCATAGTTGTTTTGCTTTATTATATGCCATGAGGTCTGGGAATCCCGCCACCTCCCTCATCTTTAAGTAGGACCAGTGTCCTATAGGCCACTGTAGGGTTCGCCCAGGCCCATAAAAAGTACAGGAAAGCCCTCTGAATGGTTTTAAAAAAAGGGGGTCGAGTCCACTTTTGGGAGCATCTGGAAGAGAAACAACAGGTTGTTAGTGTCCCTCATAACTTTAATCCCCAAATATCGAACCGCCTCCGGTTGGATCCTAAATCCCTGGACCCCCATGAAATCCCTATCTACCTGACACCAGTACCCCTCTAAATATGCCACTGACTTTTCCAAGTTAATCTTGAACCCTGACAATTCACCATACATTGTCAGCGAAGAGGCTCCCGTTATAATTCATACCTCCCATGTCCACGCCTGCGATTTCCTCATAGCCCTGCAGCCCAATCACTTATGGCTCCATGACCAGAGCGTACAGCCAGGGCAACAGGGGTGAACCCTGTCTGGTGTCCCTGTTCAATTCCAGTGTCCTCGACATACCCCATTTGCCACCACCCTGGCCCTTGGAGCTGAATGCAAAGCTGAGATCCATCCCATCCTCTTTGGCCTGACCCGATCAAAAGCCTTCTCGGCATCAAGGGCTAGAATCAAGGCCCCAGTTGGCCTTACCCCCGGTGTGTTCAATATGTGAAGGGTCTTCTGCATATTATCTGAGCCTTGCCTATTGTGGATAAGCCCTATCTGTTCCGGGTGGATCAGTCTGGGGAAATTCGTCTCTAACCTCAATGCGAATATTCTCGCGAATATCTTAGCATCTACATTTAACAATGAGATAGGCCTTTAAGACTGACAATCTGCCTAATCCTTGCCTGGTTTGGAGATAACGGCTATGAGTGCATCCAAAAACGTGGCCGTTATATCATCAGAATCTGTGATTGAGTTAAAAACTTTGGCTAAGGGCCATGCCAGGATCTCCTGAAGCAGCTTGTAAAAATCTAAGGTCTAGCCATCCTCCCCCGGCGCCTTTCCCAATTTAATGTGATTTGTGGCTTGTAGTATGTCCTCCCTTGTAATATCCACCTCTAACATGAACCTCTCCCCTGTGGTCAGCTGTGGGATGGGAAGCTCATCTACATATTTGTGTATTTTTGCCTCCCCACCCAAGAGGGTTTGCGTATAGAGGTCCTTGTAGTATTCAGCAAAGCAATCCAGAATGCTCCTGTGGGCAGTAACCAACCTCCCCCTTGCGTCCCTAATGCGACAAACTCCCCTCTCCACTCTAATCTCATGCACTCTATGCACCAAAAGGGCCCCTTCACTATCTCCCCTTTCGTAAAACCTCTGCTTAGCGTATCTCATCTTTTGTAATACTTCCCCTATCAGGAATCAGGAGCAAGTGTATTTCTTGCCCTTTATCCCTCATCTCACTAAATAGCACCTTACGATCCACAACCAGGATTTCTTAGTTTTGCTTGCAAACCCTGCATCTCCTCCCTCAGCCGCCCCTCCACCAGAGCCCCCTTTCTTTTTTTCTGGGACCTTCTGCTATGGGGGGACCTTGCCATGTTGCCTTAACTGCTTCCCAAAAAGTCTTCAGATATATTCACTGGGACATTGTTCTTGAAAAAATAACAGATCTCCTTTCCCAAGACGTCTCTGAATACTGGGTTCTAAAGGAGCGCATCATTACAGTGCCATTTAGGTGTTTCATCCCCTCCTCCACCAACAAGTCTGTTGTGACCATCTTGTGGTCTGACCAGGTAACTGTCTCCACCTTAGGAAAAGTCACAGTAATACCCTGTTCTTGAGGCACTAGCAAGAGGTCAATCATCGTGTATGTTTGATGTGGGGGTGCAAAGAAGGTATAACCCCCTGCATGCTGAACCCTGGATCGCCACACTTCAGTCCAGAAGTGATCCCTGGGTAGTTGTGCGAATGCCTGGTGTTCCCTTGCCCATGTTTTGATTCTATCACCCCGTACAAACCACCAATTATCTGCTGGGTGTGGGATCATATTTATGTCCCCTCCCACTATGATCGATCTCTCCCCCAGTCCTCCAGCACATTAAAAACCCTTTGGAGAAAAGCCAATTGATTCACATTGGGGGCCTATATTGATGCCAAGGTGAGCATTCTCGCCTCTAGGCGACCCTTGATTGCTATAAATCTACCTCCAAACCGCACCTGACTTGCACCTTCTTCAGTTGCAGAGATCTTGCTAAAACAATCCCCGCCCCTTCCTTTGTACTAGCTGTGTGTGAAACCCAGTACATTTGTCCAATGTCTGCCCCTTTCAAAGTAGGCTCATCGGAAGTGGGTTCCCCAGGTGTTGATGCTTAGCCTTTGAGGTGGGATGCTGAATCCAAAACGCTCTCTCCCCTCTGCTTCACTGGATGGCAATTGCTATGGTTAGGAGTGATTTGGTTGGACACTCGATGTCGTGGACTTGATGATTGGTCATCAATGAAGGCATCTTATTAATGCTGTTAGGCTTGAGGCCTAAAGGTAGGCATCCGGTTCCAATTGCCTCACTGGTGGTTGTGGCCCAGACCTGCTGCGGGGCACGGTATGCTGTATTGAAGGTAGGTGTCCTTGAAAGTGTCCTTGTTAAGCAGCGAATCCTGATGTATTTATGTCCTGTCCAGCAGTCTATGCCAGCACGTACAATGCCGTTCCAGTAGCCTTTTGTAATGTCTATGCCAGCACGTACAATGGCGAGTTGCTAACTGTTGTTCTTATTCTTTATAGGTGCGGTGAAATCGGACACTCGAGGTGTGGCTGTGTCCCGACTTGCTGAGGCCCAGCAAGTCCTCTAAAAGCCCCCAAACACGTAGAGCAAATATTGAAGGTAGGCGGGTTGTTAATAGAAGGCCCGTTTGAATAGCAATAACATGCAGGCTTTAATTGCAACGCTGAGGGAATGCTCACTGTGTCCTGTGTTTCCTGTCCAGGTGCCAGCACGCTGTATGTTGCAAAGTGTTCCACAGGAGTCGTGGTAAGCAGGAGATGACAGCTGCAGCTCCGGACGACTTCAGTATGCGAAATCAGGAAATCAAGGTTTCTGGCAGTGCACAGATGACAGTTGGAGCTCCGAATGGGCTTTCGAATGCGGAAACAGGTAATCAGGATTTCCGGCAGCTTGTGAATTTCACAGCATGTGCATATCTGGGATCTTGAAGCAATAAGCGTTACACTGTCTGCACAGCAGCCAGACAGAATGCAAAGTGCTGGGTCTGGCCCATGGCAGATTTATATAGCCCTGAGCTCCACCCAGCAACACTAGAACGCCAAGGACTCTTAAAGCATGGATAACTGGGGGCCATCTTAGGTTCTTTATGGCATCCTGATCTGAGGGCCATCTTGGTGGAGGCTGCAGTGTATATAAACTGCAGCCTTCACCAGCCAGCCACTCATAGAGTCCAAACCCTGCCCACTGTGTGTGCCCTTGTTGAGATCATGTCAGTATGGGCATGTGTTGGGATCATGACAGTACTCCTCTCCAAGGACCCCACAAGGAGAGCTACACCTGGCCCAGGCTTCCCCGGGTGATTGCGATGGTATCGGGCTAAAGGGCGAGGGACATGTATGTTGCTGGCAGGTTCCCAAGTTCTGTCTAACACACTGTACCCCTTCCAGTTGACAAGATAGTAGAGTGTTTGCCTTATGATCTTGGAATCTAATATGTCTTTGACTTCATACTCAGCCTTGCACCCATCTATCTCTACAGTAGGGGGTTGTTTTAAGGAGTACTAAGTGCCCGGTTCATTGGTTTCAACAGAGATACATGAAGAACCGGGTGAATGGGTAGTGTGGAAGGAAGCCCTTATTTGATGGGCACTCGGTTCATAATCAAAACAATGGGATATGGGCCAATATACTTTGGGTGAAACTTCCTAAACTGTTGTGTTTTGTGGCCAACCACACCTTATCCCCTACTTGATACGTGGGTTCTTTTGTTCTCCTTTTGTCTGAAAAGCGCTTGTGAGCAGCCTTCAATTCCTGAAGGGTTTGGGTGGCTTTTTTCAGTGTTTCATTAATGCTTGTGTACAGGGTACTAATAGCTGGCATCTCCAGAGGTTCAGGGGATCACGGGCTGTGGTACCTGTAACGCCACTAAGGAGGGTGGATCAGTGTTAACGAATCCTATTATTTTGTCTTCTGGAATTATCGGTACTGGCTCTGGGTTTTGCGTAAACATCCTCCCCCTCAGTATCCCAGCCAATTCGAGAAAGTGCATCAGCCTTTCTGTTTCGCACTCCGGGGCGGCAAGACAAAGTAAAATCTAATTCTGTAAAAAAAACTGTGCCCATCTGTAGTGGTGAGGTGATTGAGACTTGGCTGTTCATAAGAATTGCAAGTTGCTGTGGTCCGTAAGTACCATGACTGTGTGGCAAGCCCCAAGGAGATGATGTTGCCATTCCTAGAATGCAACTTTAATAGCAAGCAATTCCTTATCGGACACTGCATAGTTCAGTTCAGCTGGATTGAATTTCTTGGACGAGAATGCTACTGGATGCAGTTGGTGAGTTTCGGGTCACATTGCGACAGGACCTCCCGCATTGCAACACTTGAAGCATCTGTCTCGACCAGGTAAAGAATTTCAGGATCTGGATGTTTCAGTATTGGGGCAGAAGTAAATTGGTGTTTGAGCTGAATGAAGGCTTGCCCATCTTTGGCGGTCCAACTGAAGGTTCTGTTTTTCCAGAGCAGCGAAGTGATGAGGTGAACAATGTTAGAAAAGTCTGCAATAAACCGCAGATACACATTTGAGAACCCCAAGAAGCTCTGGACTGCTGTGCCTCAGGTCTGAGAAGGCCACTGGTGTATTGCTTCCACTTTACGGTTATCCATCTGGATTCCTTGCAGGGTAAGAATGAATCCCAAGAATTCTACGGTGCTCACATGGAAGCCGCGCTTCTCAAGTTTTGCATAGAGGTGATGTTGACGCAATTTTTCCAAGTCTGCTTTCCTTACCGGAGCCTTGGAGCAGCCTCCCTCTACCTCCCTACGCCGCGTGTGTGCTGCAGGTGCAGCTAGTATTCCCATCCGAAGCTGCGTGTGTGCTGCAGGAGCAGCTAGGATTCCCACAAGAAGCCGCATGTGCTGCAGGAGCAGCTAGGAACACTACACGAGACCTCTACATTTTAGAATATGTGTGCTCTACCTCTGCAGAACCACTGTCACCTAGGCCCAACTGGCTGTAAACCAGCCATCCATCCACGTGGAGCTGTGACTCCGTGGATCATTGCCAGAATCAACAAGGACCTTAAGATGGCCGCTGCCATGAGCGACCCATTTTCTTTACACCGAGTTGCCTAGCAACCAGCTCAGACCCCGCTTCTATCGGCCAGGAGGGCAGCCAGAAGATGGAAGCAGGCCCCCCTCGCCTAAGGCCCCCCTAGCACAAGGCCCTCCCTGTCTGTGCCTGTCAGTGCCAGAAGGGCTGCAGGGCCCATGCACCATCAGTCATATCAGCTCCCAAGAATCCCTTCTACCACAATATATTACCCCTTCCCTACCACAGACGCCACTGATCCCACATCCTTCCATATAACATACTGTGAACTTTCACTCGACATGGTAAGCTTTGTTAACTCCAATTAACCCACAGTGCCTTAGCTACCTGTTTAACCCTATACCTATGCATTATATGACTTGCTAATTTGCCTGTGCTCTGATTTATGCTGCTTATTTACAGCGCTTGCACACTATAATTTGACTAGCCACGTGTTCCACTACACACTAGCTATTCTCACTGGCTGTTCACACATAACATGTATGCCTTTCAATATTACTGTTACCTCTGGTAGGTTCAGTCCTGGAGTCTAACCAGCACCTCATAACTTCACACTTAACACCGTCAAATTACCACTATCTAACCATCAAGAATGGCACATGGCCTCTACCAGGGATCAAGCCTACACCTTTAATACCTTTGCTTGAATACAACCACCTGGACTCATTAATAAGGCATACCAAGTTTTTACCTAAACTCCAATTGGACACTAAGTCTCCTAATACAGCTCTCATTAGTGTCGGAGACCTTCCTTTGCCACCGCCTAACCAAGGCACCAACTGCCTTCATATCCAACCGACATCCCACAAACCTTGCTCCATCAAAGTCAGAAACAACAGACTCTGCTCCAGACTACCGATACATCACGCGCCTTCGATCAAAACCTCACAAAAAAAAATCCAACACCTACTAAGAACAACCAAATGTTACGCTCACCTGGCTCCCACAGAGGCGTCGTTCTGGACTGGATTGAGGACTGCATTGAGCGCAGGGGCGCGTAGATAACCAGTTGCTTCACTGGCTCGAAGGAATTGGTGAGTTCCAGGACAATATTGACTCCGATATTCCCACCAAGGCGCCGTAAGTATGTAGTTCGTAAGAGTTCAAATGCCTGACTTTCACTCTTGTCCGATTCCTTGCAGGTTGCAGCTTGACCCTAAGGAAGAGTTCCTCGTGGCAACCGGTAATCTTCTGGTAAGGATTTGTATTATCCAACACAGTTCGATAGAATAATGTCCATATGTAACCTGTTGCTTTCTCCCTTATTCAGGCGCTGAAAGAAAGTATGAAGTCTCGGGGAATAATGCCTCCGGCGGTAAAATCAGGTAAGTATTTTGTGGTGAGGAAGGTTCCCCTTGTTAGTGCCTTGTTTCACCTTGCTGTCCTTTTGTTTCCCCTTAGGGGCCGGGGTTCGGCTAGAATGCAATGGAAGCTGCGCCGACCCGTGAAGAAGAATAGCACCCCCGGTGGTAAAATCAGGTAAGTCTATGGGGGGTATTCCTCTGTGTATTCCCTTGGCTCACCTTGCTGTTCTTGTCTTCTCCTTAGGTGCCGGAGTGCGGTGGGAACATGCAGGAGGATGCGGTGAAATGTGAAGATGCTGCGAAGGCCGATGAGTTCAGCTCGGCGCTGCAGCAGGCGAGGCGACGGGCATAAAATAACTTCTTTCTTCCAGCTCGAAGGCGCCATGGATCGGGAATTCAGGTAAGGATCAAAGGTATTGCTCTTGTTCTAACCTTTTCTCCTTCTTTCTCCCTTTTTCTAGGAGCTCTAAACTCGAGGCGGGCGTGGCAGAAGACTGGATGCAGACTTGCAGGCATGGTGAGCGTTACGCTGCTGGATGCAGAATAACGCGAAGCGTGTGCTGCTCTTCGAGCGTGGTTTAAATAGCCTCCAAAGTAGTCCCAGGTAAGTATTCCTCCCCAGCCCCACCCGAGTAAAAAATAATCCCTAGGTAAAATAGTCGCTTCCAAGCCTCGTTTGGCTTGGAGCTCTTGCAGCATGGTCTGCATCAGGTAAGTTTGCAGCATGGTCTGCATCAGGTAAGTTTTAATCTATGAGCCTGGCACCTATGGCGCCAGGACTGACTCTCCATATGAGCCTGGCGCCATAGGTGCCAGGACTGCAACCAAATAGCCCCTAGCAGGGGTTGTTGGGCTTGCTTGGGGTAACTTGATGCCTGCTTCCGGGGTTGCTGGACTTGGTCTGGGTCCCCGGGGGTAGGCATCATGACACCAAAGCCCTAACACCTCTAAAAATAAAGTTGCATGCAGTAAATATTCAACAAAAACTTCGAACAATGACAATAGGAGTCTGAAACAGAATAAACCAAGTGCCATACTGCCATACCCACCAATGCTACTACACAAACCATCAAGGGTGCATTAATTAATGCCAGATCAATGGAGGATTATGCGACAGACAATGCTGACCTAATCACAGCCGAAAACCTTGACTTCTTAGCAATAACGGAATCATGGCTTCATGCAGCAGCAGGCCCTTCACTTCTACTTGCTGTAGCTGACAACTATTCTATCATAAGAGCTGACAGAATAGATTCCAGAGGCGGCAGCATTGCCATTATTGCCAAGGCTAGCCTAGAGTTAAGGGTAGCCACAGCGCCTACATTTTCATCCTGTGAATTACTCACGGCCAAAAAACCTGTCTCTAATTCCCAGACTCTAACCTACAGACCTCCAGCACCCGTTGGTACCTTTGAGGAAGATATTATGAAACTATTATCAGATAATACTAAAAATCAAATATTACTACTAGGAGACTTCAACCTAGGATTCAATGACCCTAACGACCACCAAGCACTAGTAGTAGTCAACACCCTTTTTGAATTGAACATGGCTTTAACCGAAGAGTTACCGGGCCCACCTTTGACAATCACATCAGTTGCACCTCAATCATGGACAGATCATCATCTACTGTCTTTCACTCTCTCACCTAATACTGCTAAATCCAAACCTAATAGTGCCTCCACTCCCCACGAGGAACAAATGGAACATTACTGTGGATGCTATCCTACCACAAGTGATCCCTATCCTTAACTCCTTAGGGGACACCACTGACCCAGACATACTAGTAGATGTCTACAATTCAACTATGACTAAAGCCTTGGACATCATCGCCCCGCTCAAAATGCGCAAAGGCAAACCAAGAGCTCACCTGAACTCATGGTTCACACCTCAACTAAAAACCTTACACTTTGAAACAAAGAAAACTGGAAACCCTATGGAAATACCTCCCCTCTGTAGAGAATAAAACCAACCTGATGAATCTCTCAGCCAAATACAAAGAAGAGATACTTCTAACTAAACGTGAGACGTACAACAATAGAATCAATCAAGCTAGTTATAGCACCAAAGAGCTCTTCGTTATCCTCAGAGAAATGGAGACGCCTATTCCCCCAACTGATTCCTACCTAAAGGACAAACTCTGGCGCACTAACATTCACAATGCTCTTACTAATAAAATTGCCACGCTTCAAAACAACATTTCTGACAAACGTTTAAACCTACCAAACTCAGGTACCCCCCACTGAACCCAAGAGCCTCCTACGAAACCACCTCTATGTTTCAAATATTCCAAAGTCTCTATCCTGGAGGTACAAAAAATGATTGCTTCCCTCAAGCCATCAAGATGCCAAGGGGTTAGGCAGAATTATATGCAGTACCCTTTGGGAACACCACACACAATTAGGACTACAAGTGACAGCACAAATTCACCTTTGGTACAAGCCTGTACTACACAGTAAAGTGGTAGCGATGGCTGAGCAGCCAGACTTATCTCAAGAGTAAAGTGAGCAGTATCAATAGTTATGCAAAGGAAAGCAATTACTATGATTCAAACAAACACTGACTCAAGGTTTCTGAGTAAAAGAATATACATTTATTTGCACATCAGTTATTAAACATTTCACTGTTATCAAGCAGTTGAAAAATCACAATTCTAATAGACTACATCGCACCCAATAGATTCTGGACAAGTTGGGCTCAAAATGAAGTGAGAGCGAAATGGCACTCCAGTAATTCAAAAGGGAGGGAAAGACAAAGTTAGGCAGAAATTGAGCAGCACCAACAAGTAAGTAAGCAGGGCAATCTAGAAAAAGGAACTACAGTGAGGAAATCAAATCAAGAGGCCAGGGCCAAAGTCAATGGACCAAAGTCTTTGCAGAGGATCACACAGTTCAGAGTAGTTTGCGGTTAAGTCTTTGCCAAGAGTTCAGGACAAAGTTGGTCGGAAGAAAAGTTACTTTAAAGAATAGAGAAGGACAAGCCCTCGGATTGGCGAAAGCTTTCACACACTTTCACCGCGGCTGGACTAAACGAACAACCGGGTTAGCACAATACCTTTAGAGCAGAAGAATACTGTAGCTGAGGCAGACATTCCTGGCAGGTCCTGCAGGCTCATGGTTCCTGAAGCGACTGTCGGACTGACAAGAAGGAGGAAGACTGGAGGGTCCTGCACTGCCCAGGGAAGAAACCAGCAGCGGAACTAAGCGACGAATAAAAGGTGAACTCCTTAAAACACAAGCAGGGCCCATTCCTCCTGGCTATCCAGTTCACTGTAGCTCTGTACAGCAAATTTGACCAGAGGAGGGAGGCCTGGCTAGCAGTTTGGTGAACTGGTTGTTCCCACCAGCTCAAGGGGAGAAGATTCCTTGCAGATCTTCCCTGTCGTTGAAGTTTGAAGATTCGGACCTGCAGCAGGGCTTCACCGGGAGGTTCAGTCGTGGTAGAGGTCCTCTTCTGTCAGCTTCTCTTCGGTTCTCTCGATCCAGTGGCAACTCTGCCTTCTCAGTCCCAGAGACCTGCTTTTTATGCAGTTTTGCCCCATTCACCCAGCCTGGCTGTCAATCACACAGCAGGGTGGCTGTCCCGCCGGGACAGTCACCACAGCCAATCATACCAGAGTGCGACATGGGTCTCCAAGGAGACCCTGTGCAGTGAGTCTCAAACCGCTCCCTCACATCCTGTCCTCCTCAGACATACAGGCGCCTAAGGAGGGCTTCTGTGCAGAAGCCCACAAAAGGCAGGTGAACAAAGGAACCAAACCTGGTTTGGTTCGCAGAGTAAAACACGAAAAAGAGTTTTACAAAAAAAAATGGGGAATAAACCTAGCCGGAACCGTATAAAAGTAAATATGGTCCAGCGTGTTTAAGTTCGAGGCTACCAAGATAGCCTAAAACAATACCAAGGCTATTTAAAATAACATCAGTAGGAAAAATAGGGTAGTTACCACTGCCACCAGCCAAATCTTAATGTGTGGGATGTTTCAACCCACTGGTCCAGGCCCTGCAACATTACTGTGCATTGCTGGTAGCAGAAACATCAGAAATGGCCACTGGAAAGCATGTTGCTCGCTAAAAATCACCCACAATTGCACAGTAAAAATCTGAAAAATAGGCCGCCATCCACTTTTGCCTATCTCAGTGGTATCATAGGAGACCACTGCCTAAACCCACCATTGGGCTACCCACAAAGTAGCCTGAAACCACTTGAAAAAGCAATGCTGATTGCCAAAAGAAACACAAAGCTGTTTGGAAATCCGTTTTCTTGGTTATCAAATTTGTAAAAATCATGGCTCACAAACCACCTAAAAGATTCTACCTTCTTGTTGGGTGTTCCACATTATTCTACTGCAAGAATCCACATAAATGCAATGTCAGCAAGAATCATATGTTATCAGAACAAAATCCACTTTTAAAGAAACTTGATGGAAAGAAATCAGTCAAAAATGGGCACAGTACCGTTACTCGCCTCCGACAGGTGCTGGCGATCTCTAAATCTGACAGGAGAAACTTGTGTTTTCGAAATTAAAGGTGTCAAAGAAGGGATTTCCATCAAATGCATATAGAGTGCCACACATTGATTTCATGTTGAAAAAGACTGGAATTAAAGATATGTTTGCTTATTTTAAATTTATAAATGTAATTTTTCACAAGGAACTATGTTACAATTGACCATAAGGTAACCTGATTTAGCTGAAACTTTTAAGAAGCTTTCTTTCCCTGAGAACCTCCCACCTTCTTCATTCCCACCAAAAGGAGAGGATTTTGCATTGGCATGTTAATCAGAAGGGAAGGAGATTTCCTCTGCTGCCCTGAGCAAGAAACAATGGGTTCCTTGAACTGAAAAGAAAATGCTAATTCAGGTGTGACTGACAACAACTGCTCTGGCAGGAAGACAAGCCATGTGACTCTCTGACTCAGCCCAGCTTTGGAGGTGGGCCAGACTGAAAATGTGGATGGAAGTTGAAGTAAATGTATGTTTTAGAAAAATGCTTATAGCAAATTTTACTGACCTGACAAAAATATGAAACTTATAGGTTGCTAAAATGAAAAATTTGCTCACAGTTTAAAACTAATCTGGAATCTGTGCGATGTTCTAAGACTGAAACCCAGAAATTATTCATTTTCCAGCCATTGTGTTTATGTTAGGAATATGAGAAACCCACCAAAAGTGTGAAAAAGTTGTCATTTATGAACTAAAGCTCGCAGGAAGATGATTGTTGGACAGCAATATACCTTAGGCAATCTGTCATGTAATTATGTATTATTAACAAGTTGTGCATCTTAGAAATATGTTTTTTGGGGAAAATAGATTTCCTAAGTAAAAGCATAGGGGAGGGATTTCCTTTGGATCATAAACACAGTGTCACTCTGACACATATGACACACTGCTCCTTTCCCAAATCAGGAGAGGGGAAATTCTCTGACCTATCAGATCCTTAGAGGGTTGGGCATAGATAATCAGCCTCCCCACCCACTTTGGAAATGGATAAATAGGGACTGTTGAGGGCCCAGAGACTTTATACCTCCTCAACCAACTGATCCACTAGTGAAGGACCCTGCAGGAAGTTCCAGACCCGAGACTCTAGAACCAGACCCAGAATCCAGACTCTAGAACTTTGAAGCAGAAAGGCCCACTCCAAAAAGCTGAACACTTTTCAGCAGGCCTTTAATTTGCAACCTGATTTTAACCCCAAACTTCCACGGGGCCTAACTAAACCATTCAACAGCCTGGCTGAGCTGTTTTGCTGTTCTAGCTAAGAACCTTGTGCTAGAACCAAGATCCAGACCCATAGAGCAGAGCTGTACCCAGAACCAACCCGTCGCATCGAGTCCAAGAGGCCGCGCAGATCAGAGGGCCTTGCTGAGAGCAGAACCCAGTGCCTGAGACCTGTCCGGTGGTGAGAGAATCCCAGCCAAACCCTTGACCAGATCTTTGACGGGCCCATTCCATTCCAAAGCCATAGGAGTGAGTATTTAGTATAGAACTGTCCATAGTCATCTCTTAGTTTAAAGTAATCCTATTCAATCCATTTCAAGCTATCCAGAACTGCATTATAGAATCTTGTGTCCATCCTGAATTCTTCTAATTTTATAGTCTGTGATAATTGTAGCGATAATCATCTGTGCGCTGATATTTTCTGAAGAAAGTCAAGTGTCCTGGCGCACAGCAATCAGAGCGGAAGGCGCCCTGTTCTGTTGGTTGTCCCGTTGGGTATCTTGTACTTTCATAGCTTCTTAGTATAAGTCCATCTTGGTTCCTAATCTTTAAAGCGCATCTTTCATTTTCAAAATCTTGATTCTTTTCTGAGAAAAATCTACCTTCACAAAAACCTCTGTAACTTTTTAACCATACGTCCTAGAGACGAAATATAAATGTCATTTTGAAGCTAACATACTCAGCTTTTAAACGACATTCCAATTCCTGATAGTTTTGCTTTAATCGCGTTTCACGCATGCAGACAATATGCCGTGAATTTGCAATTTGGCTCAATTTCACTTCATGTAAAATAGCTGTTTCTTGTTTTTAACTTCTGAATTTCGTTATTCATCTGCTAATCATTCTATTATCATTGCTAGTGTTGACCTGACCCAATCCAAAGCAACTCTCACTAGTTCTGAATCCCATTTAGTGAATCAAAATCATTTTTAGCATTTTTCCCATTCAATTCAAACCTCATTTAAAAGCGATTGACCTGTTTTAAAATCATACCTGTTCTCTCTAAGCTTGCTGGGGGAATCGGGATTGAACTGCATTGTTGATTGTTATTCCTGATACCTGTGTGCCCTCATTCCATATCTTCATATTGCTTAGAGGAGAGAGTGAGTAGTCACAGGGGAAAGAGTGATCACATTGTCTTTGATTGAAGTCATATCAAGTTTTATTTCTGTGTTGCATTCTTTCATCTCATTGCATTTTCTTGAACCCACACAAAGTTATTATCTGCTTCATTATTCTTCCTATTCCAATTCCTAATTGATTAAAGAGATTGTTGATATCGTAATATTACCCACTGCTGATCATTGTTTATATTCATAAGTGTGATATTCAGATATTATTCATATTCATAAAAGTATAATCTGTGTATTGTTCAATTCTTCAAATAAATCTTTTAATTTGCAAAACAAACCTATTTCTTGGTTCAGTGAGACCGGGGGAATTCAGAGAGAGGGGTGTTATATAATGGTACATCATCCAGAATTAAAAGAACTGTTGACATAAAAATATATAAATAAAGGTTTCCTTTGGGCATCCCATACTAGGCATTGACTTAGTTGGAGTGCTGGATTGAAATCACTTACAAATGAAAAGGGAACGAAACAATGTTCCATTAGAAACAGACAAAAAGGGATAACTAGTAATCCTTTCCAGTACTCTATGTAAGATAGTTTGTACTGGGTCTGTGGATTTAAAAAGTCTAATAAAGTCAATGGCAACTTTACATGTTCTGGGAGACAGTAGTCAGTCCTAGAAAATGGAGTCTGAGTTGGGAAGTCGAAAAAGACAACCCTGTGTCACTGCACTGAAGGTGCGGTGTAACACACAGTAAAAAGATGATGCCTATGGAGTAGGTGAGGCTCCACAGTCTATGAACACAAGAAAATGTTAAACACACACAGTAAAACACATGTAAGAGTGGGAATAAAAGGCTCACACTTTTACCAGGTGAAAAAAGAAATCCTAGAAATCCAGCAAAGCTGCTGAGGGACTCAGTAGGTAAGGGAAATTAGCCATTCTGGAGAATTCTCCCTAGCACAAGGAGATAGCTGCCCTCCTCAAATAATTAAAGATGCCGCTAGAGACCTGGTGCCTTTCATCTCAAAATTAATGAATGCCTCTTTTACAACCGGCATTGTACCTAGCAACCTAAAGGTGTCATGGGTCCTACCCCACTATCCCCACTAATTGCAGGCCAATCACAACAGTCTTGTTCTTACTTAAGATACTGGACAGAGTTGCATATTTGCAAATCCGGGAATACTTAGAGACCAACCATCTCTTAGGGACTTGACAATCTGACTTTAGACCTCAATACGGTACAGAAACAGCGCTGATTGATTTAAAAATCCAGATTGACAAACTCAAAGATAAGGGGAAAACTGCACTGCTACTACTGTTGGGCCTATAGGCCGCGATTGATCTGGTCGACCACAAAGTACTATGCAATCACTTCACCACAGCAGCTCACTTCTCTCGGAATGCAATAACATGGATCCAATCATTTCTAAACACTAGGACCATGAGAGTCTTTTCTCCATCGGCGGCAGCTGATCCAATTCCTATAACATGCAGAGTCCCTCAAGGCTCCTGTGTGTCACGACCATGTACAATATTTTCACAAAGCCGCTATTCGATGATCTTGACCATCTGAGTGTCACCTACCCTAATTTTGCAGATAACACCCAGATCCTCCTTCCTTTAACGGAAAATTATGACACCAATGTAGTGCTATTGAATAAAATCTACCTAATCATCCAGGCAGGGATGGCCACCCATGGCCTCTGCCTGAATGACGATAAAACAAACCTTCTGATTCTAGGTTCCCCAGCCAACCTGAATAAACTCAGCATAGATTATACCTCCTTTAATATTGATGGGAACAGCATTAAAGTGGCTAAAGAGGTAAAAGCCCTTGGTTTCTATCTAGACTCTGCACTTTACCTACACAAACAAGTCAATGCCACAGCCTCGGCCACAGCCTATACTTGCAAACTGATATGGGCTTGCAAACCCCTTTAGTCTAAAGAGAGCTGTCTTACCCTAGCCAGAGCCATGATCCTGTCAAAACTGGATTATTGTAACAGACTCTACTTAGGCGCAAGTAAGTACATTGTTAAAAAACTTCAAATTGTGCCAAATAATGCACTAAGGACTGCTTTGAGCGTATCAAGGGAAGAACATAGCTCAGAGACAAGAAGACATCATATGGCTGTCCATCAAGGACAAGATTCAGCTTAAAACCATGTCTCTCACGCATAAATGCCTCAATCATGCCGCCGCACCTTATCTAACAGAGAAATTTACCATTAGATCTTCAGCACACGTCACCGGGTCGACACACTCTTCCTGCCTGGTAGTCCCTAGGTACAAACTAAAAAAGACAGGGGGGAGTAGTTTTCCAGTAATGGTGGCCCAGCTCTGGAACACACTCCCACCCTCCCTAAAGATAAACCAGTCTTTCTCTAACTTCAGGAGAAAGTCTATTACATGGCTAACTGAGAAGGACTAACGTCGAGAATAGGATAGCACATCTTCCAAGGTCATTTCTCTGCACTGCTCATGTTGTTCTCTCTGACTTGTCAATGCCTGTATCCTATTGCTGTACTCTCTGTTGTATGTACTACTCTGTAATTTGCCTATTTGTAAAATGTTCCAATGCTCCCAGATACCTCTGGGTTCAGTGAGCTATAGAAGTAAATAGAACAAACAAACAAATATGCTGTACGTGTTCTTCTAATGTTGAGGAGTCGATCAGTATGTCGTCAATATAGACCATAGCACAAACTATGCAATTCCCTTAAAACATAATTCATAAATAATTGGAAGGCTGCCGCGCACTGCACAATCCAAAAGGCATGACAGTGTATTCGAACAACCCAAACTTGGTGCGGAAAGCCGTCTTCCACTCATCACCGGCCTTTAGACGCACCCCTGAGATCGAGCTTAGTGTAGATCTTTGCGCCTTTCACTTGGTCCTGGAGTACCGGGATTAATGGCAAGGGGTACCGGTTTTTGATGATGATGTTGTTGAGCCCTCTGTAATCTATGCAGGTCCTAAGGTCTCCTCCTTCTTAGGAACGAAGAATAAGGCCGAGGATGCAGGTAACTTAGACGGCCGAATGAAACCATTGGCCAAATATTGATTGAGATAACTGCGCAAATGCTGGTTCTCCTTTTCAGTAAGCGCATACATGCGGCTGCACAGTACTTGAGCTCCATGATCTAGGTCTATCTGACAGTCATAGGATCTGTGCAGCGGCAGGGTGTTAGCTTGCTCTTTTTGAAAGATGTCCTGCTATGCCTTGTATACTGGGGGCATCTGTCCAATGAGGCTGATTACCACTCTGGGACCCTGCATCCGTATCGAAGAAACTGGTAGGCTGGCATTCGTACACGTAGAGGGATAGCATGTATGCAAGCACTTGGTGGGGAAGGTCAAGGTGTATGTCTGCTAGTTTATGAACGGGTTGTGGCGCTCCAACCAGCGCATGCCTAGTATGAGCTGGAACTGGGGGGGGCATTTATGAAGTTACAAACTATGCGTTCCCGATGACCATCATAGCATAACAGTTCGACCTCTTCCGTTCACCGGGTCACTGGTCCTGATGACAGATGCGTTCCACCCACTAAAGCTATATTGTATACCCTTTTTCTTCTGAGTGTAGAAATGCTGATCCGTTGGGCTACAGTGATGTCCATATAGTCCTCTACTGCCCCACAGTCAACATATGCTTCCAAGGCGTGCATCTGCTGAGGTTGTTCGGGATGTAGTAGGATTACTGGTGTCATGAGGTGCAAGACCGTTGATACCCCTTCCTTCCCTGACAAGCCTATCTCTACACTTGCCGGGCAATGGAGTTTTCCGACTGCTCCTTAGGTGATTCCACTACCATTCATACATCTGTCACTCCCAAAGGTCTCTGAGTAGTTTTACTCAGGCAGTCTCTTAGGAAGTGCCCGGCCTTGCCGCAATACAAACAGAGCTGTTGATGCCGGCTTCTCTCCCTTTCTTCCTTGGTCAGGGGTCCTCGCAGACTGCCCAACTGCATAGGCTCTGGTGAGTTGTTCATAGAATGGGATGACACTTCCCACGGTTGCACGTAAGCTGGGCATCCTGCAGAACAACTTTGGTCTGACCTTCTTTCCTGCAACCTATGCTCCAATTGTACCACCAGATCAATATACTCTGAGCAACGTTCGGGTGGGTTGACTACCTGAGACAGGATGTCCTTAAGTTCACTTTGGAGACCTCGGTAAAACCAGGTGGTTGTTTTCTCCTCAGGCCAGTTTGCTTGGGCCACCAGTCAGTTAAAAGTGGTAATATACTCTAGGAGGTCTTGAGATCCATGTCGAAGGGTCAACAATTCACCATCTAACGACCAACCCGTGACCTGCGTACGAATAGCTTATCTAATTCCTGCTGGAAACCCCCATTAATTGTACAGAATTAAATCAATCCGATTTACAAAGTGTACTGACCAAATAGCCGCATGCCCTGCCAAATACGACAAGACAACGGGCGACTTTCGTTTGATCGGTGGGAAAGGCACCTGGCCGACACAGAAAATGAAGCCGGCACTGATTCATAAAAATGGCATATTGTTGGGGATCCCCCAAGAACCGTTTGGGGGGAGCTAAAGGGACAGTGGCTGAAGTAGTTACCTGTATTTGAGGGGGCGCTGCTGCAGCACCGTCTGATGAACCTAGTAAAGCAACCTGGCCTGCCTGTGTCCTGGTCAGGCGTTTTGCTAACTCAGTTCTTTCTCGGTTAACTACCAATTCTTTTCTCATGGCATTAGTTTCTGAGCAGGCGGCATGTACCTCCGCCCTTAGTTCGCCTAACAGGGCAGCTAACTGGTCGACTTCTGACACCATGACACTCAGGCAGGGCATTTACACGTGGGCTTTGCGTTCTGTAATGCTTACCTCTGGCCCCGTGACTTGCGTGCGAATAGCTTGTCTAATTCCTGCTGAAAACCCCCATAATTGTACCGAATTAAATCATCCTGATTTACCAAGGGTACTGACCAACTAGCTGCATGCCCTGCCAAATACGATAAGACAAAGGCGACTTTCACTTTATCAGTGGGAAAGGCACCTGGACGGCACAGAAAATGAAGCCGGCACTGATTCATAAAAATGGCATATCGTTGGGGAACCTGGCCTGCCTGGGTCCTGGTCAGGCATTTTGCAAACTCTTTAGTTCTTTCTCGGTTAACTACCAATTCTTTTCTCATGGCATTAGTTTCTGAGTGGGCGGCATATACCTCTGCCCTTAGTTCGCCTAACAGGGCAGCTAACTAGTTGACTTCTGATGCCATGACACTCAGGCAGGGCATTTACACGTGGGCTTTGCATTCTGTAATGCTTACCTCTGGTGCCCTGCTGCTGGAGTCCCAGGTCCAGATTGTTGGAAGTGGGTTCCCCCGATGTTGATGCTTAGCCTTTGAGGTGGGATGCTGAATCCAAAACACTCTCTCCCCTCTGCTTCGCTGATTGGCAATTGTCCAGTGTACAGTATCATTGGGAGTGATTTGGTTGGACACTCAATGTCGTGGGCTTGATGATTGGTCGTCAATGAGTGGATCTTGTTAATGCTGTTAGGCTCGAGGCCAAAAGGTAGGTATCCGGTTCCAGTTGCCTTACTGGTGGTTGTGGCCTGTAAGAGGATTCAATTCAACACTACAGCTAAGTCAATGCCTAGTCTGGGATACTGAATGGAAACCCTTATTGATATATCTTTACGTCCAGTTCATGCGTTCTGGATGACTACCCCTATATAACACCCCTCTCTTGGAATCCCCCTGACCCCACTGAGCCACGAAGTAGTTCTGTTTTGCAAGTTTAAACGGTTTATTTGATAATTTAAACAAAATATATATATATCACACTTTATAATAAATTAGTAATTGAATATCACACTTAATCTGAGCAGTAATCAATAATGGATAGTCCGGCACTAGCACACTTCTTTATAATCAATGATGAGTGGTTATAGGATGGATACGATAGCAACAATACTTTTATGGTTTCAAATGGATGCAATGTGGAATGAAATGCAGTACAGAAAATAACGTGATAGGATTTCAGCAAAAGACAATGTGATCACTTTCTTGGACAATTCACCCCCCCTTTTATGCACTGTAAGGAGATGAAGATGACACAGTTCTTAGGAATGCAATCAAATAGAATTCAGTCCAATTCCCCCCCAGCAGCTTATACAACAGATAGGAGTTTTGAAACACAGGCAAAATGCTTTGAATATGGTGACAATGCAGTGAGAAATATGCTGAAAATGCTTTTAATTCCCTTCAGGAGGTTCAGGGTGAGTGGTATCTAGTTAATATTAGTCCAGGCTCACTCTAGCAATGATTCAGGGATGGTTCTTAAGAGGCAAACGAATTTTTAGCAAGGAAAGAGATGACTGCTGATGGGTACACGTGGCTGGATTTTTAACCAAATCGCAAATCGCGGTAAAATTTGTGAGTGCGAGAATCGTGATTACGGCAAAAGTATATGGAGTAGCAAGTCGGTTCTAAGCTTGTTGAAAAGCTGAGATTCTAAGCTTTCCGAGGAAAGTTAAACCAAGTTCCTAGCCCAAACGGTTCCAGAGATACGGACAATTAAATAAAGGTAGTTTTTCGGATTTGAAATTTTAAAAGTTCAAAGCGACAGGTTACAGCTTGCAGATAAAAAATGACAGGTGACAGCTTTGCAAATGACAGGTGACAGTTAGGAGGCAGTTCTGGTTAGATTAAAATAGATTGAATTATATTATTTTAACTAAGAGATTGGTTCTGCACAGTTCTGCTAGGTACTCACAATATATTTAGAAATAGGCCTCGCCACGGATGTGGTCAACAGGTTTTCTTCACTCGCCACGGATGGTTTCTGCACACAGCGCCTGGGTCAGCTCTACTCTGCTGGTCTGGTCTGGGTCTCTGGTTCTGATCAGGTCTGTGGGTCCGGATACAGCGGTCTCCGGTTCCGCTGGTCTCTCTCTGGATACAACACTGCTTTCTGGCAAATGGCAAGAGTTCTTGCAAAGAATTCAAACAGCTCGCCTGGCTGTGAATAGTGGCAATGATTTGAGGCCTGCTAAAGAGGGATTTAGCTTGTAGTTGACCTCTCTGCTACAAATTCTGAAGTAAAGTCTTGGTCTCTGAAGGTGGATAGATTGAAGTCTCTATGTTGGCTCTCTGGAGGTTGATGGAGGTAAAGTATGGATTTTCCCGGCAGAGCGTCCCGCAGCAGATGGAATAGAATGTCCCTATCTGTCCTGACTGTCTGCTTTTATGTGTTTTGAAAGTGGGTGGAGAGGCTAGCTTTCTAGGCCCTACCCCTCTCCACTTGTCATTGGCCACTTCCCCCTCTTCCCCTTGATTGGGGGAATGAAATGAAGTGTCATCATGATGAGGTCTGTTTATGATACAGAGAACCCACCCCTGTCAACTTTACACACAATCTATATTTGACCTAAAGACATATTTCATAGATACACAGTGGTTTGAAATTACATGTACCCATCACATATCACATGAGGTAGCCCCTGTTCCAATTCTGCTCTTCCTGGGGGCTTGCATTCAGAAATGGCAACCTTTGGTGCTTTTTAGTGGGTTTTGCAACATCGGATTTTTCTCCAGATTTATACACATGTACACGGCCTGTCCATACATACTCCAGTAAATTACCATGTCTCTAGCTTAAACACAGAGTCTGTAGTATACATAAATAGCAGGGTTTTGCCCCAGAACATCACACAAATTGGAGTTTGGGCTTGAATCGAAGGAACATTTTTTAAATGAAGGCTCTCAAAGTTATACATTCCTGTCATTTGATTACAAAGAGTTATCAGTGTTTCTGTAAAACATATATTTTGCTTTCAATTCAGTTCTCAGAGTGTTGGAGTCCGCCTCCAAGACTTGGGTGGGTCAGTGATCACATGTGTCTTCTGGCAGGCAGGCCTTTGTTGACAGGAAACAGTCAAAATCAACATATTCTATTCAAGTGCAATAGCCTATTGTGTGGTCTCTAGGAGGTTGAGGTCAGCAGACCAGGGGGTCACTTTGCATTTGGTTATTATGACCACGTGATATCCTGGGCTGTGGTGTGAATCTCTTGAGGTGAGAGGGTTTCCCAGGCTTCTGGCCTCTGGGAACAGCAGGTGGCTAATTTTTAATTAAAATGCAGCCTTTGAAGTCAGCTGAGTCAAATCCCTTTGTCAGCAACTGCACTTAGTTCTCCTGTCAGAGTTTAGACCGCTAGCGCCGCCTTGAGGATTTTGTTGGTACTGCATCCATTTTTGGGATCTTTCTTGGATTAATGCATTCCAAACAGGAATGGTTCTTACATGGTAGTAAATAATTCTTGCTTAACATTGTGTTGATGGGGCTCCTTACAGTAAAATGGTTATGTGGAACCCCACAAAAGGGTTGAATCTTTAAAGTGGTCCGGTGAGCCATGATTTCAGCAACTTTTTGACATCAGTAACAGTGGATTTTGTTAACAAAGATCTTTCTTTACACTGGTGGGCGGCAAGTGAGGTAACCATTTTGGTGTGTGCACAAACTGCGTGGTTCTCCTGGATTCTGGCGCACTTGTGGGCTTTTTGGCCATCTTGGATTTTCTAAGCCCACAGCACCAAATGTTGCAGCATGATAGCTCAAACGTGGGTCAGGACACCCAACAAATCCCCCCACGTGACTGCCCTTTGAATTTGAGTCGATGGGGAGTCGGGTGCACAAGGGTTTTGACCCACGCACTGGTCTGTCCGCATAATCTTCTTCCAATTCTGCAAATGGCACAGTTCAGCATCTTTTCCTCCATCCGGTACTGATCGATCGGTTCTCCTCGCCGGTCCTGATGGGAATATTGGGCGGTACCCTGGGCCCCTCGCGTCTTGGCTCCCGGTCTCCGGATTGTCCTCCTTGGCCAGTCTCCAGGTTTTCTTTCTCCTAGGACGACAAAGGAAGAGCGGCAATACCTATTCATGGACATTTCTCCCCCACCATTGATATAGTGGGGTGGCATATATATTTTAGAACTCAACAGATATGAACATGAACATTTTTTTTTTTTAAATTAAGAGACAGGAACACATAAACTTGAGAAACACAGAATTTGATAGGCTATATGTAGGATCTTTTAGGGTTGGAATTGAATTACTCTGGAGCGGTACCCTCTGGATTACCGAGGACTCCTCCAGTTGCTGCAAAGTGTGCCTGGGATGGCAACACTTCAACTGGTTTATATGGACCCACTTGTCTTACCCCTCTGCCAAACCGCCTTTGGGGATGCAGATCTTGTAGACCACAGGGGAGATCTTGTCCATAATCTCATAGGGTCCCTTCCATGTAGGCAAACATTTTCGCTGCTTGGCCTGGTTCCTTTGAAAATGTATAGATAGACCCGGTCCCCCACCTGATATTCCTTCCTGGAAGTTTTCAGGTCATAGTGGGTCTTCATACTCTCAGCTGATCTTTCTAGATTCCGCTGAGCATAGGCAAAAGCATGCTGAAGGTGTTTCCTTGAATTCTCCACATACTCATGAGTTGTGGAGGCATTTATCAACGTTTGCTCTTGGGTTCTGTAGAGCAAATGCTGAGGGAGCACCATCTTGCGTCCAGTCATCAACTCAAATGGTGACATTTTGGTTGCAGATGAAGGGGTAGATCTGATGGCCATTAGGACCAGAGGCAACCGGATATCCCAACTTGGCCCAGAATCTGCCACAAACTTCTTTAATATGCTCACAATGGTTCGGTTATATCTCTCTACTGCCCCAGAAGAAGCTGGCCTGTAAGCAATGTGTAGCTTTCTCTTGATCCCCAGTATCTCCCACATCTTTGTCATTACTTCACTGGTGAAGTGGCTACCCCTGTCTGACTCAATCCTTTGAGGTAGACCGAAACGGGAAAAGATGTGGTTAATCATCAGGGCAGCTGCAGTTTCTGCCTTGCAATTTGGGGCTGGGAGACATTCCACCCACTTGGTAAATAAGCATGTGACCGTCAACATGTACTTATTCCCCCGAGAGGAGCGAATCACGGGGCCTACGAAGTTGATTTGTAAATCTGACCATGGCAGTGTCATCCCCCTCTTTTGGAGAGGCGCCCGGTGTGTGAGGGATGTTGGCTGAAATTGTGCACACACAAGACAACCCTTCAAGTATTGGTTGAGGTCCTGGCCCATGTGTGGCCAGTATGCAACCTCTCTTAAGATTTCCAGTGTTGTGTGAAACCCCCTATGACCGGCGGTGGCCGCATCATGGGCGTGACTTAACATCAGGCTTCGGAATGAGGTAGGAACCACCCACTGATCGTGGCCAGCTTTGGATTTCCTTACCAACAAACCGTCTTGGATCCGGAACATTTTTGGACATTTCATCAACACTCTAAGGTCCTCTTTCCCGTTGTAATCGGTATCCGTCAGGGGAAAGTTCTCAGGGTCCTCAATGTGTTGGTAAAATTTACCAATTATTGGATCCCCCTTCTGAGCGGTAATCAAATCAGCATCAGGGGTCTCCTTGCTCCATTGTGCAATAGAAAGGTCATTGTGAGCATTTGTCTGGGACCTAGTGATAGCAGTGACCTGGATTTCCCCCAACAGTGACTCAATCTCAATTAGATCCCCTTGGAGGGCCCCGGTTTTGGCCAGCTGATCAGCTAAGTCATTTCCAGTTTTGTCTGGTCCCTCTACTTTGGAATGACCCTTGATCTTTTTCCAGTAGATGTTCATCCCATTCGATGTGACCAGATCATCAATGTTTTGGATCAACTTCCCATGTTTCAAGGGTTTGTTGTTAGCACATAACATGCCTCTGGTTTTCCAATTAACCAGGTGCTCCACGAACCCGTTCCGTACATAATCAGAATCTGTGATTATGACCAGTTCGTGGAGTTGATGCTGGACAGCAGTGAGGATGGCCTGATGCACAGCCATCAATTCTGCCACCTGACTACTTCGGGGACCAATTTTGTATCCAGCGGAGGGTTCTGGGAACTCCTTCACCGATGCATTCCCTACGCCAACCACCAGTTCATTCTCCCCGTCGTTGTCAACATGGTAAGAGCATCCATCCACATAGACAGTGGGCATTCCCTCACACTTGTCCTCTTCAAAGACTTTGTGTGGGGAATTAAGGTATGCCTCCGTGTTGTCCTTGATTTTTAGACTTTCGTCCTCGAGACAGTTTTCCCTGGCACAATCATGCAAGTCAGCCAGACCTTGCGTGAGGGGACTCTTCTTGTTTTGGCCATATCTGACCTCCACAGGAAAGCCTTGCATTGACAGAATCCAGGAAGTAATTCGGGAATTACTCACATTTCCGGCCCGGATTCTATCACTTTGGAGATATTGCAGAGGCTGGTGTGAAGTCTCCACTATGATGTGTTCCCCCTGGATAAACGGGCGGTAATTCTTCAATGCCCACACCGTTGCCAGAAGTGCCTTCTCACAATCGTTGAATTTTTCCTCCACAGAGGATAAAGTTTTGCTCGCATAGGAGATTACTTTATTGACCTTGTCATGCTTTTGGTATAATACCGTCGTCAAGCACGTATTAGAGAACCCTGTCTCCAGGAAGAACTCCTTGTTTCTGACAGGGTAAGCTAGGCAAGGCGCTTGTGATAGGCTTCTTTTGAGCTGCCTTACTGCCTCGGATTGTTCTGGACCCCATTCCCACTTGACCCCCCCTTCAGGAGATGAATCAGGGGTCTGGTGATCCCTGCGTAGCCCTCAATGAACTTTCTGCTATAATTAGTCAGTCCAAGGAGGCTCCTTAGTTCCCGCAGAGTTGTGGGGTCTTTCAGTTTTTGGAGTGCTTCCACCTTCTTTTCCTGGGGACAGAGACCCTGAGGAGTAATCTCATGCCCCAAGAAATTAACACAGGTTCTACACCACTGTGCTTTCTGAAAGGAAAGTTTTGCTCCGGCGGCCCTCAACTGCGTCAGAACATAACGGATCTCCGCTATGTGTTCCTCCACAGATGAACTTTTGATGAGGACATCATCTACATAAGCCAGGTTACCCCTTGCACCCAGGTCGGGCATGGCCTTGTGTAGGAAAATGTTGAATTCATTGCCGGAGTTGAGGTATCCGAAGGGAGTCCGGGTCCATGTATACTGCTGGCCCCCAAAGGTAAAAGCCAGCTTGTATTGGTCCTCCCTACTGACCGGCACGGTCCAGTATCCCTTGGTCAGGTCTATTGCAGTGAATACCTGTGACCCCTGAATCTGGGCCAGCCCTTGGTCAATGTAGGGAAGAGGCCATCGGGAAGTATGGACCCGTTTGTTGAGCTCCCTAAGGTCAGCGCAGAGTCTCTACTGGCCGTTTGGCTTTAATATTCCCAGCACCGGACTATTGAAGGTGCTGTGGACGGGACGGATTATTCCCCTGGACTCAAGGTTCTTAATTATTTCAGTAAGGGACTCCATTGATGCGAGAGGCAAGCGATATTGCTTCACAAACACTGTAGTCATGCCAGGGTCCGTGGGGATTGTTGTTGTGTGGATGTCGGTGCGACCACAGTCATATGAGTCTACTGCAAAGAGATCTTGGAAATCCAAGAAGACTTGTTTCAACTTTTGCTTCTGTTCCAGAGTCACACAGGCATCAGCTAGGTTGACTCTCTCTTCCACCATCTGCCTGAAGCCTGGAAAGACTTCTGGTTTGGCTATCTCAGCGGCCTCCTCCAGCTGGGTGGAGAAGTCCCTGGTCAGAGTGCTGATTTGGACTGGAGGCTTCAGGTGGGAAAGGCAACCCTCATGGACCTGGAAAATCACCTCATCCCTCCTGAAGTCACAAATCACATCTTCCTTACCATAAGGGCAGGAAGTGTACACCAGGAAGTTCCCCCCATGCCGTGTAAACATCCTGTCTGGTGTTGTATTGTCCTCACTGTCACTGTCAAAACAGTCCTTGGGGATTGGTCCTAACAGTTCATTTCCTAAATCGATGGAAAAATGTCGGTCATCAACCGCCATTCCAATAATGGTGCCTGCGGCTAGAGTTATACTCTTTAAGTCGCTGTTATCCACCTCTATTAGAATGGTGTCATGTTCTATGTTGACTAATGGAGTTGGGTTTACCCCCAACCCTTGCTGTTGGAGAGAAGCATTTAGATGTATGTAAGCATCAGGGTTTTTCAAATGTTGTCCTCTTTTAACTTTCACTTCCAGGGAGAATTGTCGGGTCCTTTCTGGGATGGTGACTTCCTCTTTAATCTGAATTTCAACTGCATAAGGTAGCAATTGAGCTGACCTAAATGCTTTTTCTGGATCATCAAAGCCCATGGGATTATCCGCTAATCGGGACCAAGCTTTAAAGTTTATTAGGTCCAAACTAATGGCAAAGCGATTGAGAATGTCACTGCCTAAGTAAAAAGCGGCAGAGACGTCTCGCACGACCCAACAATTGTGGACTATGCTCTTGTTGCCAATGGAGATTTTGAGCATACACCTGCTTGGCAGGAGATGTTTGGAATTAGGTGCTTCCAGGTCCATTTCCCATTTGTCTATCAGTTTGAATGTGGGAATGGCTGGATCTTTTGGGAGTTGGCGGAACATGGCTTCGCTTATGAAGCTCTTACCGTTGTTCACACACACTCGAGCGAGAACAGAGTCCTTCCCATCGTTTAACTGAACAGGGATGAACAACTGCTCCCCAATTTGCTGAATATCAGCCAGGCTCTGAGCTGATTTCACATCTTTCTGTACTATAGGAGTGGGAGTTTCTGATTGTGGATTAGTATAGAATTTCAGAGTGTTTCCTTCCAGCGTGGAATACCACTTTAGACTGGAAGGAAGGTTGATTTTCAGAAATAGAGAGGACCCCCCATCACCAGTCTGTTGTCCTACTGCTATTACTGTCACGTCTGGAATCTGGTTGTTCTGGAAGTGAAATTCTACTTGGTCAGATTTTTGTTCAACCATGTGGCAGGTGCCGTTTAAACTAACATGGTTGACACTCTGTTTTAATTTCATGGGTCGGCTAGTCTGGGTCCAGAGGTCCTTGTTTACGCAATCTATTAGGGGTGACAACCTTCTCAGGAGGTCATTCCCTAGTAAACAAGGGGTGCCATCTGGAGTCACAACTATGATCGGGTGTTTCAACTTGTGTCGCCCAATTTTAATGTCCAAATCTGCCGTCCCCTCGACGGGAATTTCCTTCCCGTCAAAGTTCTGGAGTTGTCCAGGAAGTGAGGTGAGAGGAATTTGGTAATTCCCTCCCCTTCCTGAATTCAGTTCATCAAAAGCCCTTCTGGACAGAAGGGTAGCTTGAGATCCCGTGTCCACCAGCGCTGAAATCGTACCCTGCCCCGGTACTTGTACCGGGGCATAGTATCTTCCCTCCTTCTCCTCAAGGGGGCACAGATAATGCACATTTTTGGACAACTGGTGGGCTAACTTTCTGGTTTTGGACATTGCAAGAGAAGAAATTTGGGCAGAATTCTGTGGAGAGCCTTGGGAATCTGAAAGAAAAAGTTGGCAACTGGAGATCAGAGCCATTGTGGGTTCCCCTGGTTCCGGTTCTGGGCCGCCCCCCCCTTTTTGGAGGCAGTCATCAGGATGGGTTTGAACCAGGGGATTTTGGTATTGTGGGTTCTGGGATGAGATGATGGGCAGCGGTAGCTCAGTCTCCATATCTCCCCAGTCTGAATTGGCATCCCTTGGGACCCATTTTTCTTTGGGAGGAGTTCCCCCATCTCTGAAGGAGAAGATCCTTTTCCCAGGATCCTCTGGGGATCCCTCTCCTTCAAATTGGAAGATCTGTATTTCTTCCACAAAACGGGTCTGTTTCGGTCCTTTGTTTCTCCTACCCCCCCTCTGCTCCTTGAGAGGCAGGCTTTCAGGGGCAGGAGATTTTGTTTCCGGTTCCTGGTTTTCCAGGGGCTGTTTACAAGTTGGGAAGGAAGCTTCCTCCAAGGCTTTACACCACCCTTCCCCTTGTGCCTCCTCCCTGGGAACCGGTGGGTTGTCGGGGTGCTGCCCCCGTCATTGCTCTGGAGCACCAGGCCCAGAGTTTGGTGCATTCTGTGCCGGCATGCCCATCTGAGGGTTCTGCTGAGCTCTTAGCACGCGACCCAGCTCCTGTGCCATGTTCTGAACCTGGCGCTCTAACTGGGAAACCCACTCAGGCTGATACGGGGCCCTGTTTTCTCCCCTGGGCTGACCCCGGGAAGGGTAGCTATCCCTTCTCTGGTAATATCCCGGATTGGGAAGATTTGGATACCCCTCCACCCTTGGCCTCCCCTCTCCCGGATTAGGTTGTCTGGGCTCAGGGAATTGGGGAAAGACGGATGGATGATTTTGGGGTTGGAAGTTGGGTGGATACCTGGGGAAAAAGTTCTGCCCAGGATTTGGAGAATTTCTGCCCTCCGGTGGGAAGTTAGAAGGGAAGTTCCCTGGGTTAGGTGCTTGGCTGGATCCCCCCCCTTGGGCTGGAGGAGTCCACACATAACCCAGGATGGGTCGGTTTCCCTTGTAGCGGGGACTTACATAGTCAGGGGAGCGGGGGTCCCCATTTGTGGGACTACCTCCTCGACTCCCTGTCTGTGACTGGCCCGAGGGATTTCTGGGTTTAGGATTATTAGGTGCAGGTAGGTTTTTAGGCCCCCCCATCTCCAAGTCTAAAACGGGGGCAACCTTTACCTCTGCCACCTTGGCAGCAGCAGGGGTGCTGTTGGTTTTGGGGTTTTTGGGTGCATTATTTTTATTTTCTATGGGCTTCTGCACCTCATAGATCTGGGTAGCCTGTTCAATGACCCAGTCTAAAGATCTTTTCTCGTGAAAATCTCTCACGAGCTGGGTCATGATGTATTTGGGCAAGGCATGGAAAAATGTATTGACAAATTCTCTGCTGTCTGTGCACACCCTTCTGGTGGTCTGCGCAAAGACACGTTTCAGTTCTTGCACAAATTCTTGTGGGGCCTGATCCTCCCCACATTGCAAATTGTAGGCTGCCTTTGCGAGCCTCTTGGGGATTTCTGTGAACAGAAAAATGTTTTAATATGGCCGCCCTATAGGTGGACCACCTTGAATGATTTTGGTCCTCCAGCCCCGCAAAGAAACTGGAGTACTCTGGGGAGAATGTCCACTTTACATATTGGATACAGCTTTGGCTGTCCTTCAAATGAAAAGTCTCCATCATTTGCTCATAGAGCTCCAAGTGTTCCCAAACAGAGTACTTGGCGTTCTTATGATAAGGCGTGATGACACTCCTGATTGCCTTAATCTGTTTCAATGGGTCCTTAAGCAAGGCCCTTTTTGCCTTATTGGCCTTTTTGGTTCGGGTAACCCTGGTCCATTCATCCTCTGACTCAGAAGCACTGCTCCCAGAGGTTCCTGTCTGATCTTCCAGGTTTTCCCGGATTCTGCGAGCCTGGGAATGGCTGGCAGAATGTGGGGACCTGGTCTCCTGTGTCCTGCGCCGTTCAGAGGAGTCTTCAGATTCCTTTTTGCTGCCAGGATTTGATGGGTACCCCCCCCCACTGACCTAACTGGGCAGAGGTTTTCAGGATGCCCTTAATGGGCCTACTCTCCTGGGGTTCCCCACTAAATTGCACTGTGCTTGGGTGCCCATACCCGGGTGCCCGCCCATCCATTCCTGGGAGGTACTGGCCTATGAGCCCCATGCTTCTGGCTGGATAGTAATCTGCCATCCCTGTGGCCCGGTGCTCATGTGCGCCAGGGGACAGGGGGGTGGCAGAGTCCAGGGACTGAGAGAGATAAATGCCTCTGGTACTAGGGCTCCTGAGGTTATGCTCAGGAGTTTCCCTTTCCCAGCGAACCTGGTCTCTATCCGCCCCTGCTCCCTGTTGCAATGCAAGAGCCTGCGCCTTCAGTTCCTCAGTTAAGGCCTTACTAGACTCTATCAGTCTCTCCTGCATTGCTACCTGTTGTTGGAGCCTATCAGTGTGCTGGCAGAGATCCTCATTCTCTCTCTGCGTTTCCTGATTGGTCCTGGAGCACTGGGCCAGTCTTTGCTGCAGGAGGGTTACCTCCTGAGCTGTGTCCCTATTGGCTTGCTCCTTTCTTGCCAGAGCATCCTCCACCTTCGTGGTGTGCTCTAACAAGTTCTGGTGTTCTTTTTGGAGGTCACCCAGTCCCTGGAGGGCCAGGTGATTTTCTTCCATTTTTCTTTTTAAGTGGCAGACTTCCTGGCCTAAGGTATCCCTTTCCTGACTAAGAGCCTGCATCTGTGCCGCCAGGTCGTCCCTTTGCCTTTGGAAGGCACCAGTTTTCTGGCGCTCCTGGTCAAACTCTGCCTGGGTATCCAGGTCTTTCAAAATCAGTTTATTGCTCTCTGCCTTCTCCCTATCTAGGTGGCTTTGCAGGGTGACTACCTGCTCAGCACATGCCCTATTGAAGTCTAACTGTTGCTCCAGCTTTTTCTGGCTCTGCAGTAGGGAGTCCAAACCTTGTTGGTGCTCCTTCTGCAAGGCCAGAAATCTGGTATCCTGGTCTGTCTTTTCCTGTTGCAGTATATCCATGTCCTCTTTTATTTTAATGATATAATGCCTACTATCATTTTCTGACTCCTGGCTCCCCTGCAGCCTCTGCTCAGAAGAGACCAGGTCAGATTGGACCTTCTGTAGTGCCAGCAGTTGCCTACTCGCCAGATCTTGGCCTTCAGCACATTTGTCCTGCATGGCTCCCATATGTAAATATAAATATGCCGCTACCCTGGCAATCTTGTGGTGCTCATCCTTGGCCTTCGGGGCCATGTATAGTTCACTCAGGGCCACATGTAGGGGACCCTGATCTCACCATGTATCTGACCCTGTTTCAGTGACCTGTTGCGCGATTGCCTGCAACCAGACCGTTTGGTCCTGATGATTCCACTCACCTCTCACAAATAGCTTATGTAAGAAGTGTTCTCTGGCTATTTTCATATCTACCAAGGTCGTCATTCTGGAATTTGAGTTCCTTCCTGACTTACAGAAGCTTATATTTTATTTTTGCAAAACAGACCTTTTCCTTAGAGCGTTCCTTTGAGGAGTGCTTTACAGCGTAACACAGCGTGGTGATCCGACCGGATATGTGTATCTGGTCAGCTGGCACACTGTATTAATCTGCACAAGTGATAGATCTAACCCAAACGTCGGTAGGTATCCGGTTCCAGTTGCCTTACTGGTGGTTGTGGCCTGTAAGAGGATTCAATTCAACACTACAGCTAAGTCAATGCCTAGTCTGGGATACTGAATGGAAACCCTTATTGATATATCTTTATGTCCAGTTCATGCGTTCTGGATGACTACCCCTATATAACACCCCTCTCTTGGAATCCCCCTGACCCCACTGAGCCACGAACTAGTTCTGTTTTGCAAGTTTAAACGGTTTATTTGATAATTTAAACAATATATATATATATCACACTTTATAATAAATTAGTAATTGAATATCACACTTAATCTGAGCAGTAATCAATAATGGATAGTCCGGCACTAGCACACTTCTTTATAATCAATGATGAGTGGTTATAGGATGGATACGATAGCAACAATACTTTTATGGTTTCAAATGGATGCAATGTGGAATGAAATGCAGTACAGAAAATAACGTGATAGGATTTCAGCAAAAGACAATGTAATCACTTTCTTGGACAATTCACCCCCCCTTTTATGCACTGTAAGGAGATGAAGATAACACAGTTCTTAGGAATGCTATCAAATAGAATTCAGCCCAATTCCCCCCCAGCAGCTTATACAACAGATAGGAGTTTTGAAACACAGGCAAAATGCTTTGAATATGGTGACAATGCAGTGAGAAATATGCTGAAAATGCTTTTAATTCCCTTCAGGAGGTTCAGGGTGAGTGGTATCTAGTTAATATTAGTCCAGGCTCACTCTAGCAATGATTCAGGGATGGTTCTTAAGAGGCAAACGAATTTTTAGCAAGGAAGGAGATGACTGCTGATGGTTACACGTGGCTGGATTTTTAACCAAATCGCAAATCGCGGTAAAATTCGCGAGTGCGAGAATCGTGATTACGGCAGAAGTATATGGAGTAACAAGTCGGTTCTAAGCTTGTTGAACAGCTGAGATTCTAAGCTTTCAGAGGAAAGTTAAACCAAGTTCCTAGCCCAAACGGTTCCAGAGATACGGACAATTAAATAAAGGTAGTTTTTCGGATTTGAAATTTTAAAAGTTAAAAGCGACAGGTTACAGCTTGCAGATAAAAAATGACAGGTGACAGCTTTGCAAATGACAGGTGACAGTTAGGAGGCAGTTCTGGTTAGATTAAAATAGATTGAATTATATTATTTTAACTAAGAGATTGGTTCTGCACAGTTCTGCTAGGTACTCACAATATATTTAGAAATAGGCCTCGCCACGGATCTGGTCAACAGGTTTTCTTCACTCGCCACAGACGGTTTCTGCGCACAGTGTCTGGGTCAGCTCTATTCTGCTGGTCTGGGTCTCTGGTTCTGATCAGGTCTGTGGGTCCGGATACAGCGGTCTCCGGTTCAGCTGGTCTCTCTCTGGATACAACACTGCTTTCTGGCAAATGGCAAGAGTTCTTGCAAAGAATTCAAACAGCTCGCCTGGCTGTGAATAGTGGCAATGATTTGAGGCCTGCTAAAGAGGGATTTAGCTTGTAGTTGACCTCTCTGCTACAAATTCTGAAGTAAAGTCTTGGTCTCTGAAGGAGGATAGATTGAAGTCTCTATGTTGGCTCTCTGGAGGTTGATGGAGGTAAAGTATGGATTTTCCCGGCAGAGCGTCCCGCAGCAGATGGAATAGAATGTCCCTATCTGTCCTGACTGTCTGCTTTTATGTGTTTTGAAAGTGGGTGGAGAGGCTAGCTTTCTAGGCCCTACCCCTCTCCACTTGTCATTGGCCACTTCCTCCTCTTCCCCTTGATTGGGGGAATGAAATGAAGTGTCATCAAGATGAGGTCTGTTTATGATACAGAGAACCCACCCCTGTCAACTTTACACACAATCTATATTTGACCTAAAGACATATTTCATAGATACACAGTGGTTTGAAATTACATGCACCCATCACATATCACATGAGGTAGCCCCTGTTCCAATTCTGCTCTTCCTGGGGGCTTGCATTCAGAAATGGAACCTTTGGTGCTTTTTAGTGGGTTTTGCAACATCAGATTTTTCTCCAGATTTATACACATGTACACGGCCTGTCCATACATACTCCAGTAAATTACCATGTCTCTATCTTAAACACAGAGTCTGTAGTATACATAAATAGCAGGGTTTTGCCCCAGAACATCACACAAATTGGAGTTTGGGCTTGAATCGAATGTACATTTTTTAAATGAAGGCTCTCAAAGTTATACATTCCTGTCATTTGATTACAAAGAGTTATCAGTGTTTCTGTAAAATATATATTTTGCTTTCAATTCAGTTCTCAGAGTGTTGGAGTCCGCCTCCAAGACTTGGGTGGGTCAGTGATCACATGTGTCTTCTGGCAGGCAGGCCTTTGTTGACAGGAAACAGTCAAAATCAACATATTCTATTCAAGTGCAATAGCCTATTGTGTGGTCTCCAGGAGGTTGAGGTCAGCAGACCAGGGGGTCACTTTGCATTTGGTTATTATGACCATGTGATATCCTGGGCTGTGGTGTGAATCTCTTGAGGTGAGAGGGTTTCCCAGGCTTCTGGCCTCTGGGAACAGCAGGTGGCTAATTTTTAATTAAAATGCAGCCTTTGAAGTCAGCTGAGTCAAATCCCTTTGTCAGCAACTGCACTTAGTTCTCCTGTCAGAGTTTAGACCGCTAGCGCCGCCTTGAGGATTTTGTTGGTACTGCATCCATTTTTGGGATCTTTCTTGGATTAATGCATTCCAAACAGGAATGGTTCTTACATGGTAGTAAATAATTCTTGCTTAACATTGTTTTGATGGGGCTCCTTACAGTAAAATGGTTATGTGGAACCCCACAAAAGGGTTGAATCTTTAAAGTGGTCCGGTGAGCCACGATTTCAGCAACTTTTTGACATCAGTAACAGTGGATTTTGTTAACAAAGATCTTTCTTTACACTGGTGGGTGGCAAGTGAGGTAACCATTTTGGTGTGCGCACAAACTGCGTGGTTCTCCTGGATTCTGGCGCACTTGTGGGCTTTTTGGCCATCTTGGATTTTCTAAGCCCACAGCACCAAATGTTGCAGCATGATAGCTCAAACGTGGGTCAGGACACCCAACAGGCCCAGACCTGCTGAAGCGCATGGGATTCTGTATTGAAGGTAGTTGTCCTTGAAAGTGTCCTTGTTAAGCAGCAAGTCCTGCTGTATTTATGTTCTTTCCACTAGTCTTTTGTAATGTCTATGCCAGCACGTACAATGCCGAGTTGCTAACTGTTGCTCTTATTCTTTGTAGGTGTGGGGAAACGGGACACTCAAGGTGTGGCTGTGTCCTAACTTGCTGAGGACCAGCATGTCCTCTGATAGCCCCCAAAACACATAGAGCGAATATTGCAGGTGGGCGGGTTGTTAATAGAAGGCTGCGGTTGAATAGCTGTAACATGCAGGCTTTAATTGCAACGCCAAAGTAATGCTCACTGTGTCCTGTTTCCTTTCCAGGTGCCAGCAGACCGTATATTGCAAAGTGTTCCACAGGAGTCACAGTAAGAAGGAGTTGACAGCTGGCGCTCTGGAGAACTTCAGAATGCGAAATCAGGAAAGTGAGGTTTCCGGCAGTACACAGAAGACAGTTGGCACTCCGAAGGGCTTCCAAATGCAGAAACAGGTAAGCAGGAGTTCTGGCAGCTTGCAAATGTCACAGCACGTGGATATCTGGGATCTTGAAGTGTTAAGCGTTACACTGCCTGCTCAGCAGTCGGAGAGAATGCAAAGCGCTGGGTCTGGCCCAGGGTGGGTTTATATAGCCCTGGGCTCCACTCAGCACCACTAGACCACCAAGGACTCTTAGAGCATGGATAACTGGGGGCCATCTTTGGTTCTTTATGGCGTTTTGACCTGGGGCCATCTTGGTGGAGGCTGCAGTGTCTATAAACTGCAGCCTTCGCCAGCCAGCCACTCAATGAGTCCAAATCCTGCCCACTGTGTCTGCCCTTGTTGGGATCATATCAGTATGTGCCTCAGTTGGGATCATGACAGTTATACTCGAAGGAGAGGGCGAAGGGGTACCGTCACCAGTATCGCACCCCTTCCTCTTGCAGCCATTTTGTTAAAGGCCTGCATTTTCGCCTCTGTTTCAAGGGTGTATGTTGATATTTATTAATTTATTCATTTATTTTATTACATGTGTTACACGCCCGGACCGTGGGGTATCACGGCGTAGTTACAGACATCTTTATCATTAAACTTAGGCATAGTTACATACATATTGGAAGACAAGCATAATATTTTTTTAAAAGTAATTGTGGCATATATTTGATATACAAAGTATGACAGAGCAGCAATTGGGATATTATACTCATTATCAGTTCTGTTCACCGCCAAAGGAGAGTAAGACCCTAGTGGGACTAACTGGTACCTTAGCGTTTAGTTTGAAGATGGCTAGAATTGGTTGAATAGCCAAGTTTTTAAGCATTTTTTTAATCCTAGGGAGGATTCCTCCGTTTTGATGTTGATAGGGAGTGAGTTCCAGTGTTTGGAGGCAAGGACAGGAAAACTGCTACCTCCTGCTCTAGAGTATTTGTATCATGGGACTTCAAGGAGAGCGTTGTGGTTGGATCGGAGAGTTCTGCTGGGAGTTTTTTTCTTGATGGTGTTGTTCATATAAATGGGGGCTTCATTAGTAAGGCATTTATGTGTAACACATAGAATTTTGAAGGTAATTCTGGCCTTGATGGGAAGCCAATGAGTCTCCCTCCTAATCTGTGAAACGTGATCAGATTTTTGTATTCCTAATGCTGCCTGCAATGCTTTGTCCTACATTAATTGTAGTTTGCTGATGTTTGTATTGGAGGTTCCTGGTAGTAGAGCATTACAATAGTCTAATTTTGAGAGTATACCAGCTCTGGCCAGGGTAATACTATTTGTGGGTGTGAGGAATTGGCGGCGTAATGTGATGAGTTTGCATGTATATGATGTGGAAGACGCAAGTGCTGATATATGTTTGGTCATAGTGAGGTTTGTGTCTAAATATACTCCTAATGTTTTGACTTGATTGAGTACTGGAATCACTGTATTGTTGATTGTTTTATAGTCTGGGTGAAGGGTGCCTATTTTGGATTGGGAGCCCACAATGAGAATCACTGTCTTCTCATCGTTGAGACAGAGGCTGGCAAAGCCTTCACTTTTGGATATTATTGATGGTTAATCTGTCTTGGTCATAATTCCCAGTGAATGGGATGAGGATTTGGGTGTCATCTGCAAAGTTTGTGTAGATGACACCCATATCGTCTAGGGCCAAAAATATGAGCTTTGCGTAGGCATTATAAAGAGTTGGAGACAAGCAGGAGCCTTGAGGTACACCGATGGGGACTGCTATGGGGTCGGCAGAAACTTTGCCAATGGAGACTCTGGATGTACGCTCGGCTAGGAAAGATTTTACCCAGAGTGTGGCATTATTTGCGAAGCTGAAGTCTTTGGCTAAGGTGGAGCATAGTTTATCATGGTCTACCAGGTCGAAAGCTGCATATAAATCCAGCATCAATACAATGCAGAGTTTACCTGATTCTCTTATAGTATCCATCTGGATTTTCAAGTCCATGAGTGCCATTTCCGTGCTGTGGTTAGGTCTAAATCCTGATTGTCTAGTTCCTAAAAGATGATTTGGCCGAGGTGGGTTTGCATTTATGAGTATGCTATTTTGTCTATGATTTTAAGTAGGAATGGGACTGTGGTTATTGGGCGGTAGTTGGTAGGCACTGCAGGGTCAAGGGCAGGTTTTTTTAAGAGTGGGGTGACCCAGGCTTCTTTGACCCTGGTTGGGACCAGGTAGGTGCTGAAGGAAGCATTGAAAAAGTGTTTTGATAATGGGGATGAGGGAGGATGCACACGATTTCACTAGGTTAGCTGGGAAGTCATTCCTATTGCAGTTAGATGCTTTCAATTTAAATATGGGCCCTCATTACGATACTGGCGGTAAACAATGGCGCTATTAGCACCATGGTTGGTGCCGGTATCGTAACAAGTCCCCCAATGTTCAATGGGGAATTACCACCCCATTCCAAGGTTGGCGGGGCGGTAATTCCCCATTGAACATTGGCCCTTCCCCATTCCCATTTTTGCCCCATAGAGCTCAATGGGACTGGGGAAGATGCTAAGTACAGTACCGCAAATTGCGGTACCGTACTTAGCACCAAGGTCCCTTTGCGGGTCCCTACTTTAACGGCTGGTCTAGACCAGCCGTTCAGGTCGGGTCCCGCAAAGGGACCTCGTAGTAAGGCGCTAAGTGTTTAACGGCAACGCAGCCTTTTACGGCGCCGTTAAACACTTAGCACCAGGGTCCTAATGAGGGCCATGGTTTTATTCACTAGTTCTTGGGAGACTGGCGTGAAAGAGAATAGTGAAGTATTGTGGTCGATAATAATGGTAAGAGTGTTACGCAAGGTATTTTTTTCAGCTAGAATTTTTCTTTTAGTAGTTCTTTTCTTTTGTAGCAGTTCAAATTTGGAGGCTAATGCATCTTGTATGCTGGTACACCATTCTTTGCTAATGTTAGTTGGGATGGTTGCAGGGGTAGGGTTTTCCAATTCTCTGAGAATTGAAAACAGTTATTTAGAGTCTGAGGAGGCATTACTGATATGGGTGTTATAGGCATCAGCTTTGTGAGTGACGATTGCCACTTTATAGTTTTTGTTAGCCACATTAAATGCATTAACAGAGCCTTTGGTGAGGGTTTTTTTATGGACGTGTTCAAGTGAACATTTGGTATGCCTTAGCTGTACTAGTTCCTCGTTGAACCAGAACAATGTTTTTTTATCGGAACATCTGGTTTTGGTTATGTGAGGTGCTAAAGAGTTTATTGTAGTAGTGAGGCAGTTGTGGTAGGTGTCAGCCAGGAAGTTTGGATTGACAGTAGCGTTGAGTTTAGCTTTGAAGGCTTTACTAAAGATGGGGTTAAGGTTATCAGCTGAGAGCTTGCAGATGTTTCTAGTTTCGTAGGAGACCAGTGTTTTGGTCTTCGGAACGCATAGTTCTTTGCATGTAAGGGAGAAATTCCCTGTGGTGGTCTGTCCAGACTAGTGGAGTGATTGACTCAATGGTTAGGGTGGTGTTGAGTGAGAGTATACAGTCTAATTTCCTATCCTTAATGCGGGTAGGGGCATTCACCAATTGTGTGAAATGCATATCTTTAAGGGCAGTATGGAGGGCTTTCGCTTTATGGTCTTGGCTATCATTGAAGCCTAGGTTGAGATCGCCAAGAATAACACATTGTGTATTCGGTTTGATAAATGGAGCTAGTAGGAGCGGTATATCTACCTCTGGCTGGGAATTAGAATAGGGCGATCTATAGATTACCACTAAGTTGATGCTGAAATCCTTTTGCAATATGTCCTCCTTATCTCTGTAGAAGAGGCATTTGGCTATGACTGAGTGAGGCCCATTTGCAGCTCCTGCGCCTCTATTGTCACTATCAAAGCTGATCTCTCTATCAAATGCCTCTCCCATTAATTTCTTCAGCACTTGGCTCAGCAGGAGCTTCAATTTCCTGGGTGATTCAGCGTCCTTACTCGGGAGACTCCATATCCTTAGACTGTTTCTCCTTTCTCTGTTCTCCACATTGTCCAGTTTGCCCTTAGCCTCCCATTCCCTGCATTCAAGCTCCTTAAATCGCACCTCTAGGACAACTTCTGCTATGTCTGCTGCTCAGTGATTATGTTCCAGGGCCTCCACCCTTTCTTCCAGCTTAGAGACCCTGTCGGTTATGGCACTCATAGAGGTTTGTACTTCTTCCCTGAATGCCTGGATTTCAAGCACAATCATTGGTACATGTTGCTGTGGGGTCCCCAGGCTGCCTGCGGCCATTTCTGCACTCCTCCATCCCCTCCCCAATATGTTCCACTGAGCCGATGGGTGAGCACCTTCTTCCTAGTCCCTTCCTGGGGCTAATCTGCCAATTGGCACGCACCTTAATGCAAAGACCTGACCTGTTACCACTGCGGTCACTGCGTATCTCCAGGGACTGCTTTGCTCCACGACCTGGGGGTGTATACCCCCTCAACCAGCTGCCGATGGCCGGCTCAGTTCACTTCCTATCCTATGGCGCAAAGGTGTCCTCCATCGGCTGTGCTAGAGAGGGATCCAGGACTCTGAGGCGGCCCCAAAACCTTCCCCAAGACACCATTCCCGGGTCATCAAAGGAAGCCTGGAAGGCCACTGATCACCCAGGACTGCAAAGTATGGGTGCAGTTCTTCCTTTTTATTCAGATATGCTAGACCGGCCTTTCAGTTCACCACTATGCCCCCACCGGGATTCAATTATTGTAAAAAAAAAAGGGGGAAAAGGGGGAAGAAACTGCTATGCTCTGCAGGAGGCGATGCCACCTTTACCATGATGTTGAGGCACTTTAAGGTCCCCACCTTAGGGCAGCCATCAGCTCCCTCCTCCGCCTTGCTAGGCTCAGTCCTTTCATGCCATGATGCCCTTGGGGGTTCCCCACCACGTCTCCCCACAGTGCGGGATTCTTCCAGGCAGCTCCCACAGGGTGACAATATAGCTGCCTATACTCTCCCATTTCCTGTGGGCTACAGGCTGCCCCTCTATGCTCCAGCCTCTGAGGCTCACAATAGTGAACGCCTCTGGCATGCAGCCCAGCTAACATCCACACTCCTCCCTTGCTAGGACTTCTCAGACACTGCACCGCTCCCGGACCCACTCCGGTTGCTGCTCCACCCACGGGGACTCGCAACGTCAGTCACCAGGGTCCCCAGCTCCTCCTGCTCCTCACGTCAGCAGCTTTCATTGGAGCCTGGCCCTCTTCTTAGTCTCGCTCCCACCTTCAGGCTAAAGTGATTCACCTCACATCCGATCACTGGGCGGGCAACACCTACCAGACATTACTGCAGTTGTTGCTGCCCTTTGGGGACCTCCGGCGGGCAGTCCGACCGCCCTCTTTGTCCGTGCTGACTGTGGCACCGGGCTTCTCACGAGGGACATTCCCCTGAGCCCCCGGTTCTTCCTCACTCTCTGGAGGCAACCGGGACCCTCTACGAGTAGTCATCCACCCAAATGACGCAGCTGGGGTCATAAAAAAGTTGGCTTTAGGTGAAAATACATTTCGCTTTGTTAATGGGACGTAGAGCTCTGGTCTCACATGGCCATCTTACCTTGCACCCCATAGTGGTCTCTGTTTGAGATTTTAAATGTCTCTTCTGACTCCTTGCATGCAAACCGATGTACAGACTCCTCTATAAGGAATCCTTCCATATTCCATATCCAATTGCTTTTTCTTCCTCCCCACGGAACACTGAAGCTTACAATACACTGCTTCCTTCTGGACACAAGAATTCAATGTTATCAGGGTCACCATTAACCACTATTAGTTCCCGGCGAAGGCCAATCAGAATGTTACAAAAAATCTGATTGGCCCTCGTCCGGTCCATACCCCACACAGAATCCCTCGAAGCGTTCGCTTCTTTCACTTCCACAGTGGGGAGGTGTGGCAGCCCCTCATCCAATGATGCGGCTCGGAACAGGGTAATCCCAGTTCTGAGCCTCTGCAGGGCTGAAGGCTGCCATCCTCCCCCACCGGGGATTCAGGTAAGTGGTTTCCACACCCCCACCCCCCATCCTCCCAAACAATCCCCTTGCCACCCTCCCAATCCCATTTAGCTTCTTTTTCTTCAGCTTTTGAGAGCGACGTGCTCGGAGCATTTCTGTCCCCAGCGCGTCCGGTCCCGATGGCGTCCCCCGGCGGCCATTTTTTGACATTTTTTTTCTTCTTCTGTTCCAAAACAATGTAGCATTTCGGAACAGAAAAAGATTGCTATTAGTACCGCGGTCTTTGCAGGCCAGGCTACTAATAGCAATAAGCCCTGAGCCGCGGATCCTTTACCGAGTCAGGTAATGCACTGGGGCCTTTTCGCTCAGGCCTGTAACTATGGGCCCCGGGGCATTACCTGACCCTGTAATGGCCCCACGGCTTGGGGCTAATTGCTCAATTCATTCGTATTCTATTTGTTTGCCTCTTGGAATACAAGAGCTAAGTTTGTATGATGTTTGGCCGGGATCACAATGTTGTACTGCAAAGGCCAAAGAATCCCATCACCTCTAAAAGCTGATTTTTTCCCCTTTCTCCCACATAAATAGACACATTTGGAGAATTTTATTTGTAAAAGCTCAAAAGGTACTTTTAATTACAGTAAAGGACAAGCCACCCTTTCAGAAACTAAGTTACTGCAACATCTGTCATATTATGCTTCAGATGAAATGTCCAATCAAGCATTTTCTTTTAAAAATCAGTTCGGAAATCTGTTTACTGCTATCTTGCCTAATTCAACTATTAATGTAGATATTGTTCATTTTGCATTAGATGCCAGTTCAACTTAACCAAAACATTGTCTTTCTAGGTATGCATGTCTATTGTATCACCCTGTATAGGGGAAGATCTGCCTTGCCACTTGTTCCCTATACTAAAGTATTAGTAACCAACTGTAACAACCTATGTGTATTCTCTGTAACCATGCAAATGCAACTAAGCGAATGTATTTAAATATACCTTTTAGGGCCGCTTACTGTAACCCTCAAGCAAGCCTTCTTAAATCTCCTTATAGCGCCTCGTTGCCTGTGGGCTGTAGCGTGCTCTACAAAGGCAAAAAATAAATAAATAAATAACATTGTGCCATGTCAATTTTGTGTCATGCAGTTTCATAACTGTAACTTCAAAAGACGTCATATTTGCTGAATTATATTTTTAAATGTAGGGCTGTGATTGGTTCAGTTAAAACTACAGCAATAAATCCAATAAGCAAGCCATTGAGTAAAGGTAGAGTCAGGTTTATTTCCATAAAACTGTGCTGAAATGGGCACGGAATCCAGCAGAGGATTACATCCCAAAAAAGAGGCCCTCAGCGCACAAAATCCTCTTGATTTTTGTAGGGTTTTACACAGGAAATCAATAAGATACATGGGACCTCATCAGGGCCTCAGTGGTATCCCAGCAGTAATTGTAATGTTCAGTGTTACCGCAACTTGGTCCGGCCCAATTTGTGCCAAATCCCGAGTTGCAGTGCCGCTGTAATTCCCCATTTAGTTTGCGTCCATAGGACTCTATGGGGATTTTCGGCGTTATTCCTGCCAGCGGTAATAGTGCCAAAAATGGGCGGAAAACTGGAGATCTACCTCCAGCCCAAAGCTCAAATAGCATTGCTGCTGCATTTGTGCCGCTCCACCCAACCCGCATGAGACCCATAGTTGGTTAGAGAGCATCCACTAGCCTTGAAGAACATGGCTCTACAGACCCATATTCGGCCTGTACAAATCTGATTGGCCTGCCCACATGATATCATCTCTACCTGCAGATGATCTTTCGATCATACGTAACAGTGTCTGATCTAGTGACTAGCATTCATTTGACCCTTCTTCCATTTTTCAGGAAAGGGAGCCTTTCCTTCATTGGAGACGTTGCATGCATCAACAAGCATGTCATCACCCCGGGAAGAGGCTAACGTCATAGCTGTGCAGCCTTATGGGATGCTTAATATTTCCAAAACAATCACAATCTTTCATAACTTCTACTGTGTCATCGCCCAAGTTATGGCTGCAGTGCTGCTCTACCCATGGCTCATGCGCGTGCAGGGGTCTTTGAGAAAATATAAAATACTTTTGGTCTCCACAGTTCCCTTAAAATGATCTTCGAGCACTCGTATTCATGTTTATGGTACACTTAAAGTACTGACTACCTTGAAGGAAATGTTTTGTATATTGTGGTTTGATGATTGGGGGGGGGCACAGTAAAGCGCAGCAGTGACTATCCACCACAGCACCACAGCAGTCAGAGGAGCAGGTCTTAGTATGCCCACAACTGGAGGCACAACGTCAGATACATGGGTCCTGGACGCCATAATCACACAACCACCTCTTTAAATTCACAAAGCTTCACATCCCCATCCACCCACTTATCTGGGAATTAATGCGCAGAACTACAAACTTGGAGCCTAATAGTACTTATATTCAAACAATACGATAGGGCCTGATCTGGTCGTCCACTGGGTATACAAGGTAGTCTCTGATCAAGTCATGTTACCCTGATCTGCCTGTGAATTGATGCCTTGAACTCCTGCGCCAAGAGCGCAGTATGAGCAATGCTTTGGTTGGACTTGCTCTTGTGTCTCTTGCAGATATGCACTACTCTCTCCAATCAGATGAGCACTCTAGCACTCAGCTTTCGCAAGGGACAAGGGTGCATTATAATTCCACACTTCAAGCCATAACCTACGACCGGAATACTCATCCACTCACTGTAAACAAATTACCTGGGACCTGGAAAATCGTCCCACTAGCACATATAACCAAGCTTCAAAAATTGACTAACGGTTCCACTTCAAGGGAATATGCTCTGAATCTGCAGAGGAATCTGGCAAGGCAAGCTCCTGCAAGTTAATGAGGTGCCTGCCATCAACACTAACCACACACCAGATCAGGAACATTGAAACCTCTGCTGCATGTTACCATGCCAGTCAGACACCACTAACATGGCTTGATCTGTTGCTGGATCATCGGGTTCACAGAGTACCAGTCTTCATATCTAGGATGTACTTGTATGTCCATTATAACAGAACTGAAGTAAATGCACACTGAGGTGTCATCCAATAAGAAACTGCAGACTCAACAAGATGCAGGGATCACCATAGTTGCTGATGTTGGACCTTGGGTCCACTGAGAACTAGCCATCAAATCTAAAATGTACTTGCAAGTTTGATAGAACAGAACTGGATGTAACTGCACAACGAGAGGGTATCTTCCAGTAAACCATGGCAGACCCAAGAAGACACTGGGTCGACCAAAGACCTACAATCGCTTAACCCAATAAAGATTAGGAATCTGCCAACTCAACACAGTTGACACTGCCAAGCAAGGAACGACCACCTCAAACCTGCTAATCAGAACAAACTCCACACTAGAAAGAGAATTTCTCTCAGAGAACTAAGGCTCCGAATCTCTAGAATAGATACGGTCGGCTAAACAGAGACTGGAAGGTAATCTGGAATAGATGTTCTCCCACCAATCTGCACAGACACTCGCACATACCGATATGCTCACTCTCTTCTCTACACCAACAATTGAATGCAGCTACACCCCTTGAGCAATTTCAGCATAGCTGCACACATACCCACACAGCTCCATGAACACCTCCACTCTGTGGAGCACTCTGTATACCCCACAAAGAAATCTGTTTAGCTACACACATAATCTCATACACAAGCACCACCACTGCCAGCATGCAGATACTGAGGTCAACGGTCTTGCTGCACACATCCCACTGATCTTGCAGAACCACTGCACCACGCCTAGCATTAGAATGCAGCTACACACTACGTATCCCACACTGGCTGCACACATGCCGAGTGCACCCAAGCACTATTTACTACCCTACTCGCACCACTGACCTGCACTATGGTCCCTGAGGGCGTTTGATCCACTGCGTTTAGAGATTATACCAATGGTATATAGGCCACTGTACAAATGCACAATAACATAACAAAACCAGGTATGGGGCTTCATTTTTAGAGTGAAGTGAGATATAGATTAACTTGTGATTCATTGTGTGATGTTCACCCGAGTACTTTCCCATTAAAAAATATTTTGTGGCACCTTGGTGTGTATTTTTTCTGTATACCTACTAGTGTGGTATATTTGTAGTGTTTTATTGATATGTACTGTGCCTGCCAGCCTTCTTTTCTCCTGAGGCTAAGCCTGACTGCTCTGCTACATTTACATTGGAGAGTCTAACTTTCCTCTGAGGCTACACTGTTCTACCGTTATGTTAAACGATTCCGCTCTCTATAGAGGTTTGTTGACAAATCTCCCACATGCTATCAAAAACGCATTATTCCCCAGTTGCATGCATCCCTCCCTACCTCACCTTGTAGCATTGTTTACCTGCATTCCCACCCTCTTAACTAGATTGCTTGCATGAGAATGATGGATAGATTAGAGGTTTGTTTTTTTTGCCACTCAGAAATCTTGTTTCAAAGAGGGCAGAAAGGAAAAACATGGGGTAGCCTATATCATGGAGACTGATAGTTGAATCCTCTGCTCAGTCAGTACTGATAGATGAGAGGTGTGGGAGCAGGAGGCCTGAAACGTATTGGAATCGGATGCAGCCAATCTCCATTTAGGAACGGGGCATAAGGGTTCACATCAAATGGAGGTCTGTGGTCTCAAAAACGTTGACCTCCCCCTCAACTCTATGCTACTTAAAAGCAAACTCAAATTCCACTGAGGCCAACAAGGTCTTATGAAAGGTATATGGCATGATAGACAATAACTAGGCACAAGACATCGGAACAGCAAGTCCTGAAAACTCCTGTGAAGCAGGCCTTTGTGCTACTTACCTGATCAAAAATCCCACCGAAGTCTGTTAAGAGCCGATGAAAAAAAACAACACTAACGATTCATAGAGCTATAAAGGGTCACCATGTTGACATATAGGGTGCCAAATGGATGCAGCATGTACAAGGACTCCATAACCCGGAGGCACAGGAAGCTATTAGTAGGCAGGACCGCCCTTAACAGGCGGCCTTTAGGGTCATGGTCATTTACATTCCACGTCTGTCTTTTAAGGCATCTTTGCAGAAATGTGCTGTTCTCTTGAAGCAAAGTGTTGATTGGGGTAAGAGATGGCAGAACGGGATAAACAGGATACGTAAAATACAAGAAAGGACTAGTTACAAACTGCAAAAGCATCTTCAGAATGAGGACAGTGTCTACTCCAATGAAGACCAAAAGAACTATATAGCAGCCATGTCCGTGTAGCTATCTGGTTCAAAATAAAATCACAGGAGGAAGATTAAGACTGCCTCCTAGGAACATGGGAATGCCCAAGCTAGTCTCTTAATCCAGAACCGCAAAGATCAAGAAGCTGCTATGAAAGCCCACTACACCTCAGCAAGACATATACATTTCATGTTTTGGAGGCTCGCTCTACAGTACCTTATCAGGGAAACCTCATGGGCTGATTTCAATGGGAAGATGTTTTGCTTGACCCCTCGTCTGAGGTACTGACAGATATGGAGAGGAATTGGGTTGTAAAATGGCCACAACAGTTTTATAGTGTATGCATCGCCAGTGCCACTGTTTTTTTGGCATGCTATGACAGTTGGATTTTGTGATGGTTCATCCACGTACAGAGCTGCAGTCTTGGTGGTAATGTGTCCTCCAAATCACCTGTTTAAGTGAAGGATCTAAAGGGTCAGATCAATTCAGTTCAGGGTATTTAATAAGCAACCAATAATATAACAATCCTATGAAAAGACAAACATACATCAGTAAAAAACAAAACTATTGCAAAAGTGCCCCTTGGTATTTTAAATAGGTTGTAGTTGCCCCTCATTGGGTGACCAAAAGGGATGGGCTTGCAAATGAGGGAGTGGGCTCATGCCATCTATGTAAAAGCGCTCAATTACTGAGCACCCAGGGACACAGCAGTAAATACTTTTATTGCTCACCGGGGGGTTCGATTGTTTCCTTCAATGAGTGAATGGTTCACTTGGTAGACTTCTGGGTTCAGTGATCACAAACACTGGTGAACAATTTTGAAACTTGACTGCGAGAGTGCCCTGGATGTCCCAGGTGTTGCATAGGCCAATGATGGCTGTGGCATGAAGTGGTAAAGAACTACCTTGTTCTAATGTACACATTCTATTCATATCCCATTGGTGCATAAATTGAGAGAATTTGGGCATTTAAATATGCCACAGAGATGCTATTATACAGTTTTTCTACTTTCACAAATGGAACAGATTTTATTTTGGCGGCCACTGCAATAGATTTTCTCCCCACCTGTATGAGTGCCATGTAGGCCTATATCTGCTACATCTTTTACAGTGGACAAACCTACTACACAAGATCATTTCATGGAGCATCTGTGTTCAAATGTTTCATCAGCACCCAACTGCATCTACATCAACCGACAAGAACGCTCAGGTCAAGCATTGACATCCGCCTGGAACCGAAACCCTACAACAAAAGAAAACTCGGATCTTCCTTCTCTCACCAAGTGCCGAAAACCTGGAACGACCTTCCAAAGTACATACATAACACAAGAAACCACCTACTCTTCAGGAAACGACTCAAAACCTGGCGCTTCACGTCATAACTAGAAAGACCGGCTACAGGGGCACACTCACAACTAAAACATCGATGAACGAAGAGACAGACCCTGATCCACACCTAGCAATCAACAGAAAAACCCTAAGGAAAATACCCTATGACATACCAAACGACTAACTGAGAGACAACCGTAATAGGACCAAAGACCCAATACATAGCAAGACGAAGACAGAAACACCAGGACGACTGATCAATAGGACCCTGACCCTAAACTAAAGCCATTCTCAACAGACCTAATAACGGCAGACATCAAGGGAATGGGAAACCCCCTACCATTAGCTCAAATCCAGAGGGTAAGAAAAAGAATAACAACCCACATTACACATTACCCATCAAGATACAGCGGGAAGCACAATGCGCCATCACATGCAAACCACAACTAAACAATAGCCCTAAGGAAGGCACCCCATGGAAACCAAAGAACAAACTGAAAGATAGTCATGATAGAAAGAAACTAACGACTGAATACACAGGCTGACCAAGACGGATGCACTAGGACGCCTCATCAACAGCACTCTGATCCTGAATCACTCAAAGCTTCAACTGACCAGTGTCACATTAGATAACAAGAGAATAGATAGTACCAACCCGGCTCCACACCCGAAGAAAAGGTTCCGACACACCTATCACTCCATACAATATTCACTATGATACAGCTGGATCTGCGCAGCACCACCACAATAAGACAGCCCATAAGGAACCAGCAACAACCCCACCCACAGGGATACAGCTCAAACGGAACCAGAAGCACCTGAATCAGGTTACAGACCCCACTAATCTCAACCCTCAATTTTCTGAATACTTCACCCACACAACTCACACAACCATTTCTCTCCCAGAAATCCGCACACACTTCACCACACCGCATCAACAACACATAAACAGCACCTACAGCACATGAGGTCTCGCCCGATCCGATACTTGCACCAAAGGCCAGCACTCGGTGTATGCCGAGCTGAAGCAGCCAACAGCACACCACCTCTCCCACTCTCCTACTCCCCTCATCCTGAAAAACCCTACCCGCCCTCCTTCCTATTTACAGATTCCGCCAGAGCGCCTGGGGACCAATTCCGTTGGTGATGGTGCGCTATATAAGTACCTTTAACATAACATAACATGATTGTGTTCATTCTCCATGAATGCAAATAAGCACCTAATGAATAAAGATGTGTCAAACAGTTTTGAATTGTCATCCTGCTTTGTTTGTGCTCTGAATTTCAGAGATCAAATGACCAGAATTCATATACAACTCTCATTACCTAGAGGGCCACAAACCATTCCCTGAATAGCTGCATCTGGACCGTGGGCCATATAGTGCATCCAAATGAATTAGACTATCTTGCAAAACAATCTCTAATGTTGCAAATGAAAGGTTCCCCTCATAAAGAAAATGCACACAAATAGGAAACCTCTTAGAGCTAACACACACAGCAATACCATTGGAAGACATGTCCCACCATTCCAAGATGCCCAACAATTTCCACACAGCCTGTTTTTATGTATTGGCAGCCTCATTATAATATGTTTAACCGCACTGCATTCCAGTACAAAACTGGAAAACAATCTGTACTGAGCGGCATGGAAACAAAAGAAGCTCTTTATGACAATATTCTACGATTGTCTCCCTAAAATACACAGGTGCACTAGCTACTTCCTTCTAAATAAATGGGTGACTCTATATCAGAGGTGTTCTCACCATGATGCACTCTGTATGCATTATAGAACAGCTGATTCACACCAAGTCCCTCAATGGATAAGGCCTCAAGAGATTCGACAGAGAGTGAAAGCTCTCTCAAACCCGACCTGAAAAACAGTGATATAACAAACATGCGTTGGTGTTATAAGCCATAGCAAATGTGGGTTATGAATCATCAAGGATGCAGATTATCAACATTTCTAGATGTATTAGTTAGTTTTACTTGCGCACAAGCCAGAAATTGGGAACCCTAAACTGATGGGGGAATTCGTCTTTGTGAGAGCCGGCTAGACTTCTGAGGATTGGAACAGTGTGACACGTGCACAAGGTTGAAGGCGGTGTGGCTGTCTCCAATCAAGGTAATCACCTTAAACTTTAACCAGAGCTTAACAGAGAGCAAATGTAGAGAGAAGCGATTAGGTGTTATGAGCGCTGGCTGAATATTATCTGTTCATCAGTTTATACCGGGGCGCACACTGTCTGCAGACAGAAAGCCAGTTGTTTTTCATGTCTCGTCTGCTTTCACACTAAATTTGCCAGACACCATGACAGATGCAGGGATTGTGTATGTTTGAATAGAGAGAATCTTTTTTAATTAACAGACAATGCTCTCAAAAACCCTCGGGGCTCGTAAACTTAAAACTTGGAGACCGCAGTAGCTAATATCATGGGGCCTGTATTTATGACTTTACTTAACTAAAGCTTGCAAATAAAAAAGGCGCCTTTTCAACGTATAATGACTATTTATGAGCTTAGATAAACTAGACAATTAATTATTAATTTCTCCACAGATATCGTTAACAAAAACAGCTAGAATTAAGTCACCTGCAAAACCGTCATGCAACTTCTTTCTCGAGAGGCCAGATGTGATAACAACTCAGGACAGAACATCTTTGTCCATTTTCAGAGAATCCTTGCAATATGCCATTTGTGAAATGTGCATGTGTTGCATGCATGCAGTCAATGCCTGATGATTCTGATAGCATTGGCATGTGAGCAAATACATGGATGGGGCCATATTCAATGCCATTGCGTGGCGCAGGTAGTGGCAGAGGGGTACCGGTCGGGCTAACACTGCAGTGATGCACATCACCATTACAAATGATGAATGCGCACAGATTAGGAATCTCACACGCAAAGTGCTTAAGAATCTCATGCATGCAGGGAGGGGTTCCGTAAACCCTGAGTTCTTGCGTGCAAGAGGTAAATCACTGGTGCATCTCTACCAATACACAGACACTGTATGGGTGGGTCTATTTGTTCCTGAAGGGCCTACCACAGGGTCTCAGAATGCACGCATATTGCAGAGTAAGTAAAATAAAAATAAAACTTTTCAAATGAATAGTAGTACAGGAGGAAAAGTAGAAGAAGCATGCTCCTTGGCAGTTTAAGTGAGGAAAAGGTTTGACTGGTTTTGTGCCATCAGAAACTAGCAAAATAAAATGTGTTATGGTTTCAATCTAGAGTGTGAGATGTGTAGTACTGATGATGTCATCAAGATGGCTGCTAACAAATACATCTATCTTTAATATCTCTGTTATTTTTGGACAGATTTTAATTCCAAAGATCTCATTTGAAAGATATGTTCAGGCCTAAAAATGTTTTCTTAAAAAGGGCTCTATTTACAGTGCAATTTTTTTCAATATTTCATTTTTGTCATCTGTTTCAGGTACAATCGTTCGACTGAGGTTATAGAAGGCTTAATGCATATCACTCATCATGGCCTTTCATTGCTTCATCACCAGTTGGGCTGTAGCCCTTAAATGCGCTGATACGGTATTAACTCCACATTTAAGGGCTGGCCCTATCACGAGTTGGGTGCTAAATAGGCTGTTTTACCTCCAGATTATTTCTGGAGGTGAAAGTCCCATTTAACACTCTGTATTACCCATGGCTGGATTATCGCTCAGTATTAGCGGCAAAGATTCCGGATGATGGGGAATTGGGATTTACAGTTAACGCCCAACCCGTGATCACGGCGATAATACCGCCAGACCAGTGGGCGCTAAAGCTTTTACAGTTGGGCGCTTTTACAGCTGGATACCGCCCAAGTCGTGATGAGGCCCATGGTGTTTATTGAGTCAATGGCGACAAACAGAGACTTTAGTTCAAAACTCAAAATCTTCTAAAAAGCTACATGATGCTGTACGAGTTTTAAATTAGTGTGGCATGGATGATTATAAACACCTTGCAGAACATTGAAAATACAACTACAAAATAAATAAACCAACGCAGTGCAATGTGGCATCTGTCCTGTTACAAAAAGTGCACACACAAAGGTAATCTCGGTAGGCTGCAGACAAGATACAAAAAATAATTGATAGCAGAATATGAAGATGCTGCTGAGAGCTCAGTGAGCAAGACATAGCTTCCTCCCAGTGCAATATCCCAAAGTAAAGGTATGCTATTACAAAGAAAGTCCTGCTTCTTTTGCGCTAGACGTGAAGCTAGGAGGTATCCATTGCACACTGTTTGTACAGAAGATGTAGATCAGAATACGTATGATGCTTTCCACCTGAGTGAAAAAGCCAATGGAAACTTCAGATTAGTAGGTGCATCAATCCAAAAGATGCTCTTGTATAGGACATAGTATATCACAAAGAATGCTATGCAAAAAATGTACACAAAGGGTCTCATTACAAGTTGGGCGGTAGCCTTGCCGGTATAACTGGCAGGCTGCCACCAAACCTGCGATTTATTCCAGCACCCGCAAATGGGCAATTACCGCGTCATTACAGCCCCGCAGAATCTACAAGCAGGATAGATGATTAAATGGATTCAGACTCTCAGAATTAACCTAGGAAAACATGTTCTTAGCCTAATGTTTGCAGCCTGGTTTCAGAAAGAAGTGCTGAAGCAAATAACGTACATGTGTGTTTTGCCAATCATACCAGCTATGCCAAAAAAGAGTTCAATTCAGTTCACTTTCGTGATATAGTTAGAAAATTGAAACAGCACATTTGTCAAACATATTCAAAATGTGTTGTGACAATAATTTGGGGCCTCTTCTGCCCTGTGCAGTAACTGACCGCCATGATCATCATCATTGATTGTCTTATGGATCATTGAATGGCAACTATGTATAGCATTACTTTGTGTTATTTTCTCTTTTATTTATGTTTCTGCATTCCTAAAAATGTGGGATGTCTGGTACAGTTAGAGGACGGTACATGAAATGACAGGTACGTATATTTAACTTGCTGAAGAATCAAACATATGCACACTTGTTGCACTTTGTGGCTGCTACCTAAAAGTGCCCTTCCAGAAGCACTGTGCACAGAAATTCTTAAAAGGTTTGAAGAATTCAAACCCAAATGTACCGAAAGGTGTGAGGTTCAAGACCTGTTAGCAACCATGAGAAATGTAATATGTCTGATAACATGCAGGTGTTTGACAATGTTCATGAACAGTGTTACCCAAGACTCAAAATGATGCAGGATTACATTTCAATGGTGTAATATGTGTTGCAAGTAATCAGGTCTATCAGATGTGGTGATTGGAATGCACACTTTTCATCAGAGGAAGCAATCATTGAATATTTATTTTCATTAAACTTTCATAATTACACTAAGACAATGGGTTACTTTCTTGCAGAATTGTGTGCTAGGAAAATGTCCGATACTACAATATGGGAAGAGTTTGAAAAGGAAAACTGGGTTGTCAGGAAAACTAATATTCAATACCATGCTCTTGGAAACAATGAAGCACATAAACATCAAAACAGAACTTTGAGAGTTTCCTCAGGATGAGTAGGAATAACGCAACAATCTAGGGTATGTGCACACTATTTCTTAACTATGCCAGTCCTTGGCCACATACCTGAACAGACATCAAACATGGCAGGGATACAAGAGCAGGTGGAAACACACAAACACGACTCTAAAGAAGCAGTAAACGGGGAAAATATTTCAATAAACAATTTGCCTATGGAGCTTATACAAACATGAAATACATTTTCATGTGAAAAGAGAACCTTCTCAACATTGAAACTAACACAGATTTTAATCACAGTATAACAGAAGATGTTGGTCGGTTCAAAGTTCTTGATATTAGATTGTATGAGATGTTCAAAACACAGAGACTCATCTCTGAAACTAGCACCATGAATTTATGGAATTCCATCAAGAACAAATACATCTGTGATCAAGTGCCAAGAAGAAAATAAAAATAAATGTGTCTGGTACTGCGAAGATAAGACTGATCATTTGTTGCCCAACTACTTACAAGCAGATGACAGTGTCAAGTAGATCTATGTGAGACATTAGGGCGCCATGAATTTTCAGCTGTACAACAATCATGTATAAAGATGATGTACTTATCCATCTTTGGCAGCAAAATACACCACATAAACAAATCCCACAACTGTTGACGACATGGCAGAGGTACAAGCGTTGAATACTTTAAATGGCATGCAACATCTGGCTGAAGCATTCACTAATATATTCAAGAGGAGTGGAGTACAGGGAGTATAATGAAATATACTTGACATATACATGGAAAACACATTGCTGTGCATAACAAAGTAAAAGCATCCCCAGTAAATTGTGCCAGCCCAGTGCAAAATTATGAGCAAAATAAACATAGCGATGAAGAAGCTACATTTACAGATTAATAAATACCAAAGATAGATAAACTGCTTTCCTATTGCAAAACATGCTTGAAGATGCACAAATAACCAAAAGAGACTTTGTATTGACATAGGGCTACAGAAGTGGCCATGCCATATTTTTCAGTTATTGTCTTGGTGCAAGTGGCAGACATGAAATGTATTCTTTATGGCGCTACAGACAGGTGAGCTACAAACCCTCATTGCACAGGATACAAATGTGTTCACCACACCACTCCCAGAAGCACCCATCTTCATCCGAAGCGGCACACTTCACTCCATGTGACCGTTGATGCCTGTAAACCCTTCCCGCTTTTAATTTCAATAAGCATCTGTTGATCCATTCACCCCTGCACACTGCAGCTGCCCACTGTCCAGGCGGCATCAGGCTGGTGCGTGCAGAGCTTTGCGTGTCCTTTATTCAATTTTGCTCAAAAACAAAAGGGGTGGCATGATGCGGCTTGTATGCCAGGTGAAAAAAATAAATCCTAGAAATCCAGCAAAGCTGCTGAGGGACTCAGTAGGTAAGGGAAATTAGTCTCCTCAGTGGCAATAGACTTTTTGTAGAAAAGAGACTTAACCACCGAAGCTCCTGATAATTGAAGCTGGAAATGTCATCCCGTGCCTCTACAGGTGGGGCACTTCAACTGTCTAAAGCAGCCTACTCTTGATTTACACTGGAGCAGCCCTTAAAGACTTACCTGCTCCTAATTTTTCTGGCCCTGAAGAAAGTGGTGTACGTTGTCTTACTACTAAAACCGGTAGGCCCTCCCTCAGCCAGAGACAAAGGAATTGACAAATACACTGGAAAGTGGCTGAGGATTTACCTTTTGATGAAAACTCCAAAAAGGATTTCTTTTCTTTTGTAATCTTCCGGGATACTCCATATGTTACTATTCGCAGAGAACAAATAGAACTCTGGACTCTGGTTTAGTACAAAAGGGGTTTCTACAAAACCAAGCTAGCACTTTTCTACCACTCATACTGGATGACATAGGACAAAATAAATGTGATATGTTTCCACTTGCCATCACAGTATACACATGTTGTATTAATCATAACATGGGCTTTTAAATCTATTTTTTCTGTACCTCAAAAAAAACCCTAGTGTGAGGGCAACCTCTTCTCTACAACGCACATGTTCCTGGGTGCATGAAACACCAACACAATATCGGGCACAGGTAACTACGAGGACCCCCTCCCCAAAAAAGAACTCAACCAAGTGCAAAACTATTATTAAAAACAATTTTTGTTCATATTACTTGTTGTCTGATTGCATTTCCTGAGACTCGTTATGTGTGAAAATACCGAATAGGGTACATCTAAGGTGCTGTACCCGACATGATCCAATATATATATGTATTGTCTATTCTTGATACCATGCCTTCCTTACAATACCCAAGGCACAAGATACTTGAGAACCAGCCTTGCAGCGCACAGGGAAGTACATGCAAAGCAGGTTTGATAGATGCGAGAAGCAAGCATGGAAAACTGAATGGTTTCCCAGAGCAGTGACGAAACAAACGCCAGAGACCATGGATGGGGCAGGGATTTCCAGGCTTTTTAAAACTTATTGAATGGAGTGCCAACCCCCTATTGAAAGCAAAGTGTGTGGTTGTCCAAACAGCACAGGTGACCAGGAGGACCAAAAGGGGTCAAAGTGAAAGAACCCAGTAGGATAGGCTGGGCTATAAAATTACAGGAAGTTCAGAACTGAGTCAAAGCTGTGCTGGTGAGATTGGGAGAGTAAGTGATGGACCAAAAAAACTTAGCGATGGAATAATGGATTAAAATGGCACATTTTATAGCAAACTTTCTGTGAAATATTGTGTAAAAAGCCACACAGTTTGAAATTGGTTTTCCGTGATAGCACATGAAGAAATCCGATTGTTGCACAGGAGCATTTTCAAGATGACTTGCCCGTAATATTCCAGTATAATAATCATTTTAATGCTGGCTCTTCCTATAGATGTTTATGCTGTAACAATATATGCCACTATGCCCCTAATTCTGTAGTAGAACTTACTTCTCTTGACTTCAGTGTACCAATGTAGGCCAGTTTTACCATGTAATAACACTTATCATGTTTGCTTTACCTTTGATGCTGAGTAAAAAATGATATACCACTGTAAGAATGTGTACCCAGACCGGATGCTCCAATGTGAAACATAGTAACATTTACATGTCTGCTTTACTCTGGATGCTGAGTAAAAAATGCCATGCCATAGTAACAAAACATGGCCAGACTAGCTTCAACAATGTGGCCCAGTCAAGCTACGTAGCAACACGTATCATGTTTGCTTTACCCACGATGGCAAGAAAAGAATGCCTTGCCCCAGTTATAAAACATGACCAGACTGGCTGTACCACCAATGTGGGCCAGTCTTGCCACATAACAACACTTATCATGTTAGCTTTACTCTTGTTATCCAGTACAAAATGCCATGCCACAGTTAGAAAACATGGCCAGACTGGTTGAACCACCAATGTGGGCCAGCCTAGCCACGTAATAATGCTTATCATGATTGCTTTACACTTCATGACTAGTCAGAAATGCAATGCCATCCAGTATGCCTGTTCAAATTAGTAGCATGCTCCACTTCAACCATGCCGACACACCCATTTTCTCATACAGCACACATGACCCATTACCACACTCATACATAAAACATACACTCTCTAATTCAACCCCACATTCATACAGAATGCATACTCTTTTTCACCTGCACATTCATACAACATATGACACATGTTGAAATAAATATTACACCCATTGAAATGAATATGACACATGTTGAAGTGAATATGACATGCAATGGAATGAATATGACACCCATTGAAATGAATATGACACACGTTGAAATAAATATGGCACACGTTGAAGTGAATAGGACATGCAATGGAATGAATAAGACATGCATTGAAATGAGAAGGACATGCATTGAAATAAATATGACATACATTGAAATGAATATGACACATGTTTAGTGAATAGGACATGCAATGGAATGAATTTGACACCCATTGAAATGAATATGACACATGTTGAAGTGAATATAACATGCATTGGAATGAATAAGACATGCATGGAAATGAGAAGGACATGCATTGAAATAAATATGACATACATTGAAATTAATATGACACATGTTTAATGGAATGAATTTGACACCCATTGAAATGAATATGACACACGTTGAAGTGAATATAACATGCATTGGAATGAATAAGACATGCATTGAAATGAGAAGGACATGCATTGAAATAAATATGACATACATTGAAATGAATATGACACATGTTTAGTGAATAGGACATGCAATGGAATGAATATGACACCCATTGAAATGAATATGACACACGTTGAAGTGAATAGGACATGCAGTGGAATGAATATGACACTCATTGAAATGAATATGACTCACATTGAAGTGAATGTAACATACATAGAAATTAATATACCCTGCATTGGAATGAATAAGGCATGCATTGAAATAAATATGACACCGACTGAAATTAATATGACACACGTTGAAGTGTATTGGACATGCAATGGAATTAATATGAGACCGATTGAAATGAATATGACACATGTTGAAGTGAATATAACATGCATTGGAATGAATATGACACCCTTTGAAATGAATATGAGACACGTTGAAGTGACTATAACATGCATTGGAATGAATAAGACATGCAGTGAAATGAATATGACACACATTGAAGTGAATATAACATGCATTGGAATGAATAAGACACCCATTGAAATGAATATGACACACATTTAAGTGAATATAACATGCATTGGAATGAATAAGACATGCAGTGAAATGAACAAGACATGCATTGAAATAAATATGACACCAATTGAAATGAATATGACAAATGTTGAAGTGAATAGGACATGCAATGGAATGAATACGACACCCATTGAAATTAATATGACACACGTTGAAGTGAATATGACACACGTTGAAGTGTATTGGACATGCAATGGAATTAATATGAGACCGATTGAAATGAATATGACACATGTTGAAGTGACTATAACATGCATTGGAATGAATATGACACCCACTGAAATGAATATGACACACATTGAAGTGAATATAACATGCATTGGAATGAATAGGACATGCAGTGAAATGAATAGGACATGCATTGAAATAAATATGACACCCATTGAAATGAATATGACACACGTTGAAGTGAATATGGCACACGTTCAAGAGAATATGACATGCAATGGAATGAATAAGACATGCATTGGAATTAATATACCATGCATTGGAATGAATAAGACATGCATTGAAATAAATATGACACTCATTGAAATGAATATGACGCATGTTGAAGTAAATAGGACATGCAATGGAATGAATATCAAACCCATTGAAATTAATATGACACACATTGAAATGAATAGGACATGCAATGGAATGAATATGAAACCCATTGAAATGAATATGACACATATTGAAGTGAATGTAACATATATTAAAATTAATATAACATCCATTTGAATGAATAAGAGATTACCTCCATGTCCCTCTTCCTCTTCCCAGTACTTATCTTTGAGTACGTTCCGTGCTCACTGGAACTCTTTTCTTTTCAAGCAGGCCTCCTCCAATTGGAAAGAGTTGCCAGGTGTTATAAGGACTTTGGTAGTCTTCAGGTCTTCGATCCAGGGGAAGGATGTTCTGGAATGGACAGACAACCCCTCAGCTTTGGCTTACATCAACCATCGGGGGGTACGGGGTCCCGCTCTCTGGAGTATCTGGCTTTGTCCATTTGGACCTGGGCCGCAGCACATCTGGTCTCCCTGAGAGCAGTCGATATCCAGGGGGTGGACAATGTGACTGCGGACCAGCTCAGCAGGGTGTTTCCGGTCTCAGGGGACATGTCTCAAGGTTTTTCAGGAGGTGTGTCGGTTGTTCGGCATCCCTGGATAGACCTGTTTGCATCCCCCTGCAACTCTCATCCTTCCTGGTTTTGCTTGAGGACTCTGCCCCCCGGAGCTTGGGGGGGAGGGGAACGCTCTTCCTTTAACTTGGCCCCAGAGCTTCTTTATGCCTTTCCTCCAAATCCCCTCATTCTGCAGGTCATCAGCACAATCAGATAATCTCTGTGCGTGTTCATCCTGGTAGTCCCTTACTGGCCTCAGAGGGGGGGGGGTGTTGCTCAGGTGGCCGTCTCCATTGTGGGTGGTCAATGTCCCCCTTCTCCTCTCTCATCCTTTGTGGGTTCTGGAAACAGAGAGGAGGCATCTCCTGGCATTAGGCCTTTCATCTGCAATGGCTGGGATGGTTCAGAGGGCGCGCCAGTCCTCTACACTTAAGTCCTCTGACCGTCATTGGGCTAATTTTCTGGCTTGGTGTTACCTGAAGTGTGTCCTGGCACTGGAGTGTGGCCGCCCAGACATTTTGCAATTTCTTCATGAAGGGGCGGAGAAGGGGTTGGTGGTCTCTACTTTCTGTTCTCAGTGGTCTGCCATTCGGGCTTTCCAGGTTTCCTGGTCCTCCCCGGTAGGGGGCAAGGCTCTGGTCTCAATGCTCTTGAAAGGGGTAGCAGGTACTCATCCTTTGATCCCATTTGAGGTTCCCCGTTGGACCGTCCTTTGGTCCTGTCCATATTGCAGAAGCCTCCATTTTAGCCCCAGGAGGAGGTGGAGATGAAACAGTTGACGCTGAAGACTACCTTCCTGATTGCCATTACTTTGGCTCAGTATTTGGGGGAAATCAGGGCCCTCTTGTGTAGGCCACTGTTTCTTGTGGTCCAGGAGGAGGCCTTGGTGCTGGGCTGTGACCTCTCGTTTGTGCCCAAGGTCGTCTCTTGGTTTCATTGGTCTCAGGAGGTGGTTATCTCAGCTTTCTTTCTTGCTCCGTCCTGTCCTAAGGAGGAGGCTTGGCATTGTCTGGATGCCAAGCAGGTGGTCTCACATTATCTGTCCCAGAGAGGGTCTTTTGTCTAACTGATCAGGGGGCGGGGGGCTTTGGTCGCCAGGCTTCCATTCCAACGATTAGCTGGAGGATTAAATCTTTGATTCTATGTGTCTGTGGGCCTCTGTACTGCAGTTTGGGTCCAGGGTCGGTCCACAAGAGTGGTGACCATCTCCTGGGCATGCCTGTGGGGGCTACCTTTGTTGGATATTTGCCGAGTTGCCACATGGGCTACACCTAATACATTAATTCTGCATTACCAACTCAACGTGGGGGGGCTCCAGTCTACTTCCTTTGGTGTGGGTGTTCTGGAGGCTGTGTCTGGTTGAGGTGGTGATAGGAGTCATGGTCAGCATGCCTTTGGCTTTTTTCTGTATCTTGAATAAATTGGTGTTGGGTGGGTTTCGCATTACCCTTGGTGTCTGTGTCTTTTGTGGTGGGCATGGGCGTCCTTCCTGTTTCTGCTTTGTTACACCTCAAAGGTAAGTACCTGGACAAGAAAGAGGAACGTGGAGGTAATACTCAGATTACTTACTGGTAATCTTCAATATTCCCCCTCCTCCTCCTCCTCCTCCTCCTCTGTCACACCCACCCAGGACCTTTGCTCGGCCCTGGCTGCACACTTCACTGAAAAAACCCAAGACATCCTTTTCTCTCTCGCTTCCACACCACATCATACATCAACACTTCTGGAGCCTCCCTTTGCCACTCTACCACTTCTCCTCTCTTCTCTCAATCCCATTACACCTGATGAGGTCGCCAGACAAATCCGATCTATGAAGGCCTCATGCAATCAGGTGGACCCCTGCCCCTCCAAAACCATTAAGTACAACATTGCCTCTCTTGCTCCAGCGTTGGCTGATCTCTGCAATCTCTCTTCTACCACTGGAGTTTTCCCATCTTCTCTTAAGCACTCCATTGTGCACCCTCTGCTTAAGAAACCCTCTGCCGACCCCTCCATTCCGGCAAACTACCGCCCTATCTCTATCACCCACTTCCTGGACAAACTCTTAGAGAAGATGGCTATCTCTCCGCTCACCCTCAACGCTGAATCTGCTGGTTGCCTCCACGACCATTAGTCTGGCTTTAGAGCATCCAGAGGAACGGAAACCACTCTTCTGAATACCTGTGAAGACCTGCTTTTATATCTCAACACTAACACCCCGCTGTCCTCATTCTTCTTGACCTCTTCTCTGCCTTTGATATGATAAACCACAACATTCTGATTGCACGTCTCTGTGACACCCTGGAAATCACAGGTCAGGCTCTGGCATGGGTAACCTCATTCCTTTCTGACCATCCATCCCAGGTGGAACCACTCTCAAGGAGACCAGTTGTGCCGCGGCCCAGGTCCAAATGGACAAAGCCAGATCCTCCAGAGAGCGGGACCCACTACCCCCTGATGGTTGATGTAAGCCAAAGCTGAGGGGTTGTCTGTCCGTTCCAGAACATCCTTCCTATGGATCGAAGACCTGAACACACCAAAGTCCTTATAACACCTGGCAACTCCTTCCAATTGGAGGAGGTCAGTTTGAAAAGAAAAGAGTTCCAGTGAGCACGGAACATACTCAAAGGTAAGTACTGGGAAGAGGAAGAGGGACATGGAGGTAATCTCTTATTAATTCAAATGGATGTTATATTAATTTTAATATATATTACATTCACTTCAATATGTGTCATATTCATTTCAATGGGTTTCATATTAATTCCATTGCGTGTCCTATTCACTTCAACATGTGTCATATTCTTTTCAATGCATGGTAAATTCATTCCAATGCATGCCTTATTCATTCCATTGCATGTTCTATTCACTTCAATGTGTGTCATATTCACTTCAACGTGTGTCATATTCATTTTGATGGGTTTCATATTCATTCCATTGCATGTCCTATTCACTTCAACATGCGGCTTATTCATTCTAATGCATGGTATATTCATTCCAATGCATGTCTTATTCATTCCATTGAATGTCCTATTCACTTCAACGTGTGTCATATTCACTTCAACGTGTGTCACATTCATTTCAATGGGTGTCATATTCATTCCATTGCATGTCCTGTTCACTTCAACGTTTGTCATATTAATTTCCATGGGTTTCATATTTATTTGAATGCATGTCCTATTCATTTCACTGCATGTCTTATTCATTCCAATGCATGTTATATTCACTTCAATGTGTGTCATATTCATTGCAATGGGTGTCATATTCATTCCAATGCATGTTATAGTCACTTCAACGTGTGTCATATTCATTTCAATGAGTGTCATATTCATTCCAATGCATGTTATATTCACTTCAATGTGTGTCATATTCATTTCAATGGGTGTCATATTAATTCCAATGCATGTTATAGTCACTTCAACGTGTGTCATATTCATTTCAATGGGTGTCATATTCATTCCAATGCATGTTATATTCACTTCAATGTGAGTCATATTCATTTCAATGGGTGTCATATTCATTCCATTGCATGTCCTATTCACTTCAACGTGTGTCATATTCACTTCAGCGTGTGTCACATTCATTTCAATGGGTGTCATATTCATTCCATTGCATGTCCTATTCACTTCAACGTTTGTCATATTAATTTCCATGGGTTTCATATTTATTTGAATGCATGTCCTATTCATTTCACTGCATGTCTTATTCATTCCAATGCATGTTATATTCACTTCAATGTGTGTCATATTCATTTCAATGGGTGTCATATTCATTCCATTGCATGTTATAGTCACTTCAACGTGTGTCATATTCATTTCAATGAGTGTCATATTCATTCCAATGCATGTTATATTCACTTCAATGTGTGTCATATTCATTTCAATGGGTGTCATATTCATTCCAATGCATGTTATAGTCACTTCAACGTGTGTCATATTCATTTCAATGGGTGTCATATTCATTCCAATGCATGTTATATTCACTTCAATGTGAGTCATATTCATTTCAATGGGTGTCATATTCATTCCATTGCATGTCATATTCTCTTCAACGTGTGTCATATTCACTTCAACGTGTGTCATATTCATTTCAATGGGTGTCATATTCATTCCATTACATGTCCTATTCACTTCAACGTTTGTCATATTCATTTCCATGGGTTTCATATTTATTTGAATGCATGTCCTATTCATTTCACTGCATGTCTTATTCATTCCAATGCATGTTATATTCACTTCAATGTGTGTCATATTCATTTCAATGGGTGTCATATTCATTCCAATGCATGTTATATTCACTTCAACGTGTGTCATATTCACTTCAACGTGTGTCATATTCATTTCAATGGGTGTCATATTCCTTTCATTTCATGTCCTATTCACTAAACGCGTGTCATATTCATGTCAATGGGTGTCATATTTATTTCAATGCATGTTCTTCTCATTTCAATGCATGTTTTATTCATTCCAATGCATGTTATATTCACTTTAAGGTGTGTCATATTCAGTTCAATGGGTGTCATATTAATTCCATTGCATGTCCAATTCACTTCAACGTGTTTCATATTTATTTCAACGTGTGTCATATTCTTTTCAATGGGTGTCATATTCATTCCATTGCATATCCTATTCACTTCAACGTGTGTCATATTTATTTCAACGTGTGTCATATTCATTTCAATAGGTGTCATATTCATTCCATTGCATGTCATATTCACTTCAACATGTGTCATAATAATTTCAATGGGTGTAATATTTATTTCAACGTTTGTCATATTCATTTCAATTGGTGTTATATTTACTTCAATGTGTGTCATATTCATTTCAATGGGTGTCATATTTATTCCATTGCATGTTATATTCACTTCAACGTGTGTCATATTCACTTCAACGTGTGTCATATTCATTTCAATGGGTGTCATATTCCTTTCATTGCATGTCCTATTCACTAAACGCGTGTCATATTCATGTCAATGGGTGTCATATTTATTTCAATGCATGTTCTTCTCATTTCAATGCATGTCATATTCATTCCAATGCATGTTATATTCACTTCAACGTGTGTCATATTCATTTCAATCGTTGTCATATTTATTTCAATGCATGCCTTATTCATTCCAATGGATGGTATATTAATTTCAATGCATGTTATATTCACTTCAATGTGAGTCATATTCATTTCAATGGGTGTCATATTCATTCCATTGCATGTCCTATTCACTTCAACGTTTGTCATATTCATTTCCATGGGTTTCATATTTATTTGAATGCATGTCCTATTCATTTCACTGCATGTCTTATTCATTCCAATGCATGTTATATTCACTTCAATGTGTGTCATATTCATTTCAATGGGTGTCATATTCATTCCAATGCATGTTATATTCACTTCAACGTGTGTCATATTCACTTCAACGTGTGTCATATTCATTTCAATGGGTGTCATATTCCTTTCATTGCATGTCCTATTCACTAAACGCGTGTCATATTCATGTCAATGGGTGTCATATTTATTTCAATGCATGTTCTTCTCATTTCAATGCATGTCTTATTCATTCCAATGCATGTTGTATTCACTTTAAGGTTTGTCATATTCAGTTCAATGGGTGTCATATTCATTCCATTGCATGTCCTATTCACTTCAACGTGTGTCATATTTATTTCAACGTGTGTCATATTCTTTTCAATGGGTGTCATATTCATTCCATTGCATGTCCTATTCACTTCAACGTGTGTCATATTTATTTCAACGTGTGTCATATTCTTTTCAATGGGTGTCATATTCATTCCATTGCATGTCCTATTCACTTCAACATGTGTCATTTTCATTTCAATGCATGTCTTATTCACTGAATTTCAGTGTATGTCATACTCATTTCAATACATGTAATGCTCATTTCAATACATGTTATACTCATTTCGATATGTATTATAGTCATCTCAATGTATGCCTTACTCATTTCATTGCATCTTGTATTCATTTCAATATGTCACATTCTCAAAGGTGTAATTTTGACCTGAACGGCTTCCCATACATTCATACACAGGCACAGTTGCTTGAAGTTTCTGTCACCTGGGTACCCGAAAGCATTAGCCACCCATCACATTGCTGTCACCAGAGATGGACAGGTGCGCTGGGGCCAGCGAGACAAGCACCTTGATAGGGGTAAACAAATGCGCACTTAAGGTTTTAACATCATCAAACCTTGGTGGCCCAATGTACCATGTCCATTCTTTGTCCAATCCTATGGCTGACATAGGAACCTCAATACTAAAATCACCTTTGCATATCATATAAATGCCATCATCAAGTCCCTTTAGGATTTTCTGCTCCTGCCTCCTCGTCACAGGTTGTCATGATACTGTTTTAAAATTCAGCACTGCCAGTTCTATCTCTCAAGGGAGTGGGGTTCATTTCCAAGCAGTCTTCACATGCTAACAGACAAATCTTCCTGCAGAACCCCCTCCCAGTTGGCAGAGTTCTAGTTGAACGTACAGGAAGGTATATGGTATTTGTGCAGAATTTGCACCCCCCATGGTAGTATTTGGGGCTTGTATGGCACATGTTGGACACCTTTGATTGAAGCCTTAAATTCATAGTTCTGCTCTACATGTTGTTGATCATGTATTTGCATTGTGACAAGGTAACTATGTTGACATATTATAGAAATGTACATTTCTTTACTTCCCATGTATCTCACCAGGTACAGAAGCAGATGGCAGTATTATTATTTTTCTCCTCCTTTTCCCTTCCCCCAAATCTCTGTGCTGTCTGTCATATAGTATAGGTGGCAGATGACATAGTGTGCAGAGGAGTTTTCGCTTTCAGGACACAGACACGGGACCTCCATAGAATAGTATGGACAGCTGTCAGGGGACAGATGAGACCTGCTGAACAGCGATTATGTACTAACCTGTGCAAGGCAGTGTTGGTGTGCCCAGTGGAAGGCAGCGATAACATAGTAAACCACATCCCAGCATTGGAAATTACTGTTCTGAATTGGCTTCACATCAGTGGTTATTTGGCAACATTATAGCACACCCTTAATGACTACATCTGCTCTAGCATGTGGTAATCCAATGCCAAATGGATTCGTGTGAGGTGCTTTGGTAAACCTTCTTATACACTATGGTGGTGGTGGCAGAAATGCAGTCACGCTTGGTTGCCCGATGATGACATGTACTGTGTTGCTGTCCTGGGCTTTCATTGTACTTTCATTTTACTTTATGCTATTTTATTCCTTTTAAAATACCCAAAACTACAGCTCGTAAAATGCAACCTATGGGGATTTTAAACCAAACCAATCCTATGAATGTGCCTGGGGCATGTCCCAGATGGCATGGTTAATTTAATCACAGGATAAATTGCACAACAAGTGTGATCTAGACCCAAATAATCAATCCACAGAAACAAAAATGAGAGGCACGGCTTGTGAGGAACACAGCTTTAATGCATGCTGTTAAATGGCCGGGAGAGTCAGTCAGAGAAAGGGAAGAGGTGAGGAGTAAAGATGGTCAAGAAGAAGAGTGGAGAGGAGAAGAGCTGAGGAGTTGGAGAGGAATGAGAGGAGTGCAGAGAGGCCAGAATGTGACCAGAGTAGAGCGAGGTGGAACAGCAAGAATGTGGAGAGAAGAGAGAGGGAGTCCTGTGGAACTGAAAAAATTAAAACCCGACCAGCCCACATTGGGTTACAGAATGTATAGGCAAAAACCACAAGATTAAAATATAATACAAAATATCAGGTGTATATTGGTAACCCCCTCATTCTCAGGCCTGGTAACCCCTCGAGCTGTAACATACTTTTTGCAACTATCTTAGTGTACCAGGTTGTTGTCTCCAGCACACAGTCTTCTAGCCAATACCCCATATCTCTTGGGAAGCAGGTGACCTCATGCAAAGTGTAATTAAAGTTCCCCTCTTGGAGAACTAATTCTTCATATACCCAGCAGTCCTAAGCCTTGATAGAGGGAAGTAGAAACACTGCTTGTTTAGTGTTCTGGCATCATCTTGAGCTCATCTGCTCTGTGCCAAGGACAGAAACGATTACTTTGTGGAATGCTCCGTTGTCCTGGGAACAGCTCCATGAGAATGAGCAGTCAGGGAACATTGGCTAGTGTGTGTCCTGCCCGTCCATCACCTGGTCTGACATCATGGTTTTCTCTCAAGGGAAGCAGGACTACAGTTGATTTTATTTAATCACAGAATATTCAGAAATTGGCCTAGTGTTGTGAATGGCAAAACCTATCACCTTAATGTAAGTAACTAGCTCTAAAGGAGCAGACAGCAGACCCTGTCATCTTATCATTAGACATTAGGCCTAATGTGACAGAATGGTATTCTTAGTGGTATTAAGATGATATTGAAATGCAAGAAGGGCCTGGTTCAGTAGGTTCAGTAAAATGGCCTAAGCGTGGTCATGTTGTTAGAGCTCTTCATGTGGATAAACATTTCGAAGCCTATAGTTCCTGTTATATTTGGTGTGTTGATACTGCATCCCCATTTCTACACAAGTCGCCCACCATGTGCTGGGTAACAAGAAGGAAATGGTACAGATGTACTCAAAGCAGCAATGTCAAACTTCAGTGTGTTAGCTGATGTGTTTATAAGAAGTGTATTTAAGGTATGTATGCCATTAAATAAAAAATGTATTTCCCAATTTCAGACTGTGCAACACACACATTGTATTATCTATATATCTTTTATGTGCTTTTTGTTTTATACTCACCATGCCACCAACTTCCTCGAAGACAGCTATGTCAATGATGGTGAGGAATTGTTGCTCCAATGGCTGCACCTCCACTGGTGGTGGTTGGGAGCCACCTTTTATGGTGATACACTCCCTAAGATGCTATGTGATCAGCATGTCTGTTCCTTAGGTACTGCCAGTGCGATCAGATCTTAACAGTGCTGTGTGGGATAACCATGTAAGCATTAACATAGGTAATAAATACCTGAAATAGCTTGTTGTTTTGGCATTTGGGGGGCTTTTGATAGTCAGTCTCATTGAATTGACCTTCCACCAGGACCTTGAGCTTGTCCCTAGAAAAATGTTTCTTACATGACGTCTGAATAGTCCAAGTAGGCTCATGATGTTCTGGAGAAATGAAGTTGGAGAGATGGCCTTGCAAGGAGCAGGTCGCAGTATGTTGACATAGGAACAGGGAGCTGGAGTTTCTGGAAGCCTTTGGAAGTGTCAGGGCAGGCCACACGAGTGGGAAGCATGGAAACATGCTAAGGCGATGGCAACGGCAACCAGATGATGGATCCAAAAGCAGGGTGGTGTTACAGCAGTCTGGGATTAAATAAAATCATATTGAGGATTAGCTGTGTAGCTGGTAACTGGTAGTTGGGTTAGCTTTGCTGATGTCTATGGTAATGCCATCAAAGCTGTTCAAGTTCCTCTTGGGGAACAGGCATTGTGTGTTAGTTCAGGGTCCTCTGGTTGCCTTTTGCATATTTGTTGAGCCTTGAAAGATTTACCTGGAACTAAGAATGGAGCGGGATGGTGAGCGGGATGGTGTTTTTGGTTGCATATAAGCCTTATAACATTGTGCAATTTATACATGAAAAATAAACTGTCCAAGCAGTTGCATTAATCCACATTGTGATGAATCAGTAATGATTCCTCCCAGAAACCTGGTCCGGGACCCTTCTCATGTGGCCAGGCAAAGGCAGATGTTTCCTGATTGCGACCATGGGCGTGGTCTACTGCAGGAAGATCACATGGGGGGAAACAGACCAGGAAGACTGGGAATCCCCTGTTTAACGTTCCCCATAATGCCACACTTTTGATGGCTGTTTGCCAAACAGCCAAAGTTAAAAGAACTAACCTTTTTGGTGGGGACTACGAGTCCCGAAATCCCAAATGTACTCGGATGAGGAAGAGTGTTGAAGAGGCATGCATTAGCAGTAGTCAGGCAATTAAGCCGAACAGCCCACACCTGAAGGAACCTGGGAGGCATAAAAGGACCCCTCAGGTGCAGGCAATTAGAAGGAGCTGGAACTGTGATTGGAGTGCATTCTGTAGTAGTAGAAGCAGAAAGAAGAAGGCACGAAGCTGGCAAACCAAGCAGAAGTGGGAGAACCAAAGGGACACCGGAACGTGGATACAGCAGATTTCACCTGCTCGTTCTGAGAGGGTACTGTTCCACCAAACTCTGAAGTGCAGATACTATGCAGCAGAAGAAGACGTGCAGAGAGGCTGTCTTTCCCCATGTGAGCCTAATTGCAGTGGTTGCTGTGCAGGGAACGTGTTGGAGCCCTAGGCGAGGAGCTGCGGGCGAGTCACTGGTCTCAGGAGCAAGAGCAGCTCCTTAAATGAGTGGCCGGACTGGAGACAACTTCAGTGAGGAAGGGTTTGGGTCCCAGTGAATCCAGAAACAGTAGAAGTCATGGCAGAAGTCATGGAAGTTGAGCGACCCGCAAATCAAGAGCTACAGAAGTCAGTGAGTGAAACCAGGCATTCTTATTCCTTGTGCAAGCACTGCTGGCAACAATATTCAGTTTCCTATTCACTCACATGTAGTCAGAAGTGTGTTGAGGTTTGTTGAAGATTTAATAAGGGAACAATGCAAAAGTAGCACTGGCGTATAATTGGGAAATTTCCTTTACTCGTGTGAAAAAACACTGCTGAAGACCACTGCTAAACCCTTTAAGACTGTAAACCTTAAGAAGAGTGAATATTGCAAAGACCATTGCTGAATATCTAATGCTGATAACTCCATTGTTAAAACCTTTAAACTTTGAAAACTACATCAAGAGGTGGTTGCATGTGCCTAATTATGATTTCCAAAGGAAGACTGAACGCTCTCCTTTACTTTCAAGCAGACATACCTTTCATATAAAAGAAGGTAAGCAGTTAAAACATATACATACAATTGAAGAGAAGAGCATGCATCGCCCAAGCCAATAGTCTCCCCATACTAAGAGTGAAAACAACCTTTCTCAAAGCGAAATGCAATCTAACTATTATTGTGAACCCAATAACAGTCCAACCTTGCCTAAGATACAAGTGTACAAGCATTACCTGAAGCCAAGAGAGTGGCACCAAGGCTTTGGGTAATTGTTTGGGCTAACAATTGGCAGAAAGGTGAAGGCAACATTGGGGAAGGGAAACTGGCTGCTTGTAAAGATTATTTTGAAGTTGATACAACATATGTTGCCAAAGACTGTAAGGAAGATAGAAGTGAGTCATAAAGGCAAACCTAGGTTGCTATTGTGTCAGACAGACAAGAACGGCAAAGAGGCTCCACCTTTTGAAGAGAGATATTCAGAAGAGAAGTGCCTTGCCTACTTGAAGGTGTTAAAGTACTTGCAAGTAAATATTGTCCAAACTGTCTTGAAATCTAAATTACTGAAGCTGTGGTAGTAGTTCAAAATACTGAAGCTGTGGTGGTATATCTGGTTGTCAGTAGATGCAGTATTGCAGCAACCTAAACAAAGTGGAGTACTATGAGGCAAAGGAGACTGTTCTCATAGTAAACTTGAGTAGAAGTGAAGTTGTTGAAATGGAAGTAGTAGCACTTTAGTCATCCTGACAAATATACTTATTGTGAATCCTAATTCTGTAACTTAGAGACATTGTAACTGTTAACCAAGAACTATGTTTCACTAACTCTGACAGAAGTTAAATTTCTTGTGAACTGTGGCATGTCTTGTTGGATTTATAGAAGTGGTGACAAAGCATTGTGGCTGGGTTTATCATTGATGCTGTTCTGAGGAAGTGCAAAGTCTATCTTTCGCAAGGAGAAAAGATGTGTGTTATAATGTATGTCTCCCCTCCATTCCATTTACCTCCACTGGTCTGGTGATGTTAGTGTGGAATGCAGTGATGTAACTGTGCTTCGAGTGTTGTGATCTGAATATGTGTTCCATGGGGAGCAGTTGGAGAAGCAGAGCTGGCTGGCAAGGACGTACCGGTGTTTCTCCTGTATTATCTACTAATAAACTCATAGTAACTTACCTGCTGGCTCAGGTGTGTTGGTGAACCATACCACTTTGTTACACTGGTGACAAGGATGGGATCCTGCCGTGGAGGGGACAGCAGTTGATCAGGACACCGCCCTCCAAGTGTCCATGTCCTGGGAAGCAGCCAGCAGTGCAGCTCTGGAGTCTGGACCGGAGTTTGCAGTTCAGCAGGCCAAGCGGTGTTAAACAAGAGAAGGAGGCTCCTCATATATATTGAGAGCAGGAGCCTGGACTGTCTGGAGTGCCCAAAGGTGTTCTCCTCCAGCCTTTAGCAGGTGCTTGGCAGCACGGTTGCCCTCGGGACCAGTGCCGAGTGTTAGAGCACCTATGGAGGGCATTGCTAGTGCCAGGTGGACCAGAGGCACTCAGCAATCTCCGGTGACGGTTTTATGCCGTCTCTAGCAGGGACCTGTTGAGCTTTGGTCCAGTACCAGAGCGGAACGATAGAAGTACCGGCGTGGAGCAGATAGGACCTTGTGAGCGTGGTGTCCTTGGCTTCAGTGCCGGAGCGGGAGAGTAGAGGTGCCGGCGTGGAGCAGATGGCAGTAGGCTTTGCCAGTGTTACATGCAGCTGGGGTCAAGGAAAAGACGTACCTCTGGGATCCAGTGTCGGAGTGTGTCACATGACAGAACACTGTTCGCCGACCGTCTCTGTGGATGGAGGACAGGATGTCCTGCCATCGTGTTGGCATAAGCTGAAGTGCGGGTGTCGCCGTAGTTTAACAGTGGGACGATTCAACCCCTGCAGCGCTGCAGAGACAATGATGACATCGGGTGGGCGTCACCTTGCGTTCCGTTCTCCATGGTTGGAATGTTGCAACGTAGTGGAGTGCGCGGCACTGTTGACGTGCAAGTTGCTGTCCGACGTGACTTTCTTGATCCCGGAAGCGAAACACGCTGGACCAACGTCCATGCCAACATGGTGCGGTTTGGCTGTTGGGGCATTAGAGACGATGGAGGTGACAGGGCGTTATGGAACAGAGTTTTCCCAGGAGCAGGTGGTAAGGACAGCGTTGCGGACAATGGGTTTGTCTGCAGTAACTGGAGGAGAGTTTTTCCGTGATTTTGTCATCGGAGAAAACAGCGTGGTGAATTTCCGACGGCCAAGAACCGGGAGGACCATTATGCAATACAGTAACAGTGCTTGTAGGTGTAGATCTGCATTTGGCCTCTGTTCTTCCAGATTTGAGCCTCTCCTGCAGTCTTCCCTCGAACGTTCAGTCTCGGGTTAACTTTCCATCTTATTCCTGATCCTTTGACGCCAGGGTTCTCGTACCTGATCACATGATTTCTGGTGTGCGTTCGGTTTCTTGTTTTAATGTCCTGGACGTAGCCATCTTCATCCAGGTAATCCTTTTCGTTGGCCCATATCAACGAGGCGTCTCTTCCCATAAATTGTCCTCTGGTGTTACACATTGCTACGTGTGACATACAGTGTGCTGTAGAGACATCAATTTCTACAGCCACAAAGATCTTGGATTTTCCCATGCTGTATGGTAGTAGAGCACAGACGAAGCATTCGCCTTTCAACTTTCTTCGCCCTACTTCCTTCATGTGCTGGTACCATATGTTGTTTCCAAGATGGGCTGTGCTGTCCAGGTAGTCATTAAGTTCATTCTTATCTTCATGAGGGCTTCTCTTGATTCTCAGCGTTCTTCTGTAGTTTGCTATGACTACGTCTCTGAATGCATCTGTGCTGCTTTTCCACTTCGGGTATCTCGATGGAGCAGGCTGCCTCGACTGCATCGCTGTGGTAGGAGGAGGATTTGTGCTTCCTTTCCTTCCCTTTTGCAGTCTGCCATAAACTTCCCGTAACCACCATTGGTTCATCAACCTCCCAACTTGTGGCTGTGTTGTAGGCCAGCGGCTGGTTCCTTGCGTTGGAGCAGGTGTGCTTGTTGTTATAGTTTCTATAGTTCTGTTTTTCAGCTCCTCGTGTAGTTTATTTGCTTGGACTATGAATGGGAACAAATAATCTATTAGCATGTGTGTCTTCTCTGTGAGTTCTTTTGTGGCCACTTCTGTTCTTTTGAGGGATTTTGCTATTTCCTCCGTCTTTGGTAATTCACTTCGCTTTTCTTGGTTATCTCCACTATTCTCTGGAATTGAATGTTCGGCAGGCAGTCTCTCCTTCTCTGCTGCCTTCGTTGGAGGCCTTGTAGCCATTGACACTTGCCCTTGTCTGTGTGCATCCTGTGTGTGGATGCGTGAAGTGGTCAGTGTAACGTTTTCATTCAATCCGTGCTGACCCCGTCTCCAGATCTTTCCCCCATTCATTACCTCAAGTGTATACGTATCACTGCTAATTACATTCCATTTTAAATCATTTGCTTCATCATTAGCTTTTCTTGGAACTGGAATCACTATATAGGGCATGGGTGCTTTTGTGGGATTCTGACGTTCATTATCCTGTGGGCGTGCCGATAGTGGGACACTTTGTGCACCAATAAAGAAAGCAGTTCTGATTGTTAATGACAGAAAGACAATGATGATCACCAAACATATACACATGATAGATTTGTAAGACATCTGGCAGTATTTTCTCCAAGGAAAGCGGGGGCGCCTTTCTGTTGGGGGTAAAACAAAGTTACTGTCCTGGGCCCCCAGTTCGAATGAGTTCATAGTCAGTTATGTATTCCTTCTTTTGCTCTGGTCTTGTATTTCGAGAGTTCATTACTATTAGGGGGACGAGTGCTTCTCCAAATGTCCCCCCTGACGTGAGTGATGGCGGTAGTCTCTGGGTCCTCAGTACAATTCCTGTGCTAGACTACGGAAAAGGGTTAGGCTAACAGTTCTGATACATCACATTTATTCATGCGTATCTAAAGTAGGTGAGGTCCCAGTGGATGCCTCGAATTTGCCTTGGTCCTGAGGAAATGCTGGTGACAGTTCAATGCGAAAGAAGAAACTGAAGAGACTGCTACAAATTACACAAAAAATAGGATGCTTGAAAAAATAAAAATAAAGTAAAAGTAAACGTGTGGCAAAAAATCGCAAAAATAAGATGTTGTACCAACAGGAACAAAAATAAAAGCAGAAGTCAATATATGAAAAAATAGAAAAAATGGGAAGGATGCAGAAAAGGAAAAATAAGATGGTGAAGTTCTTGTGTCTGCTCCTTTCATTCGGTCTCTCGGCGACAAGTTGAAGAACAGTGTCTCTTTTCTCTATCTGCTCCACAGTGAAATGATGACGAGAAAATTCTATTTTGTATTTCCTCCTCCTAAGGCTCTCCTCAGCAGTGGATGTCCATAGTTGCTTCTTAATTGCGCTGCAATAGCCCTCAGGAGCCTGTTTAGTTGCGTGTTTTTTGCTGGATCACTGAGAAAAGTGGGCACATCAATGTTGTTGGGTCTGCCCACTAGTTCTGGAAAGTTTTCAATGAGGTAAAAGAAAACACAATATGCGTATTGGCTGTCTTCTGGTGTTAATGACATTTGCTCTGATTCTCTAGCCTCTAGATCACAGGCCTTTCTTGCAGCGTGAACAGTCTTGCACTTTCCTCGATCTGTCTCTCGGTGAACAGTCTCACTGGAAACTCCTTAGGAATTCTCGCTGGAAGTTGGACAGTTTCACTTGGAGCATGATGCCATGGAGAAGGGTCTTCATGTGTAGGAAATTGAGTGGATCTCTTAGGAAGGTGACAATGTCAACATCAGCAGGCCTTCCCACCATTTCTGGATAGTCTGTGACTAGTCTGAGCATAATATTGTGTGCAAGCTGCGTATCCGCGGGAGACAGAGACATCTGCCTTGTTTTGCTGGGACCCGATCACAAGCCCTTCTTTTGACATGAACAAGTTTTACACCTTCCTGCTGCGTGGGTTGCAACCAAGTAATTTAAATTGTACCATACTTGGTTGAGAAATGTATTGTTTCTTGGATCTCTGATAAAGGTTAGTGTATCTGTGGTTCTCCCGACAAGTCCTGGGCACTCCTCTATGATTCGGAAAAATATGGTATAGGTCAGTTCATCGATGATCACTTGAGGTGGGAGCATTTGTGCCCTTTTCACTGTATTCAGGCAGCTCAGTGAAAGCTTGTGTGATGACATTCAGCAGTTGCCAGATTACCTTCTTGTTATCTGGATCTTGAATGAATTCTGTGACACTTGTTTCTCTTCCTATGAGTGACGGATATGATAGCACCACCAATTGAAAGTACGTGAGCACATCCCACTTGAGGCTTCTGCTGGGGGTACCATTAGGTATGTAAAGAAAGTCTTGATAATGGTTGCTTCAGGATACTGTGTTACGCTCTCAGAGAATATTTTATTGGCAGTCTATCAGAGTCTTGATTTCCTGTACTACTTGGGTGTGACATGATTTAAAACGTTCATTTTACCACTGTTGTTGTGGTTTTGGATGTGCTTCTCTTTACCCTGCAACTAGGATGCACAGAGTGTCTGTTTTTTGTCCTTTATCTCTTTCTCTGGTTTTGAGGAAATGTCTTGTTTTAAAAGCCACAATTCACCCAGCGTTCTTTTACCTTTATTTTGCTGCTCATGCGTCCTTCTTCCTCGTCATGGATCTTGTCTGCACGTGCTGAAGTTCTTCTCCTTTGTCTGTAGATTCATCAGAGTTAGGTGCAGCAGGAGGGCTCTCTCCTACAAAAGGCTTAATGTCATTTAGGAAGATCCAGGCTCTCCTGCCATTGAGCTTGACAGCGGACGGGGTGCAGTCCTCTACGATAAAACGGCCATTAAACCATGGCTCGTCCCACCTTTTTCTGGTAAAGTTTCTTACGAGGATGCTGTCTCCAGGGAAGACGAGGGGCACACAAAGGCTGTGAGCTGCATCTGCATCAGCACTATCTGTTGTGGTTTGTGCTGTGCTGTCCCCTTTCCGCCGTTGCTGCAGCTGGCCTGAAATGACAAAGGTGCTGGATGTCAAACAGTCCAGATAGGCTTTCATCTCTTCTCCTAGTACCTCCCTAGTTGGCTAGTTGGCTGGGCATCACATCTAGCTCTGTTTTGGGGAGTAAGAGGGGTCCTCATCCTTCTACCAGTAACAATTTTGTGCGGCGTGAGATGATGGTCAGAGCCTGGCTGGTTCCGAAGAGCATACAATGCCAGTGGTAGACAGTGCAACCATCCCTAACCATCTTGAAAAGGGACACACCACCACAATTAAATACCTGTACCCATTACACACCTGGATCACATCGACATAATCGATATGCAGGTGCTGCAAAGGTCCATTTGGTCTGGGGATGATCCCTCTCACTACTTTTAATGTGTGGCCAGAGGTGAATTGCTGGCAGATAATGCAGTTTACCATAAAAAAATTCAACATGCTCTGCTAAATTCGGTGTGAACCAGTCTTCTGCGAGCGTTGCAGCAAGATTTTGACATGTGTATGGGGTAGTGAAGCTGTTCTAACGCTACCTTTGTATATATACCTTTGTCCGTCTTCTTGGTCAATTCTCGAAGGCCCGTCAATAAAGACGACCTCTCCACTTTCCAGGGCATTTTCCTTTACCCTGGGGATCTCATCATAGAATTCCTTATAGTTCGCACAGTCGTGCACAGGTTCTCCCTCAGTGACTGGCTCAGCTATGAACGTAGCAGGGTTCACAGTTTTACATCACACTATTTTGATCGATGGGTTGGAGATAATCACCTCATAGGCGGATGCTCTCTGTGACCTCAATGTGCCCTTTGGCTTCTCTAGTATGGCGAATAGTGAGTGCTCAACATACAATGTCATGGAGCACCCCATCACAATGGATGACGCCTTCTCGATGGCAAACGCGGCAGCAGCTAGATTTTGTTTGCATGGGAAGTGGCCCTTCAAGTCCGGGTCCAGACTCACGCTGTAATATGCTAGGGGATTGTACCCCAGCGAGGTTCGTTGTGCGAGCACTGCTGTCATAAAATTACCATCAGTATGAGAGAACAGATAGAATTCCTCTGCATAATTAGGAATCCCGAGAACTGGGGCCTTACAAATTGTCCCCTTGAGTTCTGTAAACCCCTTCTCCATTGCTTCATTCCATTCAATTTCTTCTCTTGTTGCCTGGGCCTTTTTAAGGGCCTGTAGCAAGGGCTTGGTATACGAGCTGTAGTCAAAGACCCATGCTCGGACCTAATTGCACAGGCCTAAGAAGCTTTGCATTTGTTTTATCGTGCGCGGCTTGGCCGTGTTCATGATGGCTTCAGCCCTTTCTGGGGTTACCGTCTTTCCCTCATATGAGATCAGTTGCCCTATGTACAACACCTCCTGTTGGCAGTACTGCAACTTTTCCTTGTCAACCTTGTATCCCTTCTCAGCCAGTATAGTCAATGGTTGGACAGAATCAGGCCTGCATTTCTCTTCAGTGGTGCTGCAGATCAGGATGTCAGCTACATATTGCAAAACAACACTGCCCACCGCAATATTGCTTAGGTCCATTTGCAGGACTCTATTGAAAATAGACGGGGACTCACAATACCCCTGTGGCAACCTCGTACTTTTCAGGTGCATTTGTCTGAAAGTAAATGATGTCAAGTCTTGCGAGTCATGGTGCAACGGGATTGAGAAGAACGCATTTTTCAAATCGATCACCGTGAAATATTTTGCATTGGCGGGTATGTTGCACAGAATTGTGGAGGGGTTCGGGACTAGAGGGAACTCGGCTTCAACAATATCGTTTAATGTGCGTAAATCTTGGGTTAAACGCCAAGACCCTCCCTTTGATTTTTTGACAGGGTAAATCACTGTGTTGCAAGGTGATTCTGACGTCACTAGGATGCCCTGCTCCATCATGGCAGAGATTGTCTTCGTGATTCCTTCATCTGCCTCTCTGGACATAGGATATTGTTGTGCTCATGGTAAAATTGCTCCTGGTTTCAATTTGATTTTCACTTCACCCGCCCCTTTCAGGAGACCTACATCATAGGGCCCTGTAGTCCATACTATGGCAGGCACTTGGGCCATGTCATTATCAAAGTATTCTGGACGTATTAGTGCCAACATCATTCTCTGTGGTACCTCCCTTCTGATCATTTTGACCCAAAATATGACACTCACTTCCACTCTTGTCTCTTCCAGGTCAGGGTGGTCTTCGAACAGATCGTCATCGGTGACATCAGTCACTCGATACCCTTCTTCAATGGCAATAATCGCACCCCATTGTCTGCCTTCATCGTCATATCCTTCACCCAATACCACTTTTACTCGTACTGCGGCAGATTGTATCGTTAAGGAAATACTTGTCCCTCCTCTTCGTGCATGGGTATTCTTGGTCTGAATAGAAACTCATCAGGGGTTCTCATAGTTTTGTCTGCGAGGCATGGCAATCCTGCCATAAGCACTCGTACGCCATATGCAAAAACTTCTGGCTCCAGCGGTATAGCTCTCATGGCTGCACGTCCAGAGTATGCTCTGATCATTTTGCACACGTTTCAATAATGCATTCCTGGGGTGGAGCACACTATACCATCCTCAGGGAACGAGATGGTCATATTCAACTTTGTCATCAAGACCCGACCCATGATATTTACTGGGGGCTGACGTGAATTTAATAGAGGTACATTCATTTTGCACTCTCCTACAGAGACTGGGAGTGCATCAGTAAAGGGAACTCTACTATGAGCTCCAGTAAAACTCTGGGTATCTATAGCCTCGCCGGACAAGGCGAACTTGCCTTCTCGTATGCATGAGCGCGTTGCACCCGTGTCAACTAAGAAGGAATATTCTTTCCCCCCTATGGTGACATTTACCCTAGGTTCCCTGTTAGGGTTTCGTGTCACTGATAGGATAGAACACATCAAAGTCCCCTGTGAGCCATCCTATTTCATATACAGGTTCGGTCCACTGCATACTTGTGGGTTTCCCCCATTTCCAGGGTTAATTCCCCCACCGGAATTAGTGCCCTGAGCCATTTGCGGCAGTGCCTGCTGGGGTTGTCCCTGTGGCAAATTCCCCATGTTTGGTGGTTGAACTACTTGCTGTGCACCTGGCTGCAAGCCTGCCGCCTGCTGCTGCACGGTATCATTTTGTGCATTGCCCTGTTGCGGGATAGCAGGTTGATTCACCATGCCTGCCCCCATCCCTTGGCTGTTTTGCCATATGCTTTGGCTTCTGCACATGCGCACCACATGTCCTGTCACTCCACACAGCCAACAAACTGGAGGTGGTTGGGCCATTTGTCCATTTAATGTAGCTGGACTGCCCATCTGTGCGTTCTGGACACCACCTTGAACATTCTGAAACCCTCCTTGGTTATTCCAAAACCCTCCCTGATTACTCTGCCATCCTCTTCCTCCAAAACTCCTTCCTCTTTGGTAAAGTCCTGTGTTACCCTGATTATTCTGTGATGAGTTAGTCACGTTTTGTGCACTTAAGTCGGCTGGGCTGGTAAGCATGGCTCCCTCGAGAGCATACTTAGAGAGCTTCCTTTGCACCAGCTTTGCCTCCTCTCACTTACACGTTGCCTCCTTCTTTCGATTCTTTTCTTGCAACAATCTACAGTAATGTGCAATTGTCAACTGGATTTCGGCCCATGGTTTAGCTTCTATTCCTACCAATTTCTTGAGCTGTTTTTGCACCGGTTCTGGTAACCCTTGGCACAATATATGATAGAACACAGGGATGGATTTCGTCCAAGATTCATGCGTTTCGAGCACCCATGCGTCTTGAAAATTCTGGATATAAAGCAACGGATCCTCTGACTCTTTCATTTTTCGAGTAATTATAGCTCCCATATCAGACGTGTCTGGATATAGTGTATGCAGCGCTTAACACACTGCTGCTCTACAGTTATTAAATGGCGCTCCGTCATGAGAGGTGTCAGTTATGGTTACTCTAGGGTATCCCGCCCTTTTCCACATGTCATCCGCTCTTTCACCAAGTATAGCAATTAGGAGCCCCTTAGTGTCCCCTATGGCATGGGTGACACCCCCCGTCATTTTCTCTAACTCGTGTATCCACTTCCCAGCTCCTGATGTCAGCATTGGAAGCTTATTTTTCAGGTTTTCTCGGTCCATATGCGGCCATGGGATATATTGTGGTCTTGCTCCCCCCTTTTCTAGCAGTGGGAATTGGAATGCACACTCCTCCTTCTCCTTCCCCACACTTCTCCTGTCTTTCGCTGGGGTGGCGTCCCCGCCTTGCCCTCTACCTGGCAATGCCCTCAACCTGTCCGCATAGGCAGGTGCTGACATCCCCCTCTGACCATGGGGTGCTTCTTTATGTCGGCTGGACTGTCCAGCGGACTTCAGTGTCCTACTTGTGGACCCTCTAGCATCTGACCATTGTAGCTCTCGGTCCCTTGTGAGCCGTTTTTCGTACCATCTCCCTTCGGAGTCAGACTCTGAATATTCCCAGTTTACACAACTTCTTGCATCATCTTCGTTCTGCCCAATTTCTAGCCTATCTAGGGACAGTCCCCTGCTCCCGCTACTTCGGGTGACATCCTCTGTGTCATATAGCTGAAAGCTCTCTAAGCGCTCATCCTCCCTTCCCCCCTGGGAAATTAGTTCCAGCCCCATCTCGGCATAGATTTTATCAATCGTTTCCCCAATGCTTCTGGTGTCGAAGTCATCGTCAATATTTGTCCCGCTTGTACCTGGTACCGCATCACTTGCAGGAAAGAACTCTTCTATCTCTTACCAGTCTACAACAGGATTGGGTTTAATGACTTCCCTCTCCAAATACTCAAGATCTTGTGCCCTCTGTCTACGCTTGCGTTCTGCTTCCTCATTTATTTCTTTTCTCTTCTTTGCTTCTTCTCTAGCCATATCTACTTCTCTCATTTGTTCGTTTCTACGTTCCTTTGCCCTTTTAATCTCCTCATCTTCTCGCTTCTTCACTTTCTTTTCGTGCACTCTCCTTTCTTCCTCCAACTTTAGCATGTTCTGCCTGTACTTTTCATAGGCAGCATATTGTGTGCGACTGAGCGGTATTCCCTGCTCTTCGCGATATAGTTGTTCTCGCCTCAACCTATCCTTCTTTCTTACCCTCTCGTCTCTCATGTCCTGTTCTTTCTCCTTTTCCTTTCTTTGGGCCTCATCAGACCGTTCACTCGGTCTTACGTCATCACTTCCTTTTCCATCTAATTTCAATAATATCTGTCCTTTCATCCATTCGCCTTTTGCGAATGCTAACTCATCACTTCCTTTCCGTTTTTTTCCCTCTCTCTCTCTATCGAGAGGCGCACTAGTCTGTGCCTGATCCTTTCTTCCATCACCGCGCCTCTCCTTGTCCCTCGGGACTGTGGAGGCCAAGTAAATTTCCTGTTCCTTCTCTTTCGTCTCGTCACTACTGCATGTAGGTGACTCATATGCAGGGTTGCTATACCCTGTGGCTGCTTTGAGCTCTCTCAACGGGTAAAGGCCCTCAGACTTGCTTCCCTCAATGACTGGTTCCGGCGGGGCTGGTGGCGTGGTAGGTGTTTCACCCCCCTCCGTACATACATTTAATATCGAGTCTGCGGGTGGTTCTTTTCCTTCGCTTGCTCGAACATTTTCCAAAGTTTGAGAACAGCAAGGCGTTTCTCAAGCTTCTTGCCGGTATATGTGGCGTGTAGAAATGTTGTCATGTGCTGTAAAATAGCCTTAGACAGTGACCCATTCTGGGACCAAGGCATAAACATCTTATTGGCAGTACCCTTAACCCACTCCTGGCTGTATTTTTTCAATTTTACTGCATGCTTGGGCAGCTGCTTACATAAATGCGCAAGTGGTGTAACTTCGACCATTCTTAATTTTGTCACCAACAATATTCACACAGTTCTTTAAGCTTTCCACTAGTATGAGCTAGCACCACATACGCAAGCTCCAATCCAACCTTTTCCCGCCAAATTTTGTATCAACAATTTACTCAAAACTCATCAATTCAAAGGCGATTCCCTCTTAGTTACTAAATCGCGTAAAGCAAAATACATTGCAATCAATCAACAGTAGAGTAATTTCACATTTGACATACACAGGACATATACGACAGACTAGACAGACTAGACGGACGCCAGCTGGTCATACATATACCTGCCTTCTAATCACTACCCCACCATGGGATTTGAACGAACCCCCTTAATTACATCTTTAAACGTTATCGTAGCCTAAGTGTCCCCCCTCTGTGGGCTCTGGGTTCACGTTCTTTCTGACCACTCTTTAAAGCGCAGGAACAAGGCAAATCTTTACGTTTTTGCTCAGGTGCCCCCCTGGTATTCCTTATGGTTTTACTTCAGGTGCCCCCCTGATATTCTTTACGTTTTTACTTCAGGTGCCCTCCTGATATTCTTTATGTTTTTATTTCTTATGCTCGAGTCATTACCCCCTATATATACAGTCTTCTCTACTTCTATTTTATTGTTTCTCCACCACCCTCCGTTACCTTTCCCTTACTGGCTCTAATGCCTACATGACATTTGCCAAAGTAACGAGTTTTATTGTTTTACTCACCGATCGCATCGTTTCCTCTCTGAAACTTCGGGATCACCGCCCCTTCCTCTTTCTGCTTTTAAGGTTTTCGTCCGATCCGCTGCCTGTGGGAATGAGAAGGCTTATGCTTAGAAAGGCGGGTTCCTTCAGACCCACTGCAGATTTTTAAATGTTTTACTCTATCATTGTCCACGGGAAGCTTCTCAGTCTACTCAGCCAGAATGGTGAAAGGACTCGTTATCTTACCGAAGGCCCAGAGTTACTTCGTGCCTTCGGTCTAAGGGTGTCTTACACTATATCAATCGATAATCTTTAGTCGATGGCCATAACCATCCTCACGTTACCAAGTGTCCAAGAAAGGAGGAAATCACTGATGGGCCCATGGGTCAGCACTCACCCTCTAGAACGTGTAAGACAAGATAGCTGCACCATGTGAGGACAGGGGGTGCAGGATTCACTTACTCCGACACAAGTCAATAACGAGGACTCAGTAGTTTGGCAAAGGGAAGTCTGTTTAATGATTCATACATCAAACAGGGAAATAAATGGGAATCAGCTGTAGTGCGATCACCGGTCTCGCTCTGACTTCCACAAACTTTGGTAGAACAGCAATTCTTATAGGCAAAAATTGTCATCACTGACGTCTAATTTCTATAAAAAATCATCATGCGATATAATTGGTTAGGAAAGGTAACTTAACTATAGGTGCTATATCTGTATATAGAAATAAAGCATGTGGATTGGATAACTCTTATCGGGTGGGCATCTATGCCCATCCCTCCACATCACACGTGATTGACGTCACTAAAGGTACGACGTCTCATTGGTTACAGTGTCTATAGGACCCTAGATTACATGGTCCATTGTGATTGGGTAAGTTACACCCCTAAACATAAATCTCCACTTTAATTAACAGCATGCAGAATAGACACCCAGGTGCCTAGAACGCAAGATTCACCCTTCCTCCTTTCCAACAATCAGTGTTTTAGGGCTATGTGTCGAGTTGGCTGGGTATGGCCTCGGAACTGTAGCCTCTTATCAGGAAAAGTTATGGCATCCTCGGGTTCTGGATGACATCAGGCGGTGGTACCTATTCGCGCCTGGCTGGTCACGTGTTGGTTTACCGTGAATCTGCTTCAGTTTCTAGCCTTTTGTGCATTTAATTCTGTGTCAGACTAGCCACCTGCATGGGCCTCTCTGATCTTGACCTTCATGGATGGGCTGGTATGCTCTGTAGCTGGAGTCTTGTGAGCTCATGCTCTCCTCCCCTTCTCTGGTTGACCTCGATTTCCTAAGCATGAGTCGCTCTTTGCTGAGTTTCGATTCCGCTCCTTCTCCTGCCTTTGGCTGGGTTTCGATACTTGGCCTGTCAGGCCTCTGGCTGCCTAGGTACCTTTCTGCTTTTACAAAATGGAGTTGTACTTGTATAATGTGCCTTATTGAGGTAGATATATGATTGGCGCTTGCCGCTCTATCTTCTACTGAGCATTGCAAGCACTATCGATTTCTTAGCATCTTGCGTTTCAAGCCTATTTACACACGTTTAACAGGACGGTTACTTCCATCTTGTCTCGTAGCACCATTTCCTTATGTTTTAACATTGTCTCTTCTCTGCGTACATTACATTTATTTTCGTAGCTACTTGCACTGGTGTGCTTGTCTTCAATAGCCACTTTTGCTCATTCATGAGTGTGTTCAGGCCCTTGTGTCATTTCCACTGGCCTTCCATTACGGCTTTTGGGGTCTCTTTGTGGACCGTGTGTAGGTATTCCTCATTTCGTATCAGCGGCTGGTATGGCTGTCTGATAGGGTACCGTGCTGCCCAGGGTTGTCGAGTTATGGTTGTTTCAACCGGTACGGATCTTCTTATGTACACTGGGCAGAGTCCCAGTGCGGCTCTCTGTCGGTTTGTTTGCTCCTCATAGGTCACGTACCTTGGTGAGTACCCTCTTGGTAGCTCAAAATGAGGGGCAGGGGTGCAGGTCATGTCTGGGGCCTCCTTTACAATATCAGAATGGGGAAAATGTATTATAAGAAAGGGGATACCGCGTATCAACTGTCAATGTCCCACTTCTATTCCCTGAGGACCCCCCCCATCAAGGCGATCCTCCCTCACTGGTCCACCCCCAGGAACTGGATCCAACAGCGATGGCTGTGTCCTGGCCACCTGGAGGACAGATCCCCCGGGACTAGTCAGGGAGACACCTTCAGGTTTCTCACCGTATTCAGTAGCAGGCTTCCTGCTGAGGTCTGTTGGGATTAGCATCTTGACTGCAGGTCTTTCGTTCGGTGGGTGACTTCTGTGAATGGTAGTCCTGGAAGGAAAAGACAAGAAATCTGGCCAGAACAAAGGCAGGGTGGTGCTGTGACCAGGACAGCGGTACCAAGTGTCTTGCATGCAGTGTATTAAAATGGGGAATCAGGGACTGGGGTCCCTCCCAACTCATTCCCTCCAGTTCTGGGGAAGGACAGGGTCTGGCAATGCCATGGTAGGCCGCCTACCCCTGTTCCCTACTTACACATTTATGCTCTGACCCTGTCACAAGTTCACAACGCCAACCTCATCTCACCCAGGAAACAGTAACTCCATCATGCTTTCGACAATATCAGCATTCATGAACGGTTTAGACTTACAGATACATGTAAAGAAATCTACAGTTTTGATTTGTACTAGAAGCAAGAGCACAAAATGAAAACCTTTTAATACATTCTGTTAATGGCAAACGCCTCCCAAATACGGACTCTTATGTCCATTAAGGGATCACATTTACATCTAATCTGAAAGGAGAAGCCCATGTTTCTAAACAGGAAACTAAGATGGGCCAGACAATAGGGGGTTTTAAAAGATTTCTGAACCGCTGTAATGTCCAACCTATCCCAATCATTCTAAGTGTGTATAACGTCAAACCTTAGGCTATTGCTACATATGGGGCTAGCATCTCGGGCTACCAGAATATGTTACCTTTATTTGTTGTGTAAAAATTGTTCTTAAAGCACATTTTGGGCCTACAGCAATCTGCACAAACTGTGCTGTCTACCAGGAACTCTATCCCCTCATTATAAGTTAGCTGGTCCGGAAAAGAGTGCTGGTAACAAGGGTCACCAGCACCTTTTCTCGACCAGCAAACTACAAGTCTGCCGGTAAGGGCCGTGAACTACCAGCAGGCCAGAAATGATGCTAGTTCAAGCCCCTATTGGCAGAATTTTCACAGAAGGACCAGCGCCGTTACTAAAGGACTCCACTATGGGACTCCACTGGAATAGGTACTTACCGTTCCTCTGCTGCCTGAAATATCCCAGTATTACCAGGATATCAGGCGGCGGAAGTGGAGGTTGCTGGTAATGAGACTCTATATCTCCTCTATTGAAGACACTCTGAGACTGGAGCCAGTACAACTTCGGTCAAGGGTGTGATTTTGGTCAGTTTTGCATCATTTATGCTACATAAAATTGTAATCATTTTCCTAAATGTTCTAGAACTACCTTTTAAATAACCCATTAACAGATTATCCAGTTTTTGCATCAATCAACTCCAACCTTTTCTGTTTATGCTCCAATTTAAAGCCATTGCTTGTTTTTTTTTTTAACTGTGACCAATGAAAAGGCTCTTAAATTCTCTAAGACTTAAAATGTCCAACGCTTTCTTCTTCCCTTTTGTTCAGTCTTTCTTGGTTGTTATTTGACCTTTCAGGACAAATTGTTGGTCCTCCAGCATTTGTACAAAGGTACTTTTACTCTTCTCTTCCTGGTGGGTAAGGTCAGTCCCTCAACAAAGCTTGCAGTAGCCCATGTTACTTCTCCAAGAAGTGAAAAATCCTACTATGGTACCCTCTTTTCCCCTCTCTTGGGCCTTTCTCTTCATCTTCTCCTCGGTTTTTTCTCTTTTCATCCTTAGTTCTCTCACCTGATTTCTCCAGCCTCTGTTTCTCCCTGCAGCCTCCTACTTAACCCCTTCATTTGCCTCTCCTCTCTCTATACATTCTCTGACTCCCTCTCTCTTCTCTCCGCATTCTTGCAGTTCCACCACGCTCTACTCTGGTCACATTCTGGCCTCTCTGCACTCCTCTCATTCCTCTCCAACTCCTCAGCTCTTCTCCTCCTCCACTCTTCTTCTTGACCCTCTTTTCTCCTCGCCATCTTCCCTTTCTCTCCTCTCCACCTCCTCTGCTTCTCTCACGTGCCATTTCCCCTCCTCACCACTTTGCCACACTCTACTCTGCACCTGGAAATCTGGACACTGAATCCCAACTCCCAGAGCATTCACCTGCTTTATCTCTCTTATACCTTACAGAAAAGCTCAGCCTGAGCCAAATAATTGTGTGACCGACATGAGGTGTGAGAAGTTGTTTGTTAGAGCCTGCTTTAAATGTTAAATTCCTTGTTAGCTTATATTGAAGAGCAGGTCATCCATGGCACTTCTAGTGTTACTTAAGTAGGTGTGTATGCCATCATCTTTGAATTAGTTTGACAGTCACCTGAACTCTGACATCGCCTCCTGCTCACAGATTAGCCCTCCCACTGCAGTCCAATTGATATGACTTAATGTAACTGCCTAAGGTCTACGGGTACCCACGAATGTTGTTATACATACATTAGTGTTATACTTTCAAGTGGTGCAGCTCAACTATGCTTTCTTGAGAAAACATGATCCCTGATTGGCATAAAGAAGCTAGCAAACTTTCACAGAGGTTGATACATGGATAACATGCACCAGCTCCAGATCCTATCACTACTCATGGTTTTAGCAGGCACCAAAAACGTTTACAGAGCAATAGGAAACCATCTAGATATGAGTTTAGGGTTGTGATGGGGTGGAGGGAGGTTTACTGTGTAAGCATCCATGGCCTGCATCACAGAGAGGCTGACAGCACATAGGATACAAAGTCATTCTGGCTTACCTTCTAGCTTCATACACGTAACCTCTTCACCAGACCATCAACCAAGCCTGCCATTATGTAGTCCCTCCATCAAGTGTGGAATATTGTTTTGGTGAAGCAACATGGAGTTGTTTGTTGACCCTGTCAAGCAAACACATGAGTAAAGAGCATTTAAACATTGATGCTGTGCTGCATGTGAATGTCACCTCCAAATGGGCCCTTCATGGTACAAGGGCTATATGTGTCACAGAAAATACCACTGATAGAAGTGAGGTCAGTTGGAAATGTGGCTTGGTGGTGAATGTGCTCCAAAATTGCAAATGTGGTCTGTGAAAGGATTTGAGAGAAACAGAGTTGTGTGATGAAAGTGTGCAGTACAGAGAAGCGGAGAACAGTTTGCAGATTCAGAGGTTTGGGTACTGGGGACCTATTTCCATGTTTGGTTCTAAGTCATCCAATACTTAAGAACCAGGAGTGTTAACATAGAAGACATGTTCATGTGGTATGTTGAGACTATCTGCTGGTTTGCCATGTCTATAGTTGACAATTTGGCCCTTTACACTCTTGTCATTTATGGCCTTTGCATTATACTCCTTCTTTCCCTATGTTGATACTGCTTCTTGAGAGGCTGCTGAGCAACCCCCTGGTACACGTGTTGCGAGCTGCATGACTGGCTGATGGGCTAACTGCTTGGGGTTGCAGAGCAAGCTGATGGGTTACGTCATAGTGTGACACACAAATGTCTCTCTAACAGCACCCCAGCATACTAATCAAATATCAAAAACCCATTCCAATAGACCTACCCGATCCACCTATGCCAGCCTAGTCACTATACCCTGATTTAGACGACAGAAAGCTGGCAGTGCTAGTTTCCCAGTGATTGCTGCCAAATGATGGAACTCCATGCCCTAGCTCTGAGAACAGACCAATCTTTATGGTCATTCCGCAAAGACCTCAAAACCTGGCTGTTCACCCAAGTCCACAACTAACTTAAACAAGGGACTCTCACTGGTAGATAACAATAACATCTCTGAATTATTCCCCGTATCTCTTGTATGAATCGAATTACTGCATCTGAAGATTGTAAATAATATAAGATAATTAGGTAACCTGAAATCTGCTGACAATGTGTTGGACTTTCATGACTGTAACCTCATGCTACTACAAGCTCCTACTGTAACCAATCTCTTAAGTTTAAAGTGCCTAGATACCTTTGGGGTTTGTGCGCTATATAAACGAACAAATAAATAAATAAATACAGTTTTGTCGCTTAACCAGCAGTTATCTGCCTCAGGATTCGCTGTCCTCAAATAACCTAGAGACGAGGGAGAGTGTGCTATTTTCAACAGAAAAAAAGAATCAAGAAGTAAAACATGACCTTGCATACTAACACTGACTACAAAATGAATGTGTCTGGGATCAGGGGAAGATCTAAAAGAAAGAATAAATCACTGCCACGCCCGCTCTAGGGCTGAGTGGAATGATGATTCAGGCGGGATTACATAATGTATGTTGGTGTCATAGGATGGCCCTACAGAAAGCATCAGTGGGATGGCCGTAAATCAAAAGAGTGCTTCCAAATGCCACATATTTTTAAATGCAGAGCTCGTCCTTTTGAGATTAAATAAAATCTGATGTATTCAATCAGAGGTTATCCAAGGCAAAGGCGATTGAAAACGATGCAACGAATCAGAAATATCTACTCGTGTTATTGTTTCCCAGCTGAATACATTTAGAGCGTTTCAAAAACTTGGTTTAGAATTTGAGTAAAAGGTAAAGAGAAAGAATAGGATTTCGAATCTATTATTAAAGATGAACCGAACAATATGAATACAAATCTGAAACCATATGGAAGCATAGGTGAGAGTGAGAAAAGGTAAAATTAACTTAACCACGATCCAACCTGACAGATTGATTCAATCATGCGCAATATGTGAATAGCACCTGGGCTCGGGCTGGCGGGCCGTTACCACCCATGTACGCCCCACCGCGTGGGGGTGTTAGCTGCGCTGTACAGCAGCACTATGATCTGCTAATTTACATAAGTGAAAGGCATCCTCAAGATGAGGGTTGGGTGGTAAAAAAGAAACATCGGATAAAGTACATGCAGATTAAATTAAATGCCACCAGGGTTATGTCAATTAAGCTTCATCCATTACCTCCACGCAGGAGGAATAGCTGTTATCTGGCAGGGCCCCTCAGAATACCACCGAGGGTAATGTACGGTAGTAATCCAGTAAAAGAAAATCAACAAAGGCTTTAATGCATCCCACAGTCTCAAACTGGAACACAGCAAAACATGTATTTTTTACTAGTCAACCCTGGTCCCATCTGATATCAGATATTACATCTCACTTTCTCCTGACACTCACTTACATTCTGCTCTTCTGTATTGCCATCTCTTTCTTTGCCTGTTTCCCCTTAACATGCGGAGGTTCTTGCAGTAAAGGCTAACAAGCAACACTGTATTTAATAAAAATCGTTAATTATTGTAATGCTTTCTGTTTGTCATGTTTTGGCGTTTGCAGTGAGTACACCTAAGTGGGGTTGGGGGAGCCAAATATTGATCATTTGTTCACTGTGCTGTAGACAGGGTAAGGAGCACCCACATGTGTAAATGCCCACTGCGCAGCGCTGTGTTAATGGCGCTGCAGTGGGCACCACTTGTCAGACAATCTTGGTTATGCCTCTGTGGATGAGGCTACACAAAGTTCAGACTTGTCTGGGGTTGCATAAAAGGGGTGGCATAGAAATGTGCGCTTGTTTGATGAAATAAAAGTAATATATCCTAATATGATATCAATATTTAAGTAAACAACTCTGAGCATAAATCTGTAATTACCCAGATAGGGTATCCGCAGAGAGAAATCGGGGGAAAAAACAGTGATAACATGACGAATTTGGCCACAAAAAATAAACGAATAGCCAAAAAGTTGAAGAAGGGGAGCAGTGGTTGCAGGGGTGTCCACCACTCTATATTGACATTATGGGAATTTGGCGATTGCAGAGATGTCCCCCGCTTCCACAAAAAGGGTTTGTCACGTTATTGAACATCATCAAGAGAAAAGAGCATATCCTAGCAGGAGCCCGCTGGAAGTAAACAGAAATGGCCCACGTAGGGGACATGATCACTCTAATGCCTGGCTCATGAAACCTAATGATCCTGTTACTTTATACAGTGGGACGCACAACATAGGAGCGCCTACACAGGGGTTGCTAAATTTGCCATCCCACACTACGCTTCTGACAAGTGTCCCAAAGTCAGGTAAAGATGGACGAGAATGTAAAGACAGTCTGAAAAACAAGGCATTTCAGTTCCAGCCACTTTGGTAATGTCATCAGTAAAATTGGCTGCTGCATCATGCCCTAGTTGAATAATGTTCTTGGTGCTTACAGCCCATACCCTGTGTATATATAAGATGACAAAGCAAAATGTCTAGCCCTATTGGCTGTCGATTCACCAAGATCCAAAGCATCCCTGAATTTTTGGACCGCAGATGATCTGAAAGGTTTAAGAAAACAGGACCTTAGATTAATATAAAAAAGGGCACAAGAAGAGATAATTAGCTACATTTTCTCTATGCGACAAACACAGAAGGCACAGGCCGGAAGTAGTCCTCTGGCAAACCAAAATCCAATCTTGCAATGACAGAATTCCTAACAGAAAGTTTATGTAAATTGCACAAAGGTATCTAGGGGTTATAAAATCCAGGTATTCTTCATAATTGAAGTCCTGTATTAAGGACCAATAATCAGTAGCCAGGGTAGACCTTGAAAAATCCAGCATTGCCCTATCCCTCTGCACCTGGTCAAACCTCCATCCCAATAGGGGCTTAGAGCTTGCTGCTATTTGCTGTGGATGTTGCCAGAGCTCAGCACGGTCGAGCTCCTGCAATGAAACATGAACATAAGAGCACTATTTTAAATACTGACAGCCAGTAAGGGACAAGACATCTACCATGGCCTCTCTATATTTACAAAGATGGGGTGAGCACCGTAAGTGTAGCCAGTATGGAGCAGCTATAGAATGCTGGTTAAGTTCCAACTGTAGTGTCATATTTGGGGTTGAGACTGGAAGACCCAACCTTTTTTTTAAAAAGCAATTCAGCAGAGAGCCATGCAATACCAAAGAGACGCAGAGGAGATGATGTCTAAACTATCCGCAAAAAAAGCTAGTGAATTTTGGACCCTTATAAATGATAAGAACGCTGACCAAAGGACTATCACTGCAAATGCGGTAGCTGAAGAAAGGTGGGTCCAATATTTCACGGCCGAATTTGAGGGACTCCCAGGTAGCATGGAAGAAATGACATCTGACCATGAAATACCATGGGTAGACCTGTCCAATACTGAAGATATTGAAATCGCAATCCGGAAGCTGAAAACATCGAGAGCTCCTGGACCGGATGGGTTAACCAACGCAGACCTTAAATCATCTCCTGTGGAATGGGCCGATTGGATCAGTAAAATATTTGCCCAATGTGCCAGAACAAAGATGTTGCCAGAATCTTGGCTAAGGGCCGTGATCGTTCCAATCTACAAGAAGGGCCCAAGGCAAGAACCAGCAAGCTATAGGCCAATAGCGCTGTTGGATATCCTGGGCAAATTATATGCCTCCCGTCTCTTGGACCACTTTCAGGACTGGGAAAAAAAAAGTCCGGCTAAGGACCCACTCCAATCAGGATTTCAAAGAAAGGGCTCAACTACTATCAATCTAATGGTGTTAAATATTCTCAAAGCCAGAATTAAAGAAGGAGCACCGAAGGTCTACTTGGCTTTTGTCGATCTCTCAAAGGCTTTTGACATGGTCGATAGGCCCACTCTATGGTCAAAGCTTCAAGTCTGGAAGTGTCCAGCAAACATCTTGGAACCCATGATGGCATTAAATACAGACACAAAAATGCGAGTAAAACTGAACCATCAAGGCGCCCTCTCAGGGGAAATTCTGGTGAGACGAGGTGTCAAACAGGGATGTCCGCTCGCCCCTGCTTTGTTCATAGCCTTTTTAGGAGACTATCAAGAAGCTGAAGCGAAAATTCGTGCCTTTCCCCCGAAGATAGGGAAAATGGAGATCCCTCGCCTAATGTACGCAGATGACGTTATTCTCATCGACCTGACCAAAGTGGGATTGCAAAGAAAATTACATAACCTCGAAAAGTATATCGAGAAAAACCACTTGGCGATTAATAAGACAAAGACGAAAATCATGGTAATGGAGAAAGTGATCAACAAAGGAACAGCCAAGTTAAATATATACCTTGAAAAAACCAAAATTGAAATTGTAAAGTCTTTCAAATACCTAGGGATCAACTTGGACAGCTCAAAAACGGAAAAGAGCTTACAAAGCCAACTATGGGAGAAAGTCAAACGTGTTACAGCCCAAACCAGAGCGATTGACCGCAAATTTGGCAAATTCTCCCTGCTTCCGGCGATAACTTTCTATAAAGCCAAGGTGGTGCCGACGCTAATCTACGGAGCAGAGACCTCGTTACACCTCCCACGGAATACGTGGGCCAAGCTGGAAGGACATGTGTGGAAAGCAGTACTAGGTCTCCCAAAATCCACCTCCATGCCGGCGATCAGGAGAGAACTAGGGCTGCTTTCCTTGGCTTCCATGGTTGACCAAAGTGCGATGCGCCTATATAGAAACATCATCATGGCCGACGCGCTACCCATTGTAGCATCCATACGTGAGGAAATCGAAACTGGGAAGTGCACGGCCTTGAAAAACTGGGCCAAAAGGAGAAGGGACGATCTGGCAAAAATTGAATTCTCAGATAAAGAGCTAAAAGAAAACCCCGACAAAATTAAAAAGAAAATAGAAGACCTGGATTGGATCACGACCATAGAAAATGCTACCGGGAACAAACTGCTAAACCACCTTCCGCCTACTTTCAACAAGAAAAAAAAACCATTACAGTACTGCGCCAAGTTCCCCGAAAAAGGACTGAGAATGGTGATTATGAGAGCAAGGCTCAACCTGCTGCCCACCAGAGAGATCATAGCCATTAGAGGAGGCGGAGGGGATAAACATTGTAGATTATGTAAAAAGAACGATTCCACGGAAACACTGAAACATTTGGTGATGGAATGCGTGAACATGAAGGAATCTAGAAATCTGTACCTCCCTGCGCTTGACGACAATCTATGGATATTCCAAACAGACGATCTTTGGAATAGACTGATTTCCGGTGAAAACAACAAGTGGTCGCAAGCCTTAGCTAAACTCATCGACCTGGTGTTCGACCAAATTAGACAGCAAGATCTCAAAGGTGGTCTACCACAGTAGCAGGCTTGTGACCAGTAGAGGAGCCCTGCTCAATGTGACCTTGCTAGGTGGGGGAGGCAAAGCAGCATCACCGCATTTCCATTGCTATCAAAGGACATTTGCACCACATACTACTGTCGATTTTTGACAAAACTTGGTTTTCACCGAGTAAAGTTCAAATAAATTAAAAAAAAAAAAAAAAATTCTTAATCAAAGTCAATTTGGCTGCAGATTACATGGCCCCCTATTTCTCCACCCGAAACTAGCTGCTGTTCTGGCTAGTTGGTTGTTAAGCTTCAGGACAGGGCAGAATGCGCCATTACTACACTTATGACTCAATTTCCGGATGACATTACTCTGTCTCTCCAGCGACAACATAGCCTTGTCCAGCTGGCTTGTCCAGCTGCTATTCCCAGAACCTGTATTGCCTAAATACACAAAGGAGTCCACTTGCTCAATAGGGTGACCTTCGATCATGATCCTTCATCGGATAGGCCCACTCTGCCTTGGCTTGTGAAAAACCATTGTCTTTGTCTTATCATAGTTGATAATTCGGCTGCAACGTTTACAGGCATCATGAAATGCTTCCGCTTGCTGTCGAAGACCAACAGGTGTTGTGGAAAGCAACACAGTATCAGCAGCAAATAATAAAAGGGTATTTTATTCGTACCCAATTTAGGAGAGTTGGATTGAAGAGCTGTGAGCGTCAATATGATTTAATTAATAAACAAGCAGAACAAGGTTGGTGGCAAGGCGCACCATTGTCATACCCCTTGGTCAATAGAGATTTGAGCCATCAGATCCTCTGCTAAATTCCACCTAACTCTGGCAATATTGTAAAGATAATGTTATTGTTATGTTTGTCAACAGGGCCCAGCCAGAAGGCCTATTTTGCCTGGAATTAAGAACAATACCACCTACAGGAGTAAATATCTTAATAAGACCTTGTTGACCACCAAATAATGGTGATAGACCACTGGGAGCCACCAAAGTGGGCACAAGCGTGGAGGAGGTCGAATGACTCACAATCAGCCTCCCTCGTGCCGAAAGAGCCCTGCACCCAGACACCGGAGTTAACCCAATGTTAAGTGAAATCCATGTCCTTTCTTGGAACATCGCTGGTCGGAGAAAATAAATCTACATGATAATAATTGCCATATTATTTGTCTGCAAGAGACCTGGGCAACAGTGAACTGTACTATGCAGGGGTATGCAGTGTACAAATGGTTTGCTAGCAAGGGGTCTGAAGGGAGGTCAAGTGGAGGTCTTTTAATTTGGATTGATCCCTCAATCGTTAATCATACCTCTAAGATAGAATGCAATTGCGCAGATCTACAATTGTCAGGAATCAAACCCACTCATTGTCCCTATGGTGGAAATGTAGACAAGAGGCATCCCTATGGGAGCAACACACTAGCAAGATGGCGAGCCGTTTCTCCCATCATGAAGCGAGCACATAATGGTGTAGCCAGTTCCAAGATGGCTCTCCAGAAACCAGAAGACTGCCTGGTCGGGCTGCTCATACAACCAGCATATGAATTGGGAGAAGCTGAAAGTGGGTGTGTCACTTCATTTCCTTACTGCACTGAGGCTCCTTAGTGTGATTATTCACTCTTTACTTTCTTGCTGCTTCTCTGTTCCCCGCTCAGCCTCTGCCTTTAGCTCTGTTATTTTCCACATTTGCACCCTCCCATTTTCTGCTCCTTTGCTATCCTGTGTTCCAGCCTCCATTCGGTTATTTTCCCATGGGAGATCATGAAAGAGAAAGCTGCTGATCCTGTTCATTGAAGGTTTTCCCCAGACAGGGTTTTCTCCTTGGGCACTTCCCCATTGGTACATGCCCCCCTGTGTCTTCAGGGGGGCGAATACTCTTTGGGGCAGTGTGCTGCTTTGGACATCACGAGTCAGCCATATTCCTGCATCAAGGGCTCCTGTTTCTACATGTTCTTCGTATCACATGGTCAGTCCATATTGAAATTCAAATGCTACAGTCAGAGGCATTGCTGGGGGGGCTGAGGGGGCTATAGCCCCGGGTCTTTTGGTTGTAGCCCCGGATAGAAGCTCCGGTGGTACAACCAAAATGCTAGCTAGCCCCGAGTCCCGCCAGTACCGACATTAGCTTAGCCCCTGTCCTTTTGCAGACCTAGCAACACCCCTGGCTACTGTAACAACAATAGCTTAATTTGAAATTATGAGATGGGGGTAATGTGCTATTATCTAACCTATATAATAGGATGGTGGCAAGGGAATCGGCCGAAATGACCGAATCCAATTTACCTACCCCACCAAAAGACGTAAAATACATACCACCAAAATTTCGAACTACAAAAAGTTCAAACCTTTTGTGGTATGTATATTTTGGTGGGGTAGGTAAAAAAAAAGCTGCGGGCGGCGGGGGTGTCACCCGCAACAACCCGCTCACCATACCATACAGTATAGTGAGTCAGGGTTGAGGGGATACCCCCGCACCTGACCCGAAAAAGAAAAGCTCTGGGTGCTGCGGGGGTGCCCCCCGCAACACCCCGCTCACCATACTATACAGCTGGCCAGAAAAAAAAGGAAATGGACCCTGCGCCGCCGGTTCATGATCACGGAAGTGAAAGAGAACCAGCGTTGCAGGGACATAGCACTTCGAGGTGAAAGGTAAGTAGGGGGGTGGGAGTGTGTTGGGGGTGTGGGCGTGGCGGTGTGGACAGGGGTTAGGTTTTGGGGTTGTTTTAAACCGGATATCCGCATGAGAAATGTACGAACATTTATATATTTCGTACATTTCTCATGCAGTCATTTCCGTCGCAGACCTTTCCCCAATGGTAAAACAACCCCAATTTGGTGGCAAGGAATGTCACTAAAACCATTTATTTGGTAGACAACCAAATCAGGACCTGGGAAGAGAACCACCTAATTAACCAACTGCTATTGTAGTGGGAGACCAGAATGTCAAATTTGAATCCCTAGTACAACAGATGATTTGTTAGCAGATGAGAAACAAGCATGGGATAGCGTGGATTTGGCTGCGGAATACCCAAAGCGGCAGAATAAGTATGTCCTTGAGATTGCTAGTACATGGTTTAATCTAAACCTTAGGGCCTGTAATGGAAGGTGTTCGGGTGATAGTCGGACCAAACCCACTTTTGTGGCAAGGGATCGAGCAACCCATATTGATTATATCATGATTAACATTCAGGCCTGGACTCAGTTGGTAAAAAGCGAAGCAATCCCACGGAGTTAAAGTGATCATCGACCTGTGGTGTTATTGTTAGCGAGGGGTGGGTTTACTCCTTGTCAGGATGACTTTCGTAAAAGTAATGTGCCATTTGAAATAGTGGTGAAAGCAAGGAATTCTGTGAAGTTGACAAATGTAAACCTGGGATATGTTTTACCACACTTAGGTGATGAATTGTTACAACCCCTGGAATGGTTGATGGCCAATCCCACCATTACGAATTGCAAAGTTCTCAAACCATTTAACCAGATAGTGCGATTACAATGCACCATGTGACTGCCCCAAATAAGACAGTTTAGAAAAGCAGCTATTACACGTACCTCTTGGTATGACAAGGACTGTAAAGAAGCGAAAAATACTCTGATAGAATGTGCTAAAACTTTGTGAGCTTAGTCGAGCTAGGCTTGCTTATAAGAAGGTCAGATCTATGAAAAAGAAGGAACCTGAAGCTAACCTATGGGAGGAAATAATTCTGGCTTCACAGACTAAAGATCCATCTAGGTTTTGGAGGCTTTTTACTGCATGTCATGAGGCACCAGAAAATATTATACATGGGAGTGTCAGCGCCACATGCTGGAAAGATTAATTTAGTGATCTTCATAGTGAGTCGCAAGTATTATCATTACCAAATATCCCGGTACAAGGCTACCAAGTACAAACTCCATTAACTTTCACTCTTAATAAAATCACTGAAGCAATTCTGTCACAGAAATCGAATAAAGCACCTGGGCCTGATAAGATACTGGGAGATTTACTTAAACAGAGACACAGATATGAGCTCCATAGTTATACTTATTATTTAATGCGGTAGCTAGTGAAAATATGGCACCCAAGTCCTGGATATGGCCTGAAATAGTTCCTCTATACAAAAAGGGTGGACGTGAAGCACCTTGCAATTATCAGACAATTTCCCTAATCGATTTGATTGGGAACATATTTGCAAAGGTAGCCCTAGGACACTTAAAAGAATGGGTCTCTAGCCTGGCTATCATTGACCATAAACAAGCGGGATTTAGGGAAAGAAATGAAACTGTGATTAGATGGGGTATGGGTGAACAAACTACAATACATACCCAAGTGCAGAAGGGTGTCCGGCAGGGGTGCGGGTTGGCCCCATCTATTTTCTTGTTATATATCAATGGCTTAATATGCAAATCACCGAATGTGCCAACTGACACCCCAACCCTGGCTGGAGACAAACTCCCAGTTTTATTGTTTGCGGATGATGCAATTTTAATTTTGCAAACCCCGTCTGGGTTGAAAAAACAATTGAAACTATTTTCTGGAGTTTTGTAACGGAAGGGGGCTGTCAAGAAATATTAACAAGGCTAAGTCTATGATTTTTACCAAAACAAAGAAATAAACCTTTGTGTATATTATCCCTCGATGATGAGCAAGTAAGTTATTATGACTACCTGAGAGTACGATTCACTGCACCTTGCATATGGGATCAATAAATGATTAGAGCAGGAGGAAAACCTCTGATTTATGGATTATTTGCGCCGAAAAAAAACAGATTTTTGCGCCTTTCTGCCCGCAAATCCCCATTTGTTAAACAGAGATTTGCGGGCACCACTTTGCGGGTGTAGGGACAGAAGGATAGCTCTGTGGCAACGCAGCAAGACCATGCTGAGCAAACGCAGGTTCGAGTCCCGGACCCGCACTGGAAGAAAAAAAAATTAAATAAAAATAAAAAGAGCGCAGTATAAATAACCTGCAATGAAACTAGCACCTAGATACCTACGGGTTAGGTGCACTGTAAATAAATGCTAAAATAAATATATAAAATAAGTGTAAGGCAAAAGCAAGGTAGGCTGCATTGTATGGGGCCGAGCTCTGGGGACACTTAAATTGTGCAAGCTCGGGACCATGGAGAATGTTGTTTAAAAAAAGAATCTAGCGCTCCCGATAGGTACACCCCCAATTTGAATTCATGAAGAGACAGGATTACTCCCATAGAGGATGTTGCGGCCCTTACACCTATTCTATATTGGCCGTTGAGATATGCAAATTCAGAGAGGCTGCTCTTGATGTCTTGGGGCAGCCTGGAGTGTTGTGCTTATGGTGGTCTACGCATGTAAAAATATTGTTGTATGAGTTTGGACACAGCAACCTCTGGATGCTTCCTGGCGATATTGGGAGTACCGTCAAAAAATTGTTAAAGCAGATTATTGGCTGTAAAAAGGGTAGGGCCTCATGAGGACTCTATCGACTTCCTCTCCCTGCTCACATGCCGGGAGAATGAGAGCAGCAGAAGCTACGGCTCATATCTGGACGCCATGAAGCCTGGGTTATTGCGTTCACTGTTTGCTAAAATGAGGTTTAGCATTTTGCCAGTGGCAGCAACACGGAACAAAGGGAATGCTGCTGGATCTAATAAATGTCTGTATTGCCGGGACAGGATTGAGTCAGTGCCACTCGTCCCTCCCTATAGAAGAATGAACTTGACGCCAGAATGCATCTGTCCAGCGTCAGTTCACTAAGTAAAGCAATGTCAATTAGTAGAGGGGCTGATGACGCTCCCAATTGTATGCACTAACCAAACAAATAATTGAGAAGAGCTGCACTTTTGAAGCTTTTGCCTTCAGTGATCCCTTAATTGTATTGTTTTTTATGATATTTTAATGTTGTTATCACTGTTTTGTTCTGTCATTTGGAGCATATGGTCAAATTTCATAACAAAAATGGAATTTTGATTTGGGTTTTATAATGCACTTGCAATTTATGTGTTGTAGGACGTGGCAGTTTTCGGTATATTGTAATTTGTCATCGTTTTATTATTTGTATAACTAATTGTAGCATGTTCCTATTGAACTGTATATATGTATCAGTGTACCTGGCGTTTATGGAAGCATTTTCACCAAATGACTGATCTGAATATTGAAGTGTTTCCACACACATCAGCCCTTCAAAATAAGCACTATGTGAACACACGACATTTTGGCTGTAGAAAGCAAGTTTCGGGAAATGCTCATTTCTCGTCCATATGCTGGATTTTGAAGCATAGGTCTAGTTACATTGCACTTGGTTAGAAATAGCTAAACGCATGTTTTTGGTCCTATCGCAGTCCAGAAGACAATGAATTCTTGGAAAGAACCATTGAAATGCTGTCTTCTATTTTACAGCCACATTGATAGCATATGTGGCTGTTTTGTTTAGGAAACAGCTGTCTCACGTGTTCAATACAAATGCATGAAATATATAGGAAAGGGCAGCGCGCCTCTGATCCAGGCCCGAGATTTTGACTTATTAGTTGTCTTCATTATATGATGGATGCTATGAACCTTATAGAACATTGTTAAGGGTATTTTATTATTAAAAACAGACCTAGAGGCATTTTACATTCAGAAAAGCTGTTATAGTATCAAAATAATTGTCATAATGAGAAAAGTGACACTTGTGACTTGTATTATGGAATGAACCATATTCATCAAGTGAGTTGACATCTCGAGCTCAACACGCATTTCATTATAGCCCATTAGCGAATACAATTAATGATCATCCACAGCTGAAGGCAGGTGGCCTTTGATCTCCAAGGACACGCATGGCAAAGGCAAACTTTCAAAAATATGTTGTGTGGTTTCTGCCTAGAGAAAATTAGACATTCCACGGTTACACATGGAATGAAAAAAAACGCCTAGAGGGGTCATACAGAATTAAATGTATATAGCTGTAATTGTTATGATTTACACTTTTATGCTATATTTGTATACACATTAATGCATACTTTAACATATAATAATTTGTATATATAAGAAAACAACTTTGATAAACTCCAGATTCCTGTGTCCTACAAATTCCAGAAATGGTGTGTTATCAAAAGCACACCTTCACATACACATTGACGCTACTTACCAAAATATGAGATGTACACACATCATAGTATTACAAAAAATAATTGTACAAACAAAAGTAGCCGTTTCATGATGTCACAATGTAGCAACAAAAAAAGATCTGGTGGGCTAGATCGGGTGTTAATGGCCTTAACGATGTGCCCAGGTGCCATCACCACCCGATTTGGTGGGCCAGATTGGATTATTTTGCTATTAGCACCCCAGGTTTTGAATCCAAAAACCTGAATGGCTGATAGCAATCTATTTTGTTTGAAGGAACAGGCAGGGCGCACTTGCAGCATCTCGTTTATTCAAACAAAATAATTGTCGAAGATGGCCACCATGGAGATAGAAGGCAGGGTTCCAAGCGGAGGCCCTCATCCATTTCCATGGCAGCTCAGAATGTAGCGGCAATAGTGACACCGCCAACAGAGGAAAGAGGTTTGAGGGGTGGGGGGGGGTGAGGAACAGAGAAAGGAGACAGGAGGAAGCAGCAGGAGGTCAGGAAAATGGCATGGCAGGTGAGTAGTCTCCATGTTGCTGATAATGCAGGCATGGGTCATGGAATTCAGCCCGTTATCCAAGAATCCTGACTGACTGCCACACCCACCGTGGGTGCCAATAAGGGATTTTCCAAGAGGTGGAGAGAAATAGGAAGCTAGATACTACTACCGAAAGACCAACTCTCTGCCCCAGCCAACCAGGCTTTGTGAGGTAGGTTTTACTGCTATTCTTTAGATACATGGACCAATGATAGAGTTTGCCCAGTGAGATTATGCTGCATCAGCTGCCTCTGAAGGTGGAGGGTTGAGTAAACTGTAAAAGAGCCAAACAAATGGGAGAGGGGACTCAGAGGATGTATTTCTGCATGCAGACAACTCAAGTATTTCACACAGAAAACCCATGTCAACTGGCAAACCAGGAGCTATGGCAAACCTTGAGGAGAGTAACACACAACAGGTCACTTAATTACAATCCAAGACCTCTCAAACCATGGGGCAAACCGTGGGGTAGTACAATATCACAACAATGGGTGGATATACCCTGTAAATTAACACCAAACCTGCTTCTAAACTTGGTCCCTCAAGAATAACTCAACTGCCCCTGTGTCCAGCTGTCCCTAGGTCACAATGATGTTCCGCGTGTCTTAGAGGGATAGCTGGAGAGCAATGTCCCTACTGATGAACTAAAATAAACAATCATATGTAAAATATAGCCTGTTATTTCAAAAGGATATCTGTGGTCTGCTCAGTCGACCCATTTCGGTGATCAAACAAACTGGAGCCACCTTCATCAGGACCTAAATCCTCATCTCTATATTTTCTTGGGGATCCGCAGGAATCCATTAGCTGCCACCTAATGCTCTCACTGGGCCTATAATGGACCAAAAAATGAACACTGTTTGTGGTATCACTTTAAATATAAATGACATATCATGAGAACACATACAAACAGATGACAGTCTCAAGCATTTTAGTGTGCTTTCGCCGCCTACCTGTTATTATGTCAGATGGAATGACTTCTATTATTCAGCATGGTTTGCTGGACCTAGGGCAATTCACTACCCTTTATCTCATCAGAGACCAGTGTATCTCACAGGGTCTGTGTTAGATCCTTCAGTAGCCTACAACATCAATACACATTATTAGCAACTTGTGTGCAATTGTACAGGAGGTTGTTATTATACATGTTACAATAGCTATACCCTGTGGTAGATGTGGCTCATGTTGCCCACACTAATTTAACATTGAGATTGCAGAATAAACACTGTATAAATCAACCAACCCCACATTGGTCAAGGTTGTAAAGCCACTTTGTGAAATATGTTATCCATTGTGTTGTGGGATGTCTCAACCCACACATCCAAGCCCTGCAGCATCACTAGGCATTGCTGGCAGCAGAAACATCAGAATGGCCACTGAAAAGCATGCTGCTCGTCAGAAATCACCAGAAAATGCGCAGTGAAAACCTGCAAAATAGGCCGCCATCCACTTTTGCCTATCTTAGTGAGCACCGGAGATCACTGCCAAAACCCATCCTTTGGCTGCTCACAGAGCAAAATCTCTGCCAAGGAATACAGAGCTGTCTCAAAAATCTGTTTTTATTTGGTGTCAAATTTGCTAAAATCGTGGCTCACAAACCACCTAAAAAGATCCAACCTCCTTGTCGGGTGTTCCACATCATTATACTGCAAGAATCCACATAAATCCAATCTCAGAAAGAATCATGTGTTATTAGAACAAAATCCACTTTTAAAGATATTTGATGGAAAGACAGCTGTCAAAATGGGTGTAGTACCGTTACACGCCTCTGTCAGGTGCTGGCGATTTATAATTCTGACAGGAGAGCTGTGTTTCAGAAGTTAAATATGCCAAAGAAGAGATTTCCAATTCCATCAAAATGCCATGTAGAGTCCCCACAGTGATTTCATTGTTGAAAAAGACTTACGATATGTTGCTTATTGTGAGTTTATACATATATTTTTTACAAGGAAGTATGTTACAATTGATCAGAAACTTGATGCAGTTAAAACTCCAAAAGGCTTGCTTCCCAAGAGAACCCTTCACACCTTTTCCCTGGACAAAGGAAGCCTCCCCTGCCCTGGGATAAGAGATTGACAGACTGGTGTGAACAGGAACTAGCCAAGGCACCCTGGCCTGCTGCTCTCAGTCAAGACAATTGATTCTTTGGGATGAATAGAATGTGCTGATTTGGGTGTGACTGGTCAACAACTGCCCTGGGAGGGACAGGACATTCGACCTCTGAGGCAGCCAGATTTAGGGGCGGAGACAAACCATTGTGGATTCAGGTAGCCCAGCATATATATGTTTTATAAAATTGCATATAACAAATTTTACCAAGCTGACAGAAATATGAAACTTTGGGAATTCTTAAAATTAAAAATTCACCCACAATTTAACACTAAGCTGGACGCCGTGTGATGTTCTGAGACCAAACCCCGGAATTATTAATATTGCAGCTGCAGTGTTTTTGCTATGAACATAAGAATTTACAGGAATGTGCCCAGAGAGGATCTGTATGTTTGTGTAAAATTTGGTGCAGAACCAATATTGGGAAACCCACCAAAAGTGCGAATAAATTGTCATTTCTGAACTAGAGCTCTTAGGAAGATCAGAGTTGGACAAGAATGTACTTTAAGTAATTTGTGATGTGTATATGTATTATGAACAACTTGTGTATCTGCAAAATATGTTTTTGGGTAAAATTGATTTTCCCTGTAAAAGCAAAGGGGAGGGATTTCATTTAAGCCATAAACATGACACCGGGTGACCCGCTGATTCTTTCTCCAGTCAGGGGACAGAGAATCCTCTAACCTATTAAATCCTTAGGGGGTTGGGCATAGAGAATCAGCCTACCCATCCACTTTGGAAACACATAAAAAGAGACTGTTTAGGACAGATAAGGAACACTCTTTTTTCCACTACTCACCGATTCCTGCGAAGCACTCTGCCAGACCAGATCCAGACAATATCCAGACAGAGACTCCAGGCTCCAGATCTAGATCCAGAGACCAGAACTCTAGAACCCAAACTCTAGAACCTTGAAGCAGAGAGGCCTAAACCAAAAGCTGAACTCTTCTCCGCAGGCCTGTAGAATCTAGCAACCGAATTCTCACATTCAACAGCCAGGCTGAGCTGTTCTATTCTAGCCAAGAACCCTGTGCTAGAACCAAGGTCCAGACCCAGAAAGCAGAGCTGTATCCAAGACCCGTCAGATCCAGTTCAAGAGGCCGCAGACCGCCATGCAGTGCTGAACGCAGAACCCAGAGGGCCTGAGACCTGTCCAGTGGTGAGAGTGAAGCCAAACCCCTTGACCAGATCTTTAACCTGTCCAGAACTGCATTATAGAATCTTGTGTCCATCGTGTTGATTTCAAATCTGTAAAGCGCATCTGCCATTTCTAAAATCTTAATTTTATTTCTGCCAAATCTACCTTCACAGAAACATCTGTAACTTTTGAACCGCACGTCCTAGAAGCGTAATTTAACAGTCATTTTAAAGCTACGATCCTAAGCTTTCCAACAAACCCAAAATCACTATAGTTTTTCCGTAATCGCGATTACGCACGTGGAAAAATTGTCGCGAATTGCAAATTGGCTCAATTTCATTTTCTGTCAGAATAGCTGCTCCTTGTTCTCAATTGCTGAAATTCGTTTTCAATTTGATAATCATTCATGAATCATTGCTAGTGTTGACCTGAACCAATCTCAAGTAACTATCACTCTTCCTGAATCTCTTTTAGTGAATTAAAATCAATTTAGCATATTTTCACTTTCACTGCAATCACATTCAAAAGTATTTTTGCCTGTTTTAAAATCATACCTGTTTCTCTAAGCTTGCTGGGGGAACTGGGATTGAACTGCATTCTTGATTGTCTTCCTGAAACCCGTGTGCCCTTATTTCCATCTCTTCATATTGCATAGGGGGGGGAGTGAGTAGTCACAGGGGAAAAAGTGACCATATTGTCTTTTGTTGAAATCATATCAAGTTATTTCTGGGTTGTATTCTTTCCCATTATTGCATTTCCTTGAATCATATAAGGTATTCTCTGCTACAGTATCCTTCATATTCATACTCCTAAGTGATTAAAAAGATTGTCAATTTTGTAATATTACCCCTTGTTGATTACCGTCCATATTCATAAGTGTGCTATTCAGATATTCTTTTGTTCATAAAAGTGTGATATATATTGTTTAATTCTTCAAATAAACCTTTTAATTTGCAAAACAAACCTACTTCTTGGCTCAATGAGGTCAGGGGAATTCAAACAGAGGGGCATTATATAAGGGATCATCATCCAGATTTAAAGAACTTTGCCATAAAAATATATAGATAAGGGCTTCCATTGGGCATCCCATCCTAAGCATTGACTTAGTTGGATTGCTGGATTGAAGTCACTTACAGATTGGGGGCTCGGTAGCCGGGGATTCTGGATTAGATGTACCACTTGTGCAGCTTAATACAGTGTGCTAACTGACAGGATACATAAATCCTGTTGGGCTACTACGCTGTGTTGCACTGCAAAAGCACCCCTCAAAAGGTAACGCTCTCAGGAAATGGTCTGTTTTGCAAAAAAAAATTATAAACTTCTGTAAGTCAGGAAGGAAATCAATTTCCAGAATGGCGACATTGGTAGATATCAAGATAGCTAGAGAGCACCTCTTACATAAGCTATTTGTGAGAGGTGAGTGGACTGAGCAGGACCAAAATGCATGGTTGCAGGCGATCACACAACAGGTCACTGCAACTGGGTTAGATACCTGGAGAGATCAGGGTCCCTTGCATGTTGCCCTGAGTGAACTATATATGGCCCCGAAGGCCAAGGATGAGCACAGCAAGATTGCCAGGGTAGTGGCATATTAATATTTATCTATGGGAGCCATACAGGACAAATGTGCTGAAGGCCAAGATCTGGCAAGTAGGCAGCTAATGGCATTAGAGAAGGCCCAATCTGATCTTGACTCTTCTGAGCACTGGCTGCAGAGGAGCCAGGAGCCAGAAAACGAAAGTAGGCAGTATCTAATTAAAATAAAAAAGGACATGGGTATTCTGAAACAGGAAAGGGCAGACCAGGATACCAGAATTCTGGCCTTGCAGAAGGAGTATCAAGAAGGTTTGGACTCCCTACTGCAGAGCCAGAAAAAGCTGGAGCAACAGATAGATTTCAACAGGGCAAAGCCCATTGGATAAAGAAAAAGAGGAGAGCAATAAATTGATTTTGAAAGACCTGGATACCCAGGCAGAGTTTGATGAAGAGTGCCAGAAAGCTGGTGCCCTTCAAAGGCAGAGGGACGACCTGGTGGCACAGAGGCAGGCTCTTGCTCAGGAAAGGGACACCTTAGGCCAGGAAGTCTGCCACTTAAAAGGCAAGCTGGAAGAAAATCACCTGGCCCTTCAGGGACTGGGTGACCTCCAAACAGAGCATCAAAACTTGTTAGAGCACACCAGGAGGGTGGAAGATGCTCTTGCAAGAAAGGAGCAGGCCAGTAGGGATGGGACTCAGGAGGTAACCCTCCTGCAGCAAAGACTGGCCCAGTACTCCAGGACCAACCAGGAAGCACAGAGAGAGAATGAGGCTCTCTGCCAGCACAATGATAGGCTCCAGCAACAGGTAGCCATGCAGGAGAGACTAATAGAGTCTAGTAAGCCTTGATTGAGGAACTGAAAGCACAGGCTCTGGCAGGGCAACAGGAAGCAGGGGCTGATAGAGATGACGTTCGCTGGGAAAGGGAAACACCTGAGCATAACCTCAGGAGCCCTAGTACCAGAGGCCTCCATCTCTCCCAGTCCCTGGACTCTGCCACCCCCATGTCCCCTGGCGCACATGAGCCCAGGGCCACAGGGATGGCAGATTACTATCCAGTCAGAAGCATGGGGCTCATAGGCCAGTACCTCCCAGGCATGGATGGGCGGGCATCTGGGTATGGGTACCTAAGTACAGTGCAATTTAGTGGGGAACCCCGGGAGAGTAGGCCCACTAAGGGCATCCTGAAAACCTATGCCCAGTTAGGTCAGTGGGGGGGTACCCATCAAATCCTGGCAGCAAGGAGGAATCTGAAGACTCATCTGAGCATCCCAGGACACAAGAGACCAGGTCCCCACATTCTGCCAGCCATTCCCAGGCTTGCAGAATCGGGGAAAACCTGGAAACCAGACGGGCACCTCTGGGAGCAGTGCCTCTGAGTCAGAGGATGAATGGACCAGGGTTACTCAAACCAAGAATGCCAATCAGGCAAAAAAGGGCCTTGCTTAAGGACCCCTTAAAACAGATTAAGGCAATAAGGAGAGTCATCACGCCTTATCACAAAAACACCAAGTATTCTGTGTGGAAACACTTGGAGCTCTTTGAGCAAATCATGGAGACTTTCCATTTGAAAGACAGCAGTAGCTCCATTCAGTACGTCAAATGGACATTCTCCCCAGAATACTCCAGTTTCTTTGCAGGACTGGAGGTCCAAAATCATTCAAGGTGGTCCACATATAGGGCGGCCATCTTAAAGCACTTTTCTGCTGATAGAAATCCCCAAGAGGCTCATAAGGCAGCATACAATTTGCAATGTGGGGAGGATCAGGCCCCACAAGAATGTGTGCAGGAGTTGAAGCGTGCCTTTGCGCAGACTACCAAAAGGGTGCGCACTGACAGTAAAGAGTTTGTAGACACGTTTTTCCATGCCTTACCCAAATACATCATGACCCAGCTAGTGAGAGATTTTCATGAGAAAAGGTCACTAGACTGGGTCATTGAACAGGCCACCCAAATCTATAAGGTGCTGTTGCCCATAGAAAATAAAAAATAATGCTCAGAAAAACCCCAAACCGACCAGCACCCCTGCTGCTGCAAAGGTGGCAAAGGTAAAGGATCTGGAGATGGGGGGGCCTAAAAACCTGCCTGCACAGAATAATTCTAAACCCAGAAGGCCCTCGGGCCAGTCACAGACAGGGAGTCAAGGAGGTAGTCCCACAAACAGGGTCCCTCATTTCCCTGACTATGTAAGTCCCTGCTACAAGGGAAACGACCCATCCTGGGTTATGTGTGGACTCCTCCAGCCCAAGGGGGGGATCCAGCCAAGCACCTAACCCAGGGAACTTCCCTCCCAACCTCCCCCAGGAGGGCAGAAATTCACCAAATCCTGGGCAGAACTTTTTCCCCAGGTATCCACAAAATTTCCAACCCCAAAATCATCCATCCTTCTTTCCCCACTTCCCTGAGCCCAGACCACCTAATCCGGGAGAGGGGAGGCCAAGGGTGGAGGGGTACCCAAATCTTCCCAACCTGGGTTACTACCAGAGAAGGGATAGCTACCCTTCCCGGGATCAGCCTAGGGGAGAAAACAGAACCCTGTATCAGCCTGAGAGGGTTTCACAGCTTGAGCGTCAGGTCCAAAACATGGCACAGGATCTGAGTCGCATGCCTAGGGCTCAACAGAACCCTCAGATCGGCATGCCGGTGCAGAATGCCCCAAACTCTGGACCTGGTGCTCCAGAACAATGACGGGGCAGCACCCCAATAACTCACCGGTTCCCAGGGAGGAGGCGCAAGGGGAAGGGGGTGTAAAGCCTTGGAGGAAGCTTCCTTCCCCACTTGTAAACAGCCCCTGGAAACCCAGGAACCGGAAACAAAATCTCCTACCCCTGAAAGTCTACCACCCAAGGAGCAGAGAGAGAGTAGGAGAAACAAAGGACCCAAACAGACCCATTTCGTGGAGGAGATACAGATCTTCCAATTTGAGGGAGAGGAATCCCCAGAGGATCCTGGGAAAAGGATCTTCTCTTTCAGAGATGGGGGAACTCCTCCCAAAGAAAAATGGGACCCAAAGGATTCAAATCCAGACTGGGTAGATGTTGGGACTGAGCTAGCGCCGCCCATCATCCCATACCAGAACCAACAACATAAAAATCCCCTGGTTCAAACCCATCCTGGTGATTGCCTCAAAAAGGGGGGGGGGCTGCCCAGAACCAGAACCAGGGGAACCCCAAACTTCTCCTATCTCCAGTTGCCAACTTTTTCTTTCAGATTCCCAAGACTCTCCACAGAATTCTGCCCAAATCTCTTCTCTCTCCATGACCAAAACTAGAAAATTAGCCCACCAGTTGTCCAAAAATGTGCATTATCTGTGCCCCCTTGCGGAGAAGGAGGGAAGATACTATGTCCCGGTACAAGTACAGGGGCAGGGTACAATTTTGGCACTGGTGGACACTGGATCCCAAACTACCCTTCTGTCCAAAAAGGTATTTGATAAACTAAATTCAGGAAGGGGGAGAAATACCAAATTCTTCTCACCTCTCTTCCTGGACAACTTCAGAACTTTGACGGGAAGGAGATTCCCGTCGAGGGGACTGCGGATTTGGACATTAAAATTGGGCGACACAAGGTGAACCACCCGGTCATAGTAGTGACTCCAGAGGGCACCCCTTGTTTACTAGGGAATGACCTCCTGAGAAGGTTGTCACCCCTAATAGATTGCGTAAACAAGGTCCTCTGAACCCAGACTAGCCGACCCATAAAATTGAAACAGAGTGTCAACCATGTTAGTCTAAACGGGACATGATACATGGTTGAACAAAAATCTGACCAAGTAGAATTTCACTTCCAGAACAACCAAATTCCAGACGTGAGAGAAATAGCAGTAGGACAACAGACTGGTGATGGGGGGTCCTCTCTAGTTCTGAAAATCAACCTTCCTTCCAGTTTAAGGTGGTATTCCACACTGGAAGGAAATACTCTGAAATTCTTTACCAATCCACAATCAGACATTCCCGCTCCAATAGTCCAGAATGATGTGAAATCAGCTCAGAGCCTGGCTGATGTTCGGCAAATTGGAGAGAAGTTGTTCATCCCTGTTCAGTTAAATGATGGGAAGCAATCTGGTCTGGCCCGAGTGTGTTTGAACAACGGTAAGAGCATCATCAGCGAAGCCATGTTCCACCAACTCCCAAAAGATCTAGCCATTCCCACATTCAAACTGATAGACAAATGGGAAATGGATTTGGAAGCACCCAATTCCAAACATCTCCTGCCAAGCAGGTGTATGCTCAAAATCTCCATTGGTGACAAGAGCATAGTCCATAATTGTTGGGTCGTGCGAGACGTCACTGCCGCCTTTTACTTAGGCAGTGATATTCTCAATCGCTTTGCCATTAGTTTGGACCTAATAAACTTCAAAGCTTAGTCCTGATTAGCGGATAATCCCATGGGCTTTGATGATCCAGAGAAAGCATTTAGGTCAGCTCACTTGCTACCTTATGCAGTTGAAATTCAGATTGGAGAGGAAGTCACCATCGCAGAAAGGACCCGACAATTCTCACTGGAAGTGAAAGTTAAAAGAGGACAGAAATTGATAAACCCTGATGCTTATATTCATCTAAATGCTTCTCTCCAACAGCAAGGGTTGGGGGTAAACCCAACACCATTAGTCAATATAGAACATGACACCATTCCAATAGAGGTGGATAACAGCGACTTAAAGAGCATCACTCTAGCCGCATGCGCCATTATTGCAATGGCGGTTGATGACCGACATTTTTCCATTCATTTAGGCAATGAACTGTTAGGACCAATCCCCAAGAACTGTTTTGACAGTGACAGTGATTACAACACAACACCAGACAGGATCTTTACCCAGCATGGGGGGAACTTCCTGGTGTACACTTCCTGCCCTTATGGTAAGGAAGATGTGACTTGTGATTTCAGGAGGGCTGAGGTGATTTTCCAGGTCCATGAGGGCTGCCTTTCCCAACTGAAGCCACCAGTCCAAATCAGCACTCTGACCAGGGACTTCTCCACCCAGCTGGAGGAGGCTGCTGAGATAGCGAAACCAGAATTCTTTCCCGGCCTCAGACAGATGGTTGAAGAGAGAGTCAACCTAGCTGCTTGTGTGACTCTGGAGCAGAAGCAAAGGCTGAAACAAGTCTTCTTGGATTTTCAAGATCTCTTTGCGGTGGACTCATATGACTGTGGTCGCACCGACATCCACACAACAATTTCCACGGACCCTGGCATGACTCCAGTGTTTGTGAAGCAATATTGCTTGCCTCTTGCATCAATGGAGTCCCTTAGCGAAATAATTAAGAACCTTGATTCCCGCGGGATAATCCGTCCAGTTCACAGCACCTTCAATAATCCGGTGCTGGGGATATTGAAGCCAAACGGCCAGTGGAGACTCTGTGCCGACCTTAGGGAGCTCAACAAACGGGTCCATACTTCCCGATGGCCTCTTCCCTACATTGACCAAGGACTGGCCCAGATCCAGGGGTCACAGGTATTCACTGCAATAGTCCTGATCAATGGATACTGGACTGTGCCTGTCAGTAGGGAGGACCATTACAAGCTGGCTTTTAAGTTTGGGGGCCAGCAGTACACATGGACCCGGACTCCCTTCGGATACCTCAACTCCGGTAATGAGTTCAACATTTTCCTACATAAGGCCATGCCCGACCTGGGTGCAAGGGGTAACCTGGCTTATGTAGATGATGTCCTCATCAAGAGCTCAACTGTTGAGGAACACATAGCGGAGATCCGTTATGTTCTGACACAGTTGAGGGCCGCCGGAGCAAAACTTTCCTTCCAAAAAGCACAGTGGTGTAGAACCCGTGTTAATTAATTGGTGCATGAGATTACTCCTCAGGGTCTCTGTCCAGGAAAAGAAAGTGTAAGCACTCCAGAAACCGAAGGAGCCCCCAACCCTGCAGGAACTAAGGAGCCTTCTTGGACTGACTAATTACAACAGAAAGTTCATTGAGGGCTACACAGAGATCACCAGACCCCTGATTCATCTTTTGAAGTGGGGGTCAAGTGGAAATGGGGGCAAGGAACAATCTGAGGCACTAAGACAGCTCAAAAGAAGCCTCTCACAAGCGCCTTGCCTAGCTCACCCTGTCAGAAACAAGGAGTTCTTCTTGGAGACAGGGTTCTCTAATACATGCTTGACTGCAGTATTATACCAAAAGCATGACAAGGTCAATAAAGTAATCTCCTATGCGAGTAAAACTTTATCCTCTGAGGAGGAAAAATTCAACGACTGTGAGAAGGCACTCCGGGCAACGGTGTGGGCATTGAAGACTTACCGCCCGTTTATCCAGGGGGAACACATCATAGTGGAGACTCCACACCAGCCTCTGCAATATCTCCAAAGTGACAGAATCCGGGCCGGAAATGTGAGTAATTCCCAAATTACTTCCTGGATTCTGTCAATGCAAGGCTTTCCTGTGGAGGTCAGATATGGCCAAAACAAGAAGAGTCCCCTCGCGCAAGGTCTGGCTGACTTGCAGGATTGTGCCAGAGAAAACTGTCTTGAGGACGAAAGTCTAAAAATCAAGGACAACATGGAGGCATGCCTTAATTACCCACACAAAGTCTTTGAAGAAGACAACTGTGAGGGAATGCCCACTGTCTATGTGGATGGATGCTCTTACCATGTTGACAACAACGGGGAAAAAGAACTTGTGGCCGGCGTAGGGAATGCATGGGTGAATGAGTCCCAGAACCCTGCGCTGGGTACAAGATTGGTCCCCAAAGTAGTCAAGTGGCAGAGTTGATGGCTGTGCATCAAGCCATCCTAACTGCTGCCCAACATCAACTCCACGAACTGGTCATAATCACGGATTCGGATTATTTTTTATTTTTTTTAATTTTATTTAAACAGATTGTGTGGTTTCCTTATTTGAAACCTTTAACCTGAGCATGTCCGTTCTTTCATCATGATTCTTCGTTTGGTATAGAGTATCTTAGTAGCAGTGCTTGGTAGCTTCTTATTAGTCCTGGGTTATGTTGTTGATCTCCTCTGGTTTCTTAAGGATTAAAATCACTAATTTTGTGAGTGCTAATGTCGTTTTCATTTTTTCTCCTTCTACAAGATTCCTCCACCACTCATCGACATTCCTTGTCGTGTAGCTCCTAAGGATGTCCCCCAAGCACTGCTCTCGCTGTTTCCTTAAACCGGTACACTGTAGTATGAGGTGTTTCAGAGATTCTATCTCTCCTTTTTTTTTGCACATTCTGCAGCTTTCCCTGATGTCCAGCCTTTTTCTTCTTTGTAATATTTCTCCTGTTGGTAAAATGTTCAATCTGAATCTCACGAAAAGGTCTCGGAAGTACCAATTGGGGAATAAATTCAGATAGCTCAGGATCTGATTCAGTTTTCGTGGCTGGGCCCAGAAGTCTTTGTAACCTTTATATTTACAGTTATCTTCTTGGGTTTCGATCCAATCTGCCATGTATAGTTTCTTTTTAGTTTTGTCTGGGTTAATCCATAAGTCATCCTCTGACTCGCTGAGGTTCACTAGGATCCCTCGACATGTCTTTTGCCAGTCTGTTAGCATTACATCGGATTGATCTTTTAGGGCTTTTTTCAACACCCCAAATCCACCCGTAGTGTTTTCCTCAAGACATTTCCGATAGAAACTTAGTGTTTTCCATACCACTATTGTTTTGAGTGATGTCAGAGCCAGCTCTCTTCTTATCTGCTGTATTGGGGCTGATTTAGGCAGCTGTAAAGCTTTCCTCCAAAAGAGACCCTCCAGGATTGACCATGTTTGAGCTTGTAAGGGGATTGGTGATTCTACCCCATATGTTAGTATTGGCACCACTTTCATCCTATAAAAGGCTATTGGAGATGATAAGGTAAATCTGCAGTATCTTTTACGCAGAATTCTCCCTTGGGCAGCTAGATTGCTTGCTTTTCTTTTTAGCCCAGCTATTCTTGGCGTATTGTTCTTCGTGTTGTCTATACAGACTCCTAAGTACGTGAATGCTTCGACTTCCAGAATGTTTTTGTTTCTCAGAGACCATCCTAGTTTTTTCCCTCTGGCTTTATTACCTCCTGGGCCTAACTTCAGAATTCTTGATTTTTCTGGGTTTATAACCAGGTCATTTGAGTCCACATACGACTGTAACGATGTAAGCTGTCTTTGCAAGCCGATTTGGGTTTGGTCCATCAGGACGATATCGTCTGCGTAAAGCAGTCTCCCAATCGGCGTTCCTGCTATTTTTGGTGGAAAGCAGCGGGTGGACTCAAATGAATCTTCCAGATCTGACGTGAACAGGTTGTACAGTTCAGGTGCCAGCGGGCATCCTTGCTTTAAGCCCATTTGTATCTGAATTTTGTCTGTTAGTGTACCCGCTGTATCCAGTCTGACTCTGATGCTTGTGTCCGTGTACAAGTCCTTGATGTTCTCCACCAGTGACTGAGGACATTCCCAGTTTTCCATTTTCTTCCATAGTTTGGCTCTTTTTATGGTGTCGAAAGCTTTCGACAAGTCTACAAACGCGATGTAGATTCCTTGGTTTTTGTTCCTTTGTGTTCTAGCTTTCAATAAGTTAATCAGGAAAATGTTGAGTGCTCTGCCTCTCCCCTTCACAAAACCCGATTGCCAAGGATCACGACGTCCACTTTGCTGTGCCCAGTGGTTTAATGCTTTCAATAGTGTGGACGCAAAGACCTTCCCCACCACGTCCAGTAATGCAATCGGTCTGTAGTTGTCTGCTGATGTTCTGAGACCCTTTTTGAAAATGGGTACCACTACTGCCTTTCGCCAGGAATCCGGGATTTTTTCTGTTGTTAATATGTAGTTGAATAGAAGTTGAAGGAATTTGGCCCATTCACCTATGTTGCTTTTCAGTATTACATTTGTGAGCCCGTCGGGCCCTGGGGCTCTCAAGTCTTTCAATTTTTTCAGGATGTTTTCTATTTCCTCAATACTGATATCTATTACTGCCTCATTTTTGTTTGTCATTGATTTCCGCTTTGGGTCGATGTAAATTTCCCCTTGCAGCTGTGTATAATACTTAACCCATGATGAAGCACTTATTGGGTTCATTTGACTTATTGCTTGAGGCTTCTCCGCTTCGTTGATAATTGCCCAAATTTCAGCTATGTTTTCAGATCTTATTTTCCCCAACATTCTTTCTGCGTCCTGGTTTAGCAATGTCTTCTTGTGTAAGTGTAACCAGTTTCTGTACTTTTGTTTTAACTTATGTATCTCTTTACTCCAGTTGTCGTGTTTGGTCTTTTTTAGTCGTCTAATATCTCTCCTTAATGCTTTTTTCCTTTCTCGTATGCGACTGTCATACTGATGTTGGTGAGTCGTTGTTTGATGGTTACTTCCAAGCTTCCTTTCTGTAACAAATGCTCTGAAAAGCGGGGTGTAGTCAATCCTTTTTTGGCTTTGTTCGTTTTCAAGCGTCAAGAACATTTGTTTTAGGTTATGGTTTAGTTCTCTTGTTTTCTCTGGTCTGATCCTTAATTGAATACCCCTTTGGTCTATGACCACCTTCTGGTTGTAGGTTCCAATCTTGTTATTGCTTATGTTTTTGCACATCAGTTTTAACAGATTGTGTTCACTGTCTACTGTTGGGATTACTTTCAAGGTCTGGATGTTATCTGACAAGTTGCTTGAAATGCAAATGTAATCCAGGATCTCTACTGATTGTGTTCCCTTCCAAGTAGGTTTTGCTGGTTGGTCCCCCTTCACCTTTCCATTCAGAACGACACAGTCCCTTGATTGGACCATACGATTCCACATTGTTCCTCTTTTTTCCTTTGCTGAGGCAGTTGTTGTATCGTATTCGGGTTGGTTGTCCTTGTTCAGCCATGAACAATTTAGATCTCCTGCCAATATGAATATTGGATCAGTCCATTTTTCTCTTTGTTCATCAATTAGTTCTGCTATTTTATCTGGTAGGTTTTCGTTTGATAAATTTGCTGGGTTCCAGTATATGTTAATCAATATTAGTATTTTACTGGCTTTTTTGTCCAGCTGTAACACTACCATCTGGATGAATAAATTTGTGTTTGACTCCTCCAGGACTTGCCAATCCAGATCGTTTTTGATGGCTATAAGTAGGCCTGACATGGGTCTGCCTTTTTGACCTTTGACCGCTGGATTTAGCAGAACCACGTAACCTTCCAGTGTCGGTGGTTGCAACAGCCATGTTTCTTGTAGGCACAACACACTAAAGTTCTCTTTTTGAAGCGCTCCCTTAGTAAAAAGGTGGGTAGAGCCTCTAGTGTTCCAACTTCCCAGGCTCCATGAACCCACACTTTTTACTGTTTTATGTTATTGGGTGTTTGTTTTGTCATCAATCATGTTTTTCAACCATTTCCACCTTGCTGCTTCATTTTCTTCTCCTTGATGTTGAATTCTATTGTTTGAGCTTTGTGTGTTCTGGTTGCCCCTTCTCACTGCTGATGTTCTATTTGTTTTAACACTACTGGTCTCTCTGTCTTTTCTGTTGATCTGTCTCACCGAGTGTTTCTTTACTCTCTGCTGGGTTTTTAGGACTTCGTCACTTTCTTGTAAGTCAAAACCCATTGGTCTTAATTGTGGGGCTTCTTCCAGTAGTAGTTGTCTCACCAGATTTGATCTTGTGTGCAGAATTACTTTATCAGTGCGATCTTCCTCGACGAATTCCACGATCGCCAGGTCGCCTGTTGTAATTAGTCTTAATGCCGGTATATGGTGGAGTAATCTTATTACATTGGTTCTGTTGAGAATTAGTCGGTCTTCATAATGAAGGATACGTTCTAGGACAAGCCCCGGTTGTTTATAACTGTCACCAGCACTTGTTTTGCGCGGTCGATGCTGTAGTTCTCTTTCCCCCTCTTTTAGTTGATGCAGATCTCTTCTTTCCTCCATCTCGGTCCGCTTTTTGCTATATCTTGTTTCACTTTCCCGACTGGTTCCGTGGTTCCGGGTCTCAGACCGCCCCACGTTCCTTTCTCGACCTCTACGTTCACTCTTCTCAGTTTTTTCACTTAGATCCCGGTTTTTTCTCAATGCATCCTTTTCTATATGAGTATCTGGAACTTTTTTGTTGTCTCTCTGTGTCTCATTTTCGGTCTGTATTGACATTATAGATGAGGTATCACTCTCACTATAGTCTGTATGCTCCTCACTCAAGGAGTCTTCTGCCTCTGTATTTACCTCTTCGAAGCCTCTCATTCCCTGTTTGTCTTCATCATCTGAGACCGGGTATGTAGAGAGATCCAGCAGGTCATTTTCAGGACAATCGTCTTCTTCGATTTCTAAGATCTTTTGTCCTTCAGTCTTTTGTTCTGTTCTGACCTTTTTCTTGTTGTTTCTTAGCTGGCCAATTATACTCAGTTGTTCTTTTGGTATTGTCAAATTTTTCATGAATGCCCGGCTTTTGCTACTGCTTGTGGCTTTTACTGGTGGTTGATTTTTCTGTTTTTTAGTGGGTCCTGTGATCTTGTGATGACCCCCTGATTTGTTGTCTGCGGGCCCGTTGTTCTTCGTTTTTATTTGGTTATCTGATTTTTTCCCGCCTGTGTTTGTGTCTCTTGTTTTGAAGATCTCACGCACGTTCCCCTTTTTCTTTCCTTTCTCCCGACACTTGTCCGTAGTGGTGGGGTCTTCAGGCCTTGTTGTCGATTTTTTACTAGAGATAGCCTCCACTATTTCTGTAGAATTGTTTAGCCCTTCCCTGGCACTTCTGTTTAGGGTTTTTCTTTCCACTTCAGTCTCTAGTGATTTTGTTGGCCCGTTTCTTATATCTGGATCAGATGATGTGCTCTTTGATTTTTCTCTCAAAAGATTATTGCTGGTGCAGACCTCGGCCAGAGTGGGTCCGTCTTCATTTTGTTTTGCCTCCCCCTTCTCTTCACTTTGGGCTGCTCGCGGTCCCGTAACGGACGCACTTTGGGTTTCTGCGACCTCTTCTACGTTTACCGGTGTTGCCGTGGACCTTTCTCCTTTGTTTTCTTGCTCGTTAGATCCAGCTTTGTTTTCTTTTTCTATGATTGGGCTGACCTCTTGTGTGGTCGTTATTCCAGAGTCTTTCCTTATTGGTTCCTTGCTTTTTGGATTTGACTTCCCTAGTTTTCTCTCTTTTAGTATAGGTTCGATTATGTCATGTAGCAGTTGGGTGACGTTGGCGGTACTGTTGCCCAAGTTGTTTTGGATTGCTGAGATAAAGCCCTCCACAAATATTGTTTTGGTGTGAACCATAGCAAGTATTGTAGAATGATCTCTTAGTGTGTCCGCGATATCCTCGTACAATTTCATGAAGGGTGCTAGGACACCTGACAAAGTTGTGACCATTAGGAAATTGTCTTCCATTGTTCGGCCTGATATGACCTGGTCTACGCTTCCCACTTGGTTTGGTGGCAACGTTTGCGTCAATTTGTCTTCAGTAGCTACTTTGGCACTCGTTCCTTTTGCTTTGTCAACATTTTTGATTCCTGTAAACTTATCTCTTAATGCGTTCTCCATGTCCATTGACGTTTCCAACAATACTGCGTCTGATATTTCCACTCATGTCGTTTTCTTTAATTGATTCGTACAGGCGGAGCTCCTGCTGCCAAAACTGAGGCTAAGGGTCTGTCCTACGTTTACTGGGGTTACTATGGTTCCTCCATTTGTGATGGTTGGAGTTTTGGTCCCCCCTTTTGTTAGGTTTATTGGCAATGGTCCTGCAGTAAATGGTTTCCATATAATGCTTCTGGGGGCACCTTCCTTTTGGTTGGTCGGGTATTTCGTCCTCTTAACTGTATATCTGGCTGGGGGGCTAAGCTGGTTCCTTGGGTTTGCTCCCTCACAGCCTTCCGACTTTGCTGACTCCATCCACGGCCTTTCTTCTTCTGCCTCGGAGTTTGAGTTTTTTCTTTTCAGGATCTTCTGTATGTGATGCTCCCCCGATGTTGGTAAGTTCAATTTTTCTATCCCACTGGATGCAGGCCCTAGACTGGCGTTGTCACCTATGCTTGCCTCATTTGGGCTTGCCCAATGCTCAATAGTAGAAACGTTCCATGTTGTTGGATTTGGCGAACTGACCAGATTTTGCGTTTGGGTTTCTACTGGTTTATCTATGGTTTTTCGTGTGACCTGATTTGCCGAATGCTCAGCGGCCGTCTGTAGGCTTCCTGCTACAATTTCGATGTCATCCATGGCGGCTCCCGTGACTTTGGGTGTTTCCCCAGTATTGGGTGCCCCCAGCCCGTTATCTATGTATAGAGCTGTACTTGCTCCAATTTTCACTTGAATGTGAAAGGGGCAAGGGTTTTCGTTTAATAGGGGATCAGGGACCTCCAACTGTAGTTCTGCCTCCGCAGCCCAGGAGGGGTGGAACAGGTGATATCTGTGTTCCCAGCTGTGTCCTCAGCCCCTCCAGTTTGTTCATTGTCTCTCCTTAAGAGCATTTTATATCCGTGCTCTTCTTCACTTAATCCAGATGACCCGTGTAGAAAAAAAAAAAAAAGGAAGGCTTACCTTCCTTTGTGTTTTGAAGTTTAGAAGATCTTTTACGGCGCTGGGGTCTAGCACTCCACACTCCACCTACCACCTGACACCGGACACTCTGACACGCTCCGCTACGCTTCGCTTGACTTCCGGTTTATGAAGCAAGCAGGCGTAGTGAGGTGGAGCGTCAGTGCAGGCAGGGCAACAGCAAGTGAAAGCAGACTCCTGTGTCTGCGAAGTGAAAGCAGACTCCAATGTAAAGTTCCAAGGCAGCAAAAAAAAAAACAAAAAAAAAAATACGTTTTCCAGCAGTGATTTCTAGCAGCAGTCCCAAGAAATCCTCACAGTATTCACGGCACACTGGACACTCTGACACACTCCGGATTCGGATTATGTACGAAACGGATTCGTGGAGCACCTGGTTAATTGGAAAACCAGAGGCATGCTATGTGCTAACAACAAACCCTTGAAACATGGGAAGTTAATTCAAAATATTGATGATCTGGTCACCTTGAATGGGTTGACCATCTACTGGAAAAAGATCAAGTGCCATTCCAAAGTAGAGGGACTAGACAAAACTGGAAAGGATTTAGCTGATCAGCTAGCCAAAACCGGGGCCAGCCAAGGGGATCTAATTGAGGTCGAGTCCCTGTTGGGGGAAATCCAGGTTACTGCTATCACTAGGTCCCAGACAAAAGCTCACAATGATCTCTCAACTACACAATGGAGTAAGGAGACCCCAGATGCTGATTTGATTATGGCTCAAAAAGGGGATCCAATAATTGGTAAATTTGATCAACACATTGAGGCCCTGAGAACTTTCCCATGACGGATACCGATTACATGTGGAAAGAGGACCTCAGAGTGTTGATGAAATGTCCAAAAATGTTCCGAATCCAAGACGGTTTGTTAGTAAGGAAATCCCTAGCTGGCCATGATCAGTGGGTGGTTCCTAACTCATTCCGAAGCCTTATGTTAAGTCACGCCCATGATGTGGCCGCAGCCGGTCATAGGGGGTTTCATACAACACTTGAGATCTTAAGAGAGGTTGCATACTGGCCACACATGGGGCAGGACCTCGACCAATACTTGAAGGGGTGTGTTGTGTGTGCACAATTTCAGCCAACATCCCTCACACACTGTGCGCCTCTCCAAAAGAGGGGGATGACACTGCCATGGTCAGATTTACATGTCGACTTTATTGGGCCCGTGATTCGCTCCTCTAGGGGGAATAAGTACATGTTGACCGTGACATGCTTATTTACTAAATGGGTGGAATGTCTCCCGGCCCCAAACTGCAAGGCAGAAACAGCAGCTGCCCTGATGATCAATCACATCTTTTCGCATTTTGGACTACCCCAAAGGATTGAGTCAGACAGAGGTAGCCATTTCACCAGCGAAGTAATGACAAAGATGTGGGAGATACTTGGGGTTAAAAGGGAGCTACATATTGCTTACCGGCCAGCCTCTAGTGGGGCAGTAGAACATTACAACAAAACCATTGTGAGCATCTTAAAAAAGTTTGAGGCAGATTCTGTGCCGATTTGGGATATCCGATTACCTCTTGTCCTAATGGCCATCAGATCTACCCCTTCATCTGCAACTAAAATGTGACCATTTGAGTTGATGACTGGACGCATGATGGTGCTTCCCCAGCATCTGCTTTACAGGACCCAAGAGCAAACATTGATCAATGCCTCCACAACTCATGAACACCTTCAACATGCGTTTGCCTATGCTCAGCGAAATCTAGAAAGATCAGCCGATAGCATGAAGACCCACTATGACTTGAAGACTACCAGGAAAGAATACAATGTAGGAGACCAGGTCTATATATACAATTTCCAAAGGAACCAGGCCAAACAGTGGAAAGTTTTGCCTAGCTGGAAGGGACCTTTTGAAATTGTAGACAAGATCTCACCAGTCGCCTACAAGATCCGCATCCCCAAAGGCAGTTTGGCCGAGGGGGAAGATAAGTGGGTCCATATTAATCAGCTAAAGTGTTGCCATCACAGGCACACTCTGCAGCAACTGGAGGAGTCCTCTGGAACCCCAGAGGGGGACACGCCAGATCAATAAAATTCCAACTCTAAAACCATTCCACACATAGTCTATAAAATACAATAATAAGAATGCAAATGTCTCCTGATTTACAAAATGTATATGCCCGCCCCAATACATTTATAGTGGTGGGGAAATGTCTACGAATATGTTGTTGCCTTTTTACTTTGTCATCCTAGGAGAGAGAAACCATGGAGACTGACCAAGGAGGACGACCCGGGGACCGGCAGCAAAGATCCGAGGGGCCTGTGGTATCGCTCAATACTCCCATCAGGACTGGCGAGGAGAACCGATCGAACCACCCCTGATAGAGGAAAAGATGCTGAAATTGGCCATCTGTGCAATCCGGAGAGATGATGCGGACATCCCAGTCTTGCGAAGTTCCATCGATGAAGTATCAACAGCCATCGCAAGAGGGGGGCTTTGTGGGATGTCTCAACCCACTCATCCAAGCCCTGCAACATCACTAGGCATTGCTGGCAGCAGAAACATCAGAATGGCCAATGGAAAGCATGCTGCTCACCAGAAATCACCAGAAAATGCACAGTGAAAACCTGAAAAATAGGCTGCCATCCACTTTTGCCTATCTTAATGAGCACCGGAGATCACTGCCAAAACCCATCCTTTGGCTGCTCACAGAGCAAAATCTCTGCCAAGGAATACAGAGCTGTCTCAAAAATCTGTTTTTATTTGGTGTCAAATTTGCTAAACTCATGGCTCACAAACCACCTAAAAAGATCCAACCTCCTTGTGGGGTGTTCCACGTCATTACACTGCAAGAATCCACATAAATCTAACGTCAGAAAGAATCATGTGTTATTAGAACAAAATCCACTTTTAAAGATATTTGATGGAAAGACAGCTGTCAAAATGGGTGTAGTACCATTACACGCCTCTGTTAGGTGCTGGCGATTTATAATTCTGACAGGAGAGCTGTGTTTCAGATGTTAACTATGCCAAAGAAGAGAATTCCATCAAAATGCCATATAGAGTGCCCCACAGTGATTTCATTGTTGAAAAAGACTTGATTTAAAGATATGTTGCTTATTGTTAGTTTATAAATATATTTTTTAGAAGGAAGTATGTTACAATTGATCAGAAAGTAACTTGATGCAGTTAAAACTCCAAAAGGCTTGCTTCCCATGAGAACCCTTCACACCTTTTCCCTGGACAAAGGAAGCCTCCCTTGCCCTGGGATAAGAGATTGACAGACTGGTGTGAACAGGAACTAGCCAAGGCACCCGGGCCTGCTGCTCTCAGTCAAGACAATGGATTCTTTGAGATGAATAGAATATGCTGATTTGGATGTGACTGGTCAACAACTGCTCTGGGAGAGACAGGACATGTGCTCTTAGGAAGATCAGAGTTGGACAAGAATGTACCTTAAGTAATTTGTGATGTGTATATGTATTATGAACAACTTGTGTATCTGGGAAATATGTTTTCGGGTAAAATTGATTTTCTCTGTAATAGCAAAGGGGAGGGATTTCAGTTAAGCCGTAAACATGACACCGGGTGACAAACTGATTCTTTGTCCAGTCAGGGGACAGAAAATTATCTAACCTATCAAATCCTTAGGGGGTTGGGCATAGAGAATCAGCCTACCCACCCACTTTGGAACCACATAAAAAGAGACTGTTTAGGACATATAAGGAACACTCTTTTTTCCACTACTCACCGATTCCTGAGAAGCACTCTGCCAGACCAGATCCAGACAATATCCAGACAGAGACTCCATGCTCCAGATCTAGATCGAGAGACCAGAACTCTAGAACCCAAACTCTATAACCTTGAAGCAGAGAGGCCTAAGCCAAAAGCTGAACTCTTCTCAGCAGGCCTGTAGAATCTAGCAACCTGATTCTCACATTCAACAGCCGGGCTGTGCTGCTCTATTCTAGCCAAGAACCCTGTGCTAGAACCAAGGTCCAGAACCAGAAAGCAGAGCTGTATCCAAGACCCGTCAGATCCAGTTCAAGAGGCCGCAGACCGCCGTGTAGTGCTGAACGCAGAACCCAGAGGGCCTGAGACCTGTCCGGTGCCGAGAGTGAAGCCAAACCCCTTGACCAGATCTTCCACGAGGCCCATTCCATTCCAAAGCTAGGAGTGAGTATCTAGTCTAGAACTGTCCCTAACCAATCTCTTAGTTTAAAGTAATCCTTTTCCAACCATTTTAACTTGTCCAGAACTGCATTATAGAATCTTGTGTCCATCCTGTTGATTTCAAATCTGTGAAGCGCATCTGTCATTTCTAAAATCTTGAGTTTTAATTCTGCCAAATCAACCTTCACAAAAACATCCGTAACTTTTGAACCGCATATTGTTTAATTCTTCAAATAAACCTTTTAATTTGCAAAACAAACCTACTTCTTGGCTCAGTGAGGTCAGGGGAATCAAAGAGAGGGGTGCTATATAAGGGTTCATAATCCAGATTTAAAGAAATCTGACATAAAAATATATAGATAAGGGCTTCCATTGGGCATCCCATCCTAAGCATTGACTTAGTTGGATTGCTGGATTGAAGTATCTTACAGTGTTTCCTCCAATATTGTCCGAAACAGTCGTAATGGAACGTTCCCTATTTGCCGGCAAGTCAAAACATTTTATCTCACTTGCCTTACCACGGGAGACAATGGGCCTCATTACGACCCTGGTGGTAGGGGGTTAACGGGGCCGGTAGAGCTGCCGGCCCTGTGAACCTCCTACCGCCTCATTATGAAGTGTGCTGGCGGGACCCGCTAAGGACACCTGGTAAAACCAGCAGACCAGGATGCTAACAACGGGCCTGTCATTAACGGGCCTGTTGTTAGCATCATCCCAATTCCCATTGAGCCTTATGGGGGCTGAAATAGGAATGGGGATGTACCGGGTGCGGGTTCCTTGAACAGGGAAATACCGGGCCCTCCAAGGTCGGAATGGCCCAGTATTTTCCCATTCAGGGAACCCAGACCCGGTACCCGGAATGGGGGTAGCCATGCCGCAAAAAGCGGCATGGTTACCTCCAGGGTCGTAATGAGGCCCAATGTATCCAGCCTCTTCACTCTGTCCGATGTCACACTGAGACAGCCGGAAATCAGGCGTACTAAAGTATTGCACTGTCTCTAGTAAACCATGTGACTATCAGCACAGTGGCTCTGCTATGTCAAAAAATGGAGCCATCTTGGTGTTGGTTTATATATAAATAAACCAGTGTGTGTCACACCCAAGCGATCAAATTTCCATATCATTTTAGCTATACACAGAATGCCTGTGGTTTTTCAAAATGGGCCTTTCCGTTCTCTCGCCTTCTCATGTTCAGTCACATTTTCCTCTCGTTGAGAATTACTAAATTTAAACTCTGGCCCTGATGTTTGATGTGCCTTTTCAGAAATTGGGACCAAACGACATTGTGTTCCGCTTTGCGCTTTTCTTCGCATCATTGTTTCCAAAAGCCCAACAGCCAGATAAGGATTCACTGGTGAGCGCGGCCTGCCTATGATTTTGTAGGCATATGAGGCCACCATGTTAGAAAGGAAATGTGTACCCCTGCCACATTTTGTGCATAGGGATAAGAGACCACATAGGCATTCAATTGGGCCAACAGATTACATTTTTCCAACATCTACTATATGTTCAATGTTGAGTGTAAGATATACAATAGAAGGCAATCAATATGAATCATATACCACAAAGTTTGTAAAGCATGTAAAGGTACATTGCATGTCTGTTGATATAGACAGAAGGTGAAGTGATGTTTCATGCAGTTCATTATTATTGAACTTCACCTGCACAGGGTGGCTAAATGCCACTGTCTCTGCTTGTTTAGTCGTGTGGGTCAGTCTTTAAGCAGAAAATCCAACATTCTTCTCATTTCAGCAATATTGCTGCAAAGTTGCCTCCACTCCTCGGAGCATGATGTTTCTCTAAGACAGTCCATTCCAATGAATCTGCTGCATGGTTGGCCTCTAAATAGGCCTTGTTGTCATACCCACATATTGTAACTGGCATGAGCATGTGATCATTTAAATGACCCCCGCTGAGTTAAGATTGGTGAACTCTTATTGAATCCAAGGGCTTTCCCATCCAATATGGAGTATTTTAGAGCACTTGGTTTGTGGGCATGCCACACATGACCCACATGGCACATGTCCAGTCAATCCCCTCTCACTCCACAATTCTCTTTGTATCAACACTTGAGGATGTTCCAAGTCTGCAGTATGTACGAGTCTGTCTCTAATAATTTTGTCTTCGCATGATGTCGAATAACGGTTCAGCAAGTGCAGATTTGCCTGTGTTTAGAACTGGCCATTAGCACAGGATCTCTTTCTTAATCCTACCGAACATCGGTGAGTAGTTAAAGACTGCTGTTATCGTCTCATTGCAACCTTCATTTGGTCTTTGATCAAGGGTGATAACCGTTGGTTTTTTGCAGTTCTTTTGGACATTCTTTTTGCAAGCTTCCAAGGGAATTCTCTTTGAACAAGGCAGCCTGTGAGTACCTGAGCTTGTTGTTTATATTCATTCACCTCAGAACAGGTGTGCCTATAGAACAGAAATTGGCCAAAAAGGAGGTTTTCCTGGAGGTCTTGTGGTTGGCAAGTCCTATACTGAAGTAATGAGTTGTGATCTCTGGGTTTTTTTAAGACCGAGGTAGTGAGTGCTAAATCAGTGTCTCAGGCCTTGATATCTATGAAGTCAATCTCAACCTTGCTATGCTGGTTAGTAAACTTCAAGAAGGGATTCTGAGCATTAACCCAAACAAAAAAGGGCCATCAGATATTAGAAAGATGTTGCCAATGTAGCAATGCCACGCCATGATTTTCTCCAAGTAAGAGTTTCTAGGTGGATAAATGCATGCATCTTTGAACTCATTCACGTAGAAGTTGGCTAGACTGGGGACAAAAGTCACACCCGTTGCCATTCCAGAGATCTGGTTGTATCTCTTTTTTCATCAGGGCTATCTCAGTTAGCTGTAAGATAAAGAAAGGAGGCACATCCCTTGGTTCTTGTTCTATATACCTCTGTGTAACGGAAAATATAGCTTCCTGTGTAATTGTGCTATACAGGGATTCAAAATCCATGGTCACCAGATGCTGGGTTTCTCGGTTGCAGTCGATCGTCCTTAATAAATTTAGTATGGCTATTGAGTCCTTCAGATAGGAGTGCATGCTGGAAATTGCCTTCTTAACAAAGTGATCCACGTATTGAGATAGAGGTTCCAAATTGGACCCTATACCAGACACAATGGGCCGTCACAGTGGAGGTGTGACACCCTTATATATTTTGGGTAATGCATAGAACATCGGTAGTCTGGGATATTGAGGAATCAAATAAACGGCCTCCTTACTGCTTATAAAGCCTTCCAGTTCCGCCTCTTTGAAGATAAGGGCTATTTATACCCTCATCTCCTCAGTGGGTTCCAATATTCTCCTGTAGCAGGATTGCTCTGACAATAAGCGCATAACATAATGTACTTTGCAGGGCCTTACTTCTCGGACACCTTATAAGAATCTAGTGCCCGCTGCCATACTTGTTAAAGTGCAATGTTCAGACTTCTATTTTGTGAATTCAGGCAATACCACCAGAAGGCTGGCTCACGAATACTATCACAATGATTTACAAATCGGCCTAATACACTCATGTATAATGGTCCTTTTGATTTACATTCGGTCATCACATGTCTGACAGTTTCCCTCATGTCAGACAGCTTGCACATACAACAATACCTTACTTCATCCAGTATGCCAAGCTCTGGGCCAGTGACAGTTAAAACCGACAATTTGAATATATGCAATAAAAACATGAATCGCAACAATGATTTTGTGGATGGCAGCATTGGGTAGCACTGCAGAGTTATAAATGTATGCACAACTCCCTCAATTTCATTAGAGCGCTTCAATTTTTCTATATGTGAGTAGTTATTTGCTCAGTCCAAGTCTTCAAGATTTTTTTACGAAAGATATTTGCAGTACATGATATTTATTTTGCCAATCGATCCGACATTGAATTTCATCAAAGCTGTTCTTAACCAGTTCACTGTATTAATCAGTTTCATTAGATGGTGTGCCCAATAGCTGTACAGCAAGCATAATGGCCAGGTTCTCAATTTGATATACATTAGACATCTTCTTTTGATAGCCGTGGCGGGAAGAGATATTAGCCCCAATTCCAGTCTCAATAATTCAATTGAGACTGAGGACCCTATTCCCAATATCTTCCTCCAAAAGGTACATTTGTTTGTCTTTAACCAGGTCAGATGTTTCATAGCCAGGGCCTCCAGTCTATATAACATCACAGGACAGAAGCACTGTTTGTACAGAAGGAGTACACCTGACAGAATGAAACCAGACGTTACTTTTGCAAACCTGGCTATCTAGGAGGTGAGTATAATAGCTTTCCTGCAATGCATTCACCATAATCTCCCTTCAATGTAATTTCAACCATCAGATATTTATAACTATTCACATATTTTATGTTATTCCCTGCAATGTCAAATTTGAACTTACTGACATTTCGGTTTTTAAAATGCATCATCTTAGTTTTCTCTAAGTTGGTGAGCAACCCATTGTTTTCATCGTATTTAAACAGCCCTATCATTGAGTTTTCAAAACATAAAATGTGTAATAAAAAATGATCAAACTGTTTGCATATGAGAGACAAATAACTTTAGCTCCATTTACTATTAGTGGACTGTTTTCAGCCGTGCTTAGGGCCTCTGGCAGATTGGCTAGATAGATATTAAACAGCAGGGGAGACAGCACGCATACAAACTTGTGGTGTGACCTATTACATTGGCACACATTACAAATCCCTACCCTACTCCTAGCCTACACAATTTTACTTGCTGCCCTACCTCTGCACTGGACTCTTCCAAATCTCATAATTTGCAAAGATACCCCTCTTTGCAATCACCCCACAACTTTCATCAACCCTCCAAGCTTTGTTTACAGCTAACAAGCCAGTATACATTACCTTCTCCCTTTCTACTGACTACTTTTCCTCTAAAATATCAAAAATATGTGAGACTCTCACAGCACCCCTCGATGTCCTCCCTAACCATCCCTTTGTGCACCACCTCTTGCCCTACCTCGTTGAATCTTGACTATGTTTCCCCTACCTCTCACATTGAATTAGCACCCATTTGTTGCAATGCCAGTCCATCTTGCACACACATCGACCTGTTTGCTCCCCAAATGGTCAAATACCTAGTCTCAATTATCTGTGATATCTTTCTGGGATATTTAACCTCTTCTCCTCTGGATTGTTCCCAGCTTCCGTCAAATCTGCTACTGGAATACCCCTATTGAAGAAACCCTGTGCCCCAAATCTCAGTTTCCCTCATTCACCATTTTACAATGGTCCTTGGCCAGGTGATCTTCAAATAGATCACTAAGTAACTTGAGGTTTATTGGCCTTGGAGATCCACTTCAATCTGGCTTTCATAGTATACACTCCACTGAGAATGATCCCATGTATGTCTCCAAATTTCTCTATAATGCTGACTACTCCAAAATATTTTCTATACTCATCCTAAGGATCCCTCTACTGCTTTCAGCACTGTCAACCACTTCTCTCTCCTCCTCAGTCTCCAGGAACCTGCTCTCACCTGGATCACCCTACCCTCCCCTATCTCCTTTCCACCCCTGGCCTTCTTGCTCCCACACCCAGGGCCCCAACCACAGGGTCTTCTTTTGATAGTAACCTCCAACTGCAACAATTCATCACTACCATTGCCCCTGCTGCCCGCATTAACCTCTTCAACATTCTGAAAATGTGTCAGTTTCTTACTAATCACTATAAGAACATTCTAATCTCCACCCTCGTGCTCAGTAAACATGACTACTGCTTAACCCCACTGCTTGGCCTTCCACTCCACTCCTTCCTGCTCTATTCAAAGACCTCAACTTTGCTACCCACACTCTCGGAAACCTACCCTGATCCTCCCCCACCTCTACCTACTTCCTAGTCTAAAAAGCTATCAATGGTCTTGCTCCTCTGTATCTGTCTGACAGTATCTCTGATTACTCACCATCTAATTCCCTCTTTTCCTCCTCTGTTCTCAGCCTCACTGTGCCATCTCCCATGCCTCCTTTTACTTCCGCTCTATCTCTCTAATCACTCCACTCCACTGCATCCTGCTGCCCATCACAATCTAAGCCAGCTCAACTGCTGATCTTGTCAAAGCTTGGCTTAAACCTCAATTACTTACAAAAGAGGGAGCGCCCACTGCACTCTCCCGATCATCTGTACCTGAACCCACGTCTCCCTCCAGTGACTCTTTAGGATGTCATTGGGTATATTTATTTAGTATTCCTCTTTCATTTGAAGCACTTCCCCCCTTAAATTAATGTTAGCTTTGTAAGCCACATGTTTCTAATATATTTATGTCTGTTTGTTTTGTCCATGGTACATGTTAACCCATTTTTTAGACCCTCATAAACTGGCTCATCCCCATGTTCTCATATTTGCTATTGTACAGGTTCGCTTCATGGGAATGCAGCTGCCATCTTTAAATGTGTTATTGCATGTTTATTTCTGATATAAATTGGCATCTCTGTGCTTCACATAAATGTGAAGGCATGTAAAAAACAAAATATTAGAGTTCAAAATCTGAAGGAAGGGACTGAAAAGTCAAATGTAGCTCCCACAATGCCAAAATTGTTACAGAAACATCTGGAACCTAATGTTCCTCCAGATATCCTGCTCAAAAGAGCACACATAGGGTGCAACAAGGAGAGGGGGGGAAAATCTGAGTAGACATTGTGTTAAGCTGGTGTAAAATTTGCTTAAAGAAAGCATTCTGCTAGTGACCCATAAATAAGGTCCTCTGTGCCTTGATAGCTCAGAGGTGTAGCTTTATCAGGATTGGAACTGAGCACACTGATGAAAAGCAAGACTCTACAAGTGATAACGAAGGAACCCCACGCACCAAAGAATAGATATCGTGGATATTCCTATCTGGTATTAAATTTCACCTGAATAGGCACAATCATACCATTCCCAACTACATTAAGGCATGTTACAATCTTGTGACACAAACAGACAGAGTATCCAGGTAGCAGACCAAATGTTTGTCCTTAACTGCAAAATAAAGAACGGTTTCCTGAAATCAGAGGTATAAAACACAAAACTACAAAGGAGTGTGGGAGCCCTTTACTGAGAATGAACATGGATGAACTACTCTGTTCTTATGAATTTCTTCCACTGAGGAGGGTCTACAACCACATTTTAGCTCCTGAACAAGGGTACCATTAAACCTACTGAGTGGAAGAACATCAATAGAACAGATTATTTGAACCATGTTCGTTCTCAGAAGAGGAGCTCCCCCAAACGTGTGAAATGTGTAATATTTGGGGTTTCACCCTACGTCACACAGGGGAATCCAGACGTTGACCCCTTGATCACTGTTCCTTAGAGAGACTCAGCTTCACCTCACTGAGAAGGACCAACAAGGCCGAAACATGTGTCTGGGGTTGCTGATGGTACTCCTGTTCAGAGGAGAATTGCCTAGCATTTCGCTGCTAGACTGGCCTTTTGGATGGGACCAGACTGATATGCAAAAGGATATTCCTCCTCTGTGAAGGGTGCACTGAGCACAAACAGGGTTGTAGACCCTCCTGAGAGGAAGACAATCCATAGAATAGGTTATTTGAATCATGTTCGTTCCCAGTAGAGTGGGTCCTGCAATCTTGTGAAATTTGGAATACTTGCGGTTTCACCCGCAGTAACCGTACGTAATCCAGGCATTGATTCCTTGCTCAATGTGCTTTAGAGAGGCTCAGCTTCACCTCACTGAGGAGGCCCAACAAAGCTGAAACACCCTTCGGGGTTGCTGATGGTACTCTTGTTCAGATGCTAATTTCCTAGCATTTTGGAACTGGGTGGCCCTTGTGGATGGGACCAGACTGATAAGCAAATAGCTTTTTCTCCTCTGTGAAGGGTGCAGTGAGCTAAGAGTGAGCTAAGGGTTGTAGACCATCCTGAGTGGAAGAAATTCCATAGAATAGGTAATTTGAATCATGTTAATTCTCAGTAGAGTGGCTCCCGCAATCTTGTGAAAAATATAAAACACATCAGGATTCATCGAAGCAAGACAATAACAATGGGAGATTAAATGTTGCCAGAATAAATGCTGGTCTAGAGCATAAAGGCTTTTGGTTTTGGCAATGGTCAGGAGGGAATCTCATATCTGGTGAAAAGTCAGGAGTATTTGCTGCTCTTTCACTTCTGTAATATGGAGACTCCTTGCACATATATCCCTATATCTTTGGGGGCTCATCAGAGTGTCTGATCTGATTATCCCTGCTACAAGAAGGGAAGGGAGGATTGAGCCACTATATTTTATTTTGTATTTTATTTATTTACTTGATTCAATTGTGTTAAAAACTATTTTTACAAGATTCCTAGGTGAAGGTCAAGCGAAGAAGGAAGCAAAGGAAGTCGAAGAAAGGAGATAAGAGGAGGCGAGAAAAGGGTAATTCCAAGTCTGTTGTCTTCATGGATGAACCTGATCGGGCCAGCCTCCACAGGTCTTCTAAAATGATGTATTCCTTCCTTTTGTCAATGTCAGAGAGTCTGGGCGTTTTAGTATGTGTAGGCTTTAAAAAAAACACGATATTATAAAATGATAATGTTAGCAACATTCTCTTAGGTTTTTGTGTGAGGGAGGTGTTCAGTGGTTTAATTGTTTTCCCATAAATAAGCAATATGAAAGTTTAAACCATAGTCCAATACTGTTGCCAGAGCCTTGTTCCCTGATGGCACACAGAGGGATAGGTGAAACCTGGTTGCAATGTTGCTTCGTGTTTTTCAGTTCATTTGAGGAATTGGGAAGGGAGGATGAACCAACCAACTTGTTAAAATTACAATTGAAGAAGTGTGGTGGTCCCCATTGCAGATTTGGTTGATATTGCTGGTGGGATCTTGATATTCTCTGTAGCTGGATCAGAGCAACAAACATTTAAATATTAAGAATGAGGGTCTGTGCAAAGGTGTAGCCTTAGCTGTACAAGGGAATAGATCCTGACATTAAATGTCAGGGCATTTATGTCACCCCTAGATGCCCGTATGCATTTGCGCTACAGGAAGCACAACCAGGCATACGATCAGTGGTGTTCCTGCCACAGAGCATATCCACAGATCTTTCAGGTCTCGGAAGATACCAAAGTTGCGGGGTCCTGTTGAAGTTGTAGCCCCATTTCTCATGTTACAATCATGATGGAAGGCAAGTGGATGTACCTGTGCATTAGCGCAATCTGGGAAGATAGATATATCACACTAGACACAACTTAATTTTAGAGAGGTTCTGTTAGGGCTGCCCCCCTTCCCAGGAAATGGCATTGCGTTCTTGGGTGACTTGAATCTTAGCAAGGATTTCGAAGAGTCCACAATCAGAACAAGCGGCCACAAAAAAAAAAAGAAACATAAAAGGGCAGACTTATGTTTCCTGTACCCATCAAGAGAATTGCACTAAAAAACTGAGAAAGACGTCACAATTTCTTTGGCATATTCTTGCATGTGCACCTGTCTTAACCCGATGTCTTCAGTTGATCCAACTTATCCCATAAAAGACTAGTTCACTTTCGTCTATTCGCAGAGTCAAAGGAGGCAGAGGCCAGGTCCAGATTTTTGCATGACAAAGCAGATATACTATGAAAAAGTTAACAAGGCAGATAAACAGTTAGCCTCCAAATTACAAGAGCTCGACATCAAGAAATAATACTCACACTCCCTCCTCCTACATTCTTCCCTCTACCTACTTTACCCTCATTCACAGACTCCATCTCCCACTTTACTCACACTAATACTGCAGAAGTCTTACCGATACTGATGATGGCTAACCCCCTCTTGTGCCCCATCAGATCATCTTGCTCCTCAGCTAGTCAAACCTATTGTCCCTTTTCTGCCCTCTTACCTTGCTGCACTCTTCAACCTGTCCTTCAACTCTGCTTGCTTTGCCTCTACTTTCAAAACAGCCATGATCATCCCTCTCCTAAAAAAGAAGACCTGAACCTACAGGTGAACATTCACCTTGTGTCTCTCCATCTGCAATACAATAAAGTACTTGAAAGGGTTGTGTTGAACCATCTTACATATTTCTTAGATATCCACAACATCCAAGACCCCTACAAGCAGGATTCCACTCCTGTTGCTTCACAGAAATTGCTCTCATGAATGTCTCCAATGTCATTGCTTCTGCTAAGCACTCCAACCTATCCTCTATCCAAATTCTCCTTGACCTGTCCATAGCCTTTGACACAGTCAATCACGTTGATCTCAATACTCTCTCTTTTCTTGGGACTTGCGTTCAAGCTCATGCCTGGATTGAATCCTACAGGGTGCCTGGCCAATTCTCTGTCTCCTGGAACACCAACACCTCTCTAATTACTCCTCTAACTGTTGGTGTTCCATAAGGCTCTGTCTTGGGTCCCCTCGTCTTTACACTATATACCACTGCTCTTTGGGCACTAATCTCCTCCTTTGGGTTCTTGTACCAACCCCTCACAGAAGACACCCAAATCGTCTTTGCTTTTCCTGATCTATCTATCAAAATTTCCACTGTCTCTCTGCCATTAAATATTAGATGGATTTGAACTCTCTTATGTTAAACTCTACCAGAACAGAGGTGTTCTTCTCTGCCAAATACTCTCTCGCATCTCTTTCCCTATACATGTCCCACCTGACTCTCTCGCATCTCTTTCCCTATACATGTCCCACCTGACACTCTCCCCTAGTGTTCTTCAGCTAGAAACCTCAGTGTCATCAATTACCTTTCTCTTACCTTCTCTAGTTTCATCTCCAAAACTGCAATGGTGGCTCGTCCAAAAACTCCTAAATGTTAAGAAAATCAAGCACCTCGTTCCTTTCAACACCGTCAAGCATCTCTGGTCTTCTCTAATCTGGAATACTGTTCCAGCATCCTATTTTGTCTCCCCAACTATGCTTTTTGTCCTCTTGGCATGATCATTACCTTTGCTACCAGGACTCTCTTTGAACTCTCTCACCTCACACCTACTTATGTGTACCGTCACCAGGCTGGATGGCTGGTGACACAAAAAAGGGCCAGATTAAAATGTCTTCTCCTGGTTCACAAATCTATCCATGGTAAGGCACTGCTATATCTATCCTCGCCTATTCAACTGTACACGTCTTTTCGCAATCACCAAACTGCCTTCTCGACTACCTTTGTGGCACCTCATCCTCCCTGTGCTTCCTTTTACTGTCACTCTTTCTCTCATCTTGCTCCACTTGCATGGAATTCTCTTCCTCCGGACATCCGAGAAACATTCCACAACGATTTGTTCAAAACCAAACTAAAAGCCTACCTCCTCGCCTATGAGTTACCCTCTTAACCTACCTCTCAACTGCCTTCTAGCTACCATTTTACCCCTGCCTCTAACCTGCCTCCATCCCTCTCTTTCTCTAGAACCACTCTAGCACTTCATCCATCATGGTAGCATCCCTAACACAGCTGACCGTACTACCTGCCTGCACTTAAAAATATCCAAGGTTGATTGTCCTTAATCTATGTACCTCCACTCACGTATTCTCCCCGGTTACTTTTTCATTTACTCCCCTGCATTTACTGTAGCAAATGCATTGAATCTAGAAGAATTTAAGAGTGTAGCAAATGCTTTAAATCTAGATGAATTTTGGAGTGTAGCCAATGCATTGAATCTAGATGAATTTTAGAGTGTAGTCAAAGTATTGATTCTAAGTAAATTTGAAAGTGTAGCCAATGCATTGAATCTAGGTGAGTTTTATAGTGTAGCCATTGCATTGAATGTATGTACATTTTTAGAGAAGCCAATGCATTGAATCTAGGTAAATTTTAGAGTGCAGCCAATGTATTGAATCTAGGTGAATTTTATAGTGTAGCCATTGCATTGAATCTAGGTGAATTTTAGAGTGAACACATTGAATTGACTCTAGATTAATTTTATAGTGTAGCCATTGCATTAAATCTAGGTGATTTTTAGAGTTTAGCCAATGTACTGATTCTAGGTATATTTTAGAATGTAGCAAATATATTGAAACCAGGCGCATTCTAGAGCATAGCAACTGTGTATAATTCAGGTGAATTTTAGAGTGTGGCCAATATATTGTAACCAGACGCATTTTAAAGTTTAGCTAATGCATTGAATCTACATGAACATTAGAGTGTAGCCAGCTCATTGAACCTAGATGAATTGAAAGTGTAGTCAATGTACTGATTCTAGGTGAATTTGAAAGTGTAGCCAATTCATTGAATCTAGGTGAATTTCATAGTGTAGCCATTGTTTTGAATGTATGTACATTTTTTAGTGTAGCCAATGTATTGCATCTAGGTGAGTTGTATAGTGTAGCCATTGCATTGAATCTAGGTGAATTTTAGAGTGCACACATTGAATTGAAACTAGATGAATTTTAGAGTGTAGCCATTGCATTGAATCTAGATGAATTTTAGAGTGCCGCCGATGTACTGATTCTAGGTGCATTTTAGAATGTAGCCAATGTATTGAAACCAGGCGCATTTTAGAGTCTAGCTAATGCATTGAATCTACATGAACATTAGAGTGTAGCAAATTCATTGAACCTAGATGAATTGAGAGTGTAGCCAATGTTTTTGAATCTAGATGAATTTAGAGTGTAGCCAATCTATTATATTAGGTGCATTTATATAGACAATGTGTAGAATTTACCTACGCTTGGAATTCACCCTCTTCTAAATTCAGATGCATCTACGCAACCAAGAAACCAGCCAGGACACAGAGGTACGTATCGCACTCCAGTTTATGGAAAATAGCTGAAGGCACAGCCACCCACCCGCACGCCTCTGCTATCATACACTACTCTACAAAACTTTGCAAAACTCTGCCATAAGAATGCAACTATGCCCCACGATAAAGATGTATTATAGTTGCACACATAATGATTCTCCTGCTCTCGCATACTCTCCAGACTACCTCTCAGCACCCATCGACATGGGTAGCTAGCAGGGACTTGGCCCACCCCTACCTACCTTCGTATTGGCCAAAATGCACACATGCTTTCTAACCTCCTCTGATGAATTTCCCACACCTGGACTTCGGTCCCCCAAGGGCGTTCAACCTACAGCGCTTTGGGACCATACTAATGGTGACATTTATGTAAGTTCACCCATGTATTCTCCCCAGTGGCAGTTCCCTTTACTCCCCTCCATTTACTGCCCTCCACAACCTGGTGAGAATGTCACTCAAACTCACCCCATTGTAAGAAGCTCACTGCTTCCCATCAAATCTGATTTCTAATCTATCGTACGTTCTTTTGTGATCAAAAGAACATTGCTCCTACCTGTATATAAATAAATAAATACTGCAGTTCAAGTAGAAAATGGCAAACCTATTAAGGAGGAATGGGCTACCTTTGCTGCTTTTGGGAATTTTTACAAGACATTATACACACCGGATATATCCCCTAAATTGCTGGACTTTTCATATATCCAAAAGCAGGAGTCTGGCCATAACTGCTCCTGCGACCTCCAGAATGCCCATCTGGAAATTTAAAAAGAAATGTGGCAAGTCATGTTTTGCATTAGAAATCTTCCTGGTCTGCAAATTTTTGTTTTTGATTTCCCAGGCAGCTGGGCATTCGCAACTTAAATATAAGAAATGTAAACCTCTCAAAGACATTTCATCTTCCAACATGGACGCGCTTCTGCTAGAAATGACCTCTTGTAAAAATAGGTGTCCTCCTGCAAAACAGATTGTAAACATTCTATTTCTGTAATGAGGAATGCAAAATAAATTGTATTTTTTCTATTTGTATCCAAACACAACAATAATTTAATTTAAGAACAAACCATTTCGGAACAGTTTCATTTTAAATAGAAGTATAGGAACATAAAAATGTAATTTAAAAAAGTAGAGGAACACTGCTTCCAACCGCTCCTGCCCACTTCAACCACTGGTTGAAGCATGTGTGAGTCAAATGAGGGATTTCATTGTAACGTGTTGGGGAGACACTTGGCAATGAATGTACACTGCACACGGGATATTTGTTTGCGCCTTTTTTCTGTGGAATCTATAAATTCATAGTTTTTATTTCTTTTAATCATGACTGGTTATGGTGTTTGCTCCTTCCCTCTCATGGGGTTTAAACGGTTTCCCACGAAAAGAATGTCTTTTTTCCCACCTAACGGCTTTTTGAGAAATAGGCAGGTTTGGAAAGCCACCCACCCTCGGTTGTTGCTGGAGGACTTTAAGGGATACATATGTGAAAATAGGCTAAAAGGCTCATTTTAAGCCCCGAGTCATCTATTTTAAGAAGGTAGTGCTATTTGTGACGCTCCACTTGTCACCTTGCCATTTGTACAGTGGATGCACTCTACTAAGTCTGCTCTGGCTTACTGAGCAGCCTGATTACAATTGTGCCCCAGAAAAAAAGGACACTGTAATTTTAATCTAGAGTTCAATGTGAAACTGGGTATTCCAACTGGATACAGCCTGTGAAGGCCCTATTCACTATGCCTCACATTCTCCTCTAAATTCCAGTGACTGGTAGAGAGAAAGTAGGTAGCCTGGACTGAGTTCCGTGCTGGTGTAGGCAAGCCACTAGGTTCTGCCCATCAGACTGAGTCAGGAGGACTCCTCATGAGTCATGTCTGCAAACTAGACTCTGTTATAAGTAGTTACCTGTAATAACATTTCTATCTCTGGATGCCTGCATCATTCTTTGAACCCTGGAACTGAGCATTCAGAGAAATCTGAAAGAAACACACATTGCTAACCTTGGGATATCTTCTCAGGGGGAGGGCAAGGACAGCTAACAGCTTTCTGCAGGTGGCACCAAAGAACAATGTGTAAATGCTGCAGTCTCTGTACAGTCTGAATCCTTCAGGCAGGTCAAAGTCTTCCTGTGTGGCCAGAGAGCCTGCAAGTGTGAACCCGGAGAGATAGTAAGCACCAGTCTGGTTATGGCACACAGAGCTGCACATTCTAACCTGCAGGTCTGAGCAGCAGAATATCTTATGTGAAAATTATGTCTCGAGCGGCTTACAATTGTATTCATTGCCTGCTGCATGGATCTCCAAGCCTAAGCCTTATGACACGTTCCACTGTATCTCAAGCATATCTGTGGAATCTGTGGTGAAGTTCGGGAGAAAGCAGGCAAATAAGCCATTCTTCATCATTCCTACAAGACCACACAATAAACTGTGTTAAAACTATGATATACTGATATACTGTTGGCAAGCACACCAATTCTTCACTCAACACAACTCTGTGGTTTGGTTGATGACCGACCTTTATCCAGCGAGAATGTCTGTGTGAGGATTCTGTAAAAGGAAGGACCTCCTGTGTAAAATGTTTACTTTGCAGGTTTGAACTATCCACAAACATTAACTGGTGAAGTGGTCTATCCTATAAATGATTCAGGAATTAACCTATACCTCTATTTTCTGTGTAAAAAGGAAAACTTTAATAATAATAGTTGAATTTAACTTCTTTCATTCGTACAATAGGGATTGGAAATGTATATTAAACATGTGCACTCTGCTTCTACCTTTTTAAAGTAGCATGAATTTTTAGCAGAAGTTCAAAAATATATAGTAGTCATCATTTTTCCACAGACTGTTTTTAATCAGGGCTTGTTCTTGATAGGCTACTGCTTCGCCTCTCTCAATACACTGACTAGGTCAAATGTTATTGTGTTATTCTTGTTGTCTTTTGTTGTACTGTTACAGTGCTGGTGAGCCGCTGCCTTCGCCAAAGACCTCCGCGTGCAAACCAAAGCTGCCGAGATACACCTACCGCAGTGGTCTGCAATCCAGATGTGTTGGACTATAACTGCCAACATCACTGGCCAGCATAACCAACGGTGAGGGATCAGGAGAGCTGAAGGCCTCTTACTTATCAAGTAAACATTTAAGGAAATTCATTTGTGTGCTTTGGTCATGATTGGATATCTTCCTCAAGGGGCTCTTAGCGTGAGACAGGAGATCACAGTGCACAGTGGCACTATCTTCACCATCTAAAAACTGTCACCATTGAGCTTTCATATTTCACTAGTTGTATGTTTGGACCGGAAATATGTTGCAATGGAGTGGAGAGAAATGTGGGGCAAAAAGTGGTCTGCTCTGTATTTTACCTTGCGCATTCCTTATTGTATTCTTTGGCTCTGTGCCACGCATGTTAACATTAGTATGAGGGGGATGACTCTGTGATAATGGTGTTTGTCTCACATGTGGAGGGCTTGTCAGCACTTCTATAAAAGACAAGGTAGAGACATAATTCCTCTGGTTTTGTCACCACACGAAGTAGAGCTCCCCCAGGTTACGAGCGAGTATAGACTGCATTCCATACAAGCAACTGGGGCAAATCTCACATAACCACAATGTTTTTAATTGTGCATGTTTTGAAGTATGGATGCAGAACACAGGCTCTGGCCTAAGTACAAATAAGTGTGTCCTGTGAGACACTTCACACAAACTCCAGGGGCTCATCATGCATCCCTTGAGTATGCCTCTCCATACCCCAAAAGCCCTCCATTAAGAACCAGAGATTGAGAGAGGAAATGTGTGCATTTTATGGACTGGCCTTTGTGCAGGTCTGGGGAACCCATGGGTGCTGCCCTTAACATGGAGCCAGGAGAAATCCATGTGCAAACGTCATCCCTGCAAAGTAACACTCTAGTGCAGCAAATGGTTCTCTGTAACAACTATTCTAGCTGTGTGCATTCCTATGGGCCTGGTTCATCGTGAATTACAGGATACGTTGAAATGCCTGTATCACAGGCTTTACTGGAGACTATGGTACAAGGTAGGAGGTAGCCATGGTGCTTCTAGCACCATGGCTACCCCCTTACCGCATTCGGGGTCTGGGTTCTCGAAATAGGGACTTACCGGGTCATTCCAACCTTGGAGAAGCCGGTATGTCCCCATTCCGAGAACCATTCCCCATTCCCATTCGAGCCCCCAAGATTCACAAGATCCCAACCAACCTTCCGTTAAGACCCATTGTAGCCGGATCAGACAGCATCTTTGACCCTTTGGCTATTTACGTGGACAGATCACTCCAGAGACTCGTACAAGACACTCCCACATATCTGAGAGACACAACAGATTTCCTGAATTGTATCCAAGACATCACGGCATTGAGTTATGAGTGTATAATCTTCAGTATGGATGTGTGTAGTTTATACACGTCCATCCCGCATGAAAAAGGAATAAGAGCAGTACAATGGTTAATCGCCAATACCACAACCAGCACAGGGAATACCAATTTGATTTTGAAATTTTTGAACCTCATACTCTTCAACAGTTACTTTAGATTCCAGGGCAAGTTTTATTTACAAACCACTGGTACATCTATGGGCTTCTCTATGGCCCCGGTATATGCCAATACCTTTATGTACAGACTGGACACCAATATGTGTTGGATCGCCCTGAATGGTCGTATAAGATCTCAATGTGGAAACGATATATCGATGACATTTTCGGTATTTGGTGTGGGACACGAGAAGGACTGGACTCTTTCTTCAATTACATGAATACTATCCATGATAACATCAAATTCACCATGGAGGTAGGAACACTGCATTTGCACTTTTTGGACGTGGATATGGAAATTAAGGACAACTGCATCAGTACTACTGTCTACCACAAACCCACCAATGCAAATAATTTGCTACACTTCACAAGCCATCACCCAAAATCTATGCTGAAAAGTCTGCCATACAGTCAAACACTGAGACTCAAACGCATAATTTCATACCCTGCAGGTCTTGACATCGAAAGCACCAAACTATTGGAGAAATTTGAAGCCAGAGGGTATCCGGATACAATACTCGATGGAGCCAAAGAAAGATCTGAGCTTATCAGTAAAGAGCATCTCCTTATCCCAAGAACAAAAATTAAAGAAACACCACTTTTACACATCACCAAATACTCAAGACAGAGTTTTCAAATAGGGAAAACCATCAAAAAACACTGGAACATTCTTCACAATGACCAGACACTAAAGGAGTTGTTTCCTAAAGCACCCATGATGGCGTTTAGACGTGGCAAGAATCTTACAGATAAACTCGTCAGAGCTGAAATACCACCAAAGGACAAACAAATGGTCCTACAAACCAAAAAAATGGGAACTTTCCCCTGCCTTTGCTGCACACACTGCAACAATGTCACTAAAGGTGACAGTATTACTCATCCATACACGGGCAAAAAGATCAAACTGTGGCATTACGCCACCTGCATGTCCACTGGGGTGGTCTATGCGATTAAATGCCCTTGTGGCAAACTCTACTTAGGGCAAACTACAAGATCTGTCAAGGACAGATTTACAGAGCACAAATCTAATATCAGGTGCAACAATATGAAGTCACCTCTCTCAAGACATTTCATGGAGAACAATCACACTGTGGCCCAGGTCAAATTTCAAGTCCTAGAAGTAGTTAAAAAAACCCTATAGAGGTGGTGATTACCAGACAATACTTTCTTGCAGAGAGAAATACTGGATTCATACACTGAACACACTAGTACCTAGAGGCCTTAACGATGAATTTTCATTGAAATGCTTCATATAAAGTGGCATGTGCTATTAGTCTTACTCTTCTGTATATTATGGATTTTTGTGTAGTCTATTGGGTCCACTGCTTACTTCTATCAAGTAAGCTGCATCATTGTCTATGAAATCCACAGCTGGGGACACACTGCATAACCATACATTGATGCAGTCAATGATCACTTATATCTACTCATTAAAAATGAGCATTTTGGCAGATATCCATGTATAGTAGTTTCAACAAAAAAATTGTTTGGGAGATAATTCATGTTTCTTTTTTAACTTGATACTCTGTAAATCCAAAGCCACCCAACTATAATCATAATGACCTGACTTTTACCATCAGGTTATTCATTTTCTATTTTTCATTGATTCCAGGTCAATAAAATTCCATCAAGAACATTCATTTAAACATGGCCGCCATTTGGCACAGGCTCCTGAGAGCCTTACATCTTTCACAAGCCGTGCTGATAGTCCGTCTTCTATTTTTACGATTTTTGCAATACACGCAGCCGGTCACGCAAAGGAGGGTCTTTTGCTCCGATGTGAGCGTCCCTCGCCTAGCAACAGTGTCCATCCAATGCACGAGTACCCTCGGCTTGGTTGTGCAACACGTTCTGGACATCATTTCATGATGAGCACAAATCTCTGTCATTGGAGTCAGCGCTACGTTGTCATTATAGTAAGTCGCTCTACTTTCACACCGCTATTGATAATTGATATATGTTGCCTCACTCGTTTACCTACTCTAACCCATAGCTCTTTCGGGCCATTTATAGACTCCGCTACCGCGTCTCAGCCAACATCAAGCAGTGACTACACGCTGTCTCAGGCATCTAGTTCACAGGTTTCAATTGCACCTTGATGGAAATTCACCTCGCTAGGGTGAGTTCCTACCTTTTCTCTTGACTTTACTTAATCCGTGTTTACTCTGTCACTATTCCGTAGGATGATGCACACAATTTAAGACCTGCATTGTTCTTTACAGTGCACCGGGCTCCCGCTCCATTTCTTTGATCTGTTACGTGCTCCTTGAATGATTGAACCTCTGTCTCTTAGAGACACCACCAAACGTTGAAGCACCCAGGGTCTTCAGATTCATGGTGAGCGTATGTTTAACCCTTAAGTTTCTGACATATTCTGCCATCCTATCTATAATACTCTGATTGTTTTCTGGTAATTGACCGCTATGGCCGCTCAAGATTTAGTTGACAGTGGTTTTGGATATAGCTTAAACTAAAATTGTAAAAATTGAACTTGCTTATGGTCGCCTTTCCACTGTGATACACACCCTAATGCTAGAATACAACTATGCAATTGTAAATACAACGCAGGCTGTCAAATTGACGTGATAGCTACACAATCCTCATTTTCATTTTGTATATTTTCTCTATATTTTTCTACATTTAGTTCTTTTGCATGGTCTCTGGCTCATGAAGAAGAGAATTTGCTTCTCGAAACGCGTCAGCCACCCTCAATGAACTGAACCTTCGCTGTTATTTGCGTTTGGAATAAACAATACTTGTTTTTTATACCTAAACTATGGATTGTATTACATTCATTGGCTAAATCTGCTTTACAAATGAATTTTCCGATTGTATATTGTGAATGACTCTTTTTGAATTGTTATTTAGGCGTCTCTTCAATGCAATTTAAAGGTGTGCAGGGGACGGGAGGATTTATTAGGGATCCCAGTGGGGACCACCCTTTATTCATAAAACACATACATTTTTAATATTAAGCACTCCTACCCTTCTTACTTATTAACCCCTAGGTAAATGACCCCTGGTGTGAGTTATTTCTAAAGGAATCTGATCCGTCAGTCAATCCTTCCGGAGGAGGGGGTCACAGGACTGCCCGTAGGGTGAAACTGATGGAACAGACCCTTAACCTGAATCTGGTACCACCCATGGAAGAGGTAGGCGAGAGGATGGCATCAGTGGTTGGTCCCATACCTAGGAGGTCTTTAGCAGGTCGTCACTTTCCTTCGCTACCTACCTCAAGACAGCATCCTAACCCCTCTATTCCTCCCACCACCTTATCTACTTAACACAATAAACATTTTTCTACTTAACATTCCCCCTACTTAACTACAACTATACACTAAACATTATTATAACTATTAACATGCACTATATATAAACAACTACCCCTACTTACTATTAACTTACACTCAGATAATGCATTGATATGCATACACAATCAACATAAAGAACATGTGATACATACTATATCACATAGGGGTGGCTGCTGCAGTCAGACACACTGTTTTAGTTCCTTATTGGGGGCTGTCCTGGTGGACTGGCAGTCTGTCCCTGAAGGAATTCGGCCTGACCCCCATAGTTTGTTCTCATGGGTGGCCCCATCCTCAATGTGGGGCCACCTAATCGCACCAGCACAGGCAGACCCATGCCTGAGTGAAGGTCCCATCATGCACACTGCAACTCCTGTGTAAATGTTGTCTCTTCAGCATGGCCCCGTGTCCTGGGTGGGCCTGGCGTTGTCACTGCTGTGACCGGTGGCACACACTGTGCTTTTTGCTGGCCTCTTTGCACTGGTGGGGCACCCTATGTCAGCACTGCAGCCTGAGGCTTTCTAGATCTTATGTGTCCCTGTGCCCTAAGGGGCTACTCACGATCAGTGTCGCCCCGTGCAATCTTATCTTCAGGAGGCATCCCGGTTGCTTTGGGGACGCCACCTTTATCACTTTAGCACACCAGTGCTAGTTCCTGTCCTGCGTCCCTGCGTGTTCACCAGGGCTCCAGCGGCCATGACAGAACCCACATTTACACCCAGGCCACGAAAAAGGAGTACCCTGGGACTTTACTTCGCCTGTGCTGCTCTAGCAGCCGAGGGCTTTCCTTCAGCTGGAATGCTCAGGTGCCCCAGGGATTCCACCACCACCCACCATAGGCAGGCAGGGTGGACTTACCCCATCTTCTTATTTGCCTCCCTGGCGCCTGACATACATGGCCTCGTCGGTACCTGGCAGCTCCAGGCACACTAACCGGGCCCACAGTAAGTATTCTTTGCATGCCCCCCCAAACATGGCTCAGCTTTAGAATGTCTTTCGGCTCGGGGGCGCAGCTCAAGTCTGTGCCCCCACAACCATGGGAGCCCTCGATCACTGATGCTTCTCTTCTCCTTCCCTTTTTCTTTTTTTCTTCCAACATTTTTCCTAAATATGTTTTCCTCTAGAATATTATTCCCTTCCCTGATGACTTTTGGTTTTTGTTTTCTTTGTGGGCTGGATGTCTCTGTCCAGGTAGGTTCAATGGACACAATACCCACAAACACTGCACAAGATATGCACACTAAATTAAGTATTTTATTTACACACCCTGGTATGTGTGCCTTTATTTCTAGGTTCCCCTTAGGGGACAAGCATGCATGCCTACGTAGGCTGGCCCTATTTAGCCACAGGCTACACCTTAATGATAAGGAACATGAACTCATACCTCCCAGAGAGGTGGACAAGAACTAAGGTTATATTTCAACACCAATCAAGCCATATTTTAAAATTAATTCTAGAATACCTATGGGGTTATGAATCTCTTGAAGCAGACACAGTGAAGCATGGTTTTGGACTACATTTCCTGTCACTATATGTTTCTCGCTATGGTTTCCTGGACAGTTAACGTTAAAGCAAAGATATTTCTTTTAATCTCCAACTTCATGGGCCATGTTTCCTTATCTTAGCATGCTGAAAAAAATAAACAGGCTTATACTATTGAAAGTGCAACCTCTGAATATTCAATTTTGTCTCCACAGCCCCCAATAAATCTCTTTTCATGCTCGCCCACCATTTCGCTCTCGATTCAATTGCAAGTCTCCTTCTCCCAAAAGAAGTTGAAGACTGGCCCCCGCCTTAAATTTCTAGAACACTAAAACATTTACTGCTCTTGGAGGATCCCAACCTTGGAACACCCATCACCCATAGCCATGTTTACCATGTTTAAACACTCAACTTATTAATGAATCTACACATTGTCCACCATGCTAATCAATTCATGAAATCCATGGAATGTGTACTTCTACTAAAGGACAGGCAAAGCCTATATGTTAGGATGCAAACATATTTATAACCCCCATAGCACTTATTGTTCAAACACAATCAATTAAAATGTAAATCTATCAATTAAATGTTAAATGAAACCAGAAAAAACAGACTATAAATCCCTAAATACCACTACCTGTACATAACCCATCATCTCAACCTATACTTAAGTGCTGATATGTAAACGTGCTGGAATACTAAAATACCAAGTAGATAAAATGGGTATGTTGAAGATAATGAGTGATCCCCTAACACTGTCCGATTACTAAAACCCTAAAATTGTAATGTATGTGGTCCTACAATCTTTTGCACAAAACTAAGACATATCTGTAGGAATGTTAAGCATTGCCCCACCTATGACTTTTCATCCTCAGGACATATGTAGCTCCTAGCATCTATCCTATGCAATGCTACATGAACAGGTACATCATCATACTATCTAAGAAAAGGCCAGATATATGTTTGGCAGAAGTCATCATGTGCAGTAGAGATCGCCCGCTACGCCTGTTGTCACTGCTAAATGGAGTTGTTTCCGTACGCATACAATAATAAGACTTCAAGTTGCGCAGTAGAGACTGCCCACTTTGCCTATTATCAGCGCCAGAGGGAGCTGTTGCCTTATGCATACAATAATAAGACTTCAAGTTAATCTCCCAGGCAAAAAAATGTGTATTTCAATAATGATAACATACAATTAGCTGAAGAAAAGGCCCAAGACAGGGATACAATTTTAACGGCATACTTCAAGTTGCATGAAGAGAATCATGCTGCACGTGAATTGTATTACTGTGACATCCCTCAGCATCATATATTTGAGTTCAAAACCTGTAAGTGGAATCAAAGACAAAGAGGAGCAAATACACAATTGTCTGTATGTACTATGTTTATTTTTCATCGGATTCAGAGAGATTTTGTTTGAGGTTACTACTCCTCCAAGTAAAAGGAGCACGATCCTTGACAAAAATATCTTTTTTTCTATTAACAAAAATAATATTATACTACATAATATATTTACACTCAGAAAATGTCTTCCTTCATGCTCTTTAGCCACAGGCTTTTACACAAGTATTTAATTAAACTAGCTCTTAAGTGTTTAATACTAAAGTGACAAAATGCCTTAAGAGCATAAGCAACAGTATCCAATTATAAAATCCTTCCAGAAAATTTCCAAAAACAGAGGTAGCTTGCAGCTAACTCAAACCGAAGTTATTTCAAAGATTCTATCAAATGTCTACTCATATTGTACTTGACACACAAATCACCCCACAAAACTGTATGCCCTCTTATGCCACCAGCATTTTCCTTATTGGAGTCGCCGGTGTCCGGTCAAATGTTCGAATGCATTTGATCGAATGACAAAATGCTCGAGTCAATTTGACCAAAAATAAAAAGGTCAAATTTTTTTTTTTAAAGTATATATTTTTTTTGCTCTAGTATAGGTAAAAAAAAAGGTGTTTTAACACCAAAAAAAAAAAAAAGAATTCGACCCTTTTTTTCGGTCAAATTGACTCGAGCATATTGTCATTCGATCAAATGCATTCGAGCATTTGACCTATAACCCATGTACAATCCTCCATTATATGATTTTTAAAATTATTCTTTAATGCAATGCAGGTAACTTATTAGTTTTCCGCCCTTAGTGTTTGAGGTTTATCTCTATGGCTCTCCAAAGCCCACTATCTGCAAGAGGCTATTGGACTTTCATCCGCTTTCAAATATTTTAAATTGTGTATGCTTGTATTCTCACCCTTCGCACTGGACAAATGTAAAGGTGATCATGCAATTGAAATGTGAAACAGTCCACCAATATAATTGATGGTTCATCTCGTTTTTGTCCCAAAGTCTAGCTGATCTATGTTCCAACAAATCAGTTTGATCTGGAGTTAAGAGAAGGGTCATAAGCAGTAAGTGCGACACAAATTCTCTAAGGTCAAACAAGCTCCCATGTGACGTTTCTTCACAGGGAAGGCTGAGATCCTTCTCATTGGGACCACCTCTCTCTCCATCCTTTCTACTCTCTGGCCACACTCCTTGGGTCCCTTCCCCTCACCCTATTGTGAGGGTAAAGTCCTGGGTGTCATCTTCGACTCCTCTCTCTCCTCTCCTCACATCGCGGACCTTGCCAAGAAGGCCCACTTTCAGCTTCATCCTCCTCAGAGGCATTCTCCCTTTCCACACTTTTCCCAAGAAACTCACTGTCTCCAGAGCTCTGGCCACTCTAGGCTGGACTACTGCAAGAGCCTCTTCTTCAATCTGCCTTTATCCTCCCTTGGCCCCCTTCAACTAATCCAGAATGGGACTGTGAGACTTATCCTTGACCTCAAGCCGAGGGACTGCATATCTCCAGCCCTAGAAACTCTCCACTGGCTCCAGGTGGCTGCGCGGATCAAGTTCAAGACCCTCTGCATCATCCACAAAGCTTTCTGGAACCTGCGACCCCGCTACATCCAACTCTCTCTACCTAAATACCTCCCCGCTAGAGCCTTTTAGTCCTCTAGCTGCAACTCTCTGCAGATCAGATGCTTCCAGAGTAGGGGGGTAGATCTCTCTCTTCGGCAGCAGCCTCCCTCTGGAATGGCTTCCCTACCCTTTTCAGACTTGAGCCGATCTCCTTAAGTTACGGAAGCTCCTCAAGACCCTCATTTTCTCTTCCTTCCTTCTCCCCCTCCCTTGCTAATGCCCTCTCTGCCGCTTCAACTGGCTGCCTGGTCCCTTCTGAGTCCTACAGGGCACCAGGCCCACCTCAACCAGTCGACCGCAGCAGCCCGCTAACTAGCCTGGCAGGGTGTGCATCCCTACTGAGTCTGGTCCACCCCGTCCTCGCACTTAACATGTGGTACTCACCCCCGGCATTCCCCTAGCACTTGCCTACCAGGCCTCCCCTTAGCACTTGCATTATCCCTTCCGCCCTAACCAACACTACCCTCTGCACTTCTTGTTACTGCACTTGCACAATCCGAATGACACAAGGCATAGGAGGACCATTATTGTTGTTTTCTTCTCTGCTCCCCCCACCTCCTTTTTTGTCTTGTGGCGCCTTGAAACACCATTTGCTGTATAGGTGCTTTATAAATAATCAATGAATAAATAAATAAAACTATGCAGATGGTTACCTCCTAGGAATACATGTTTCCATGTGCTTGATCTCAGCTTCACTGAGCCTATGTTTGTGACTTTGAAGCATGATCACCAAAGCGTTACAAGCCTGTAGACTATGCAGGTGAACCTCATAGGACAGATGTGTCTCCACTATGTTCCACAACTGATGGTCAATGCTGGTGACAGAATTCTGTATTTCTGTCAATCTATTCTCTGTCCCAAAATAATTCTTCTGCATCATAGAACACAGGACAGTCTTTCAAACGATAGCAGCCCCTACCCCTCCATGCAGATAGATGGAGCACAGATGAGTAGTCCAGAGGAAGACTGTTCCATGCAGTCAAATGTTTGAAATTAATTTGATCTTTAATAGGGCAGGTCACCCTACTGTCAGTGACTACACCAACCCAGATCCCTTAGAAAGAACAAGAGCTGTTGAATCTTGTGGGAAACCTTTAATCCCTGAATGTTCTAGTCAACAATGTCCCTGTACCCCTTAGTTATTTGTTATAGGTATTGAGTATTCAAAGTGCCATCTACGTTTTTCAATGTCGAATGCTCTTTTGGACTGCTTCCATTACTTTACCTGCTGCAGCAAAAAACCTTTCTTCAGATGTTCAGGTGAAGTGTCTCAATTAACTGGACCTGGCTCTTGATGGGGCCCCTCACACCATATCCTCCCATTTGTGGTAATTCCCCTTCTAGCTGAACCTGTTGGGTGTCCTGACCCACGTTTAAGCTATCATGCCACAACATTTGGTGCTGTGGGCTTAGAAAGTTCAAGATGGCGGAAAACCCACATGTGCGCCGAAATCCAGGAAAGCTGCGCAGTTTGTGCGCACACCAAAATGGTTGCCTCACTTGCCACCCACCAGTGCGAGAATGAAAGGCCGGGTTGCCATGAGGGAAATGGGTTGCCAAAGGAAAAACAGTAGCGCCGGTTAGCTTCAAAGCGCTTTAAAACCACCATTGGACTACCCGCACAGTAGTCTGAAACCATTGGGAATGGCAATGCTGATTGCCAAATGCAACCTAGAATTGTGGGGAATTCATTTCTTAAATCCCAAAAATGGGTGCAGTACCAGTACTCACCACTATCCAAAAGCCGGCGTTTTAAACCACCCTGTGTTTCTCTGAAGGCAGGCTCAAAATGCCTATTTTCAAACATTGCAACATGTGCAAAATATTCACTGAACACCAGCAGACATTTGGCAGAATGGAGTTTTGTGTGCTTACAAAATTGGGGAAATGAAGAGCCCAAAACAATGCTTATAACAAAACTGCTATGGAGTCAGCAGTTTAAGTTGCACTGGATTTAAAGACACTAAAATCGAAAATGTTTAGATTAAATGAGTGACCTATGTTTGGTGTCACATGCCTTTGTAACTGTTGAAATGTCATAGTTTTGCACTTAGAATCAGCATTCTAGCTGCATGTGTAAAATTGCAAGTTAATTTAAAAAGCAACAAAAGAACATGACAGTTAGCTGAAAGTCTGGCTTAAGGAACTTGATTCTGCCTGGCAACTACCCCCATCAGGAGTGAAACTTGAGTCACAACTGTGTTCCCAGGCCCATCTGCCTTTTGCTGGCCACACTAAGGATATGCCATCTATCTGATAATTGAATTACCTGTGCTCTACAGGAGCTCTGAACAAAGCCTGTCTTGACTCAGGCAAAGGTTTTATTACAGCGGTCGTAAAATGTAGCTTCCTCTTGGCAGAAGCTGGGAGGGGCACTGCCTGTGAGAGCAAGCTGGCTTGGCAGAACTGGATAAACCAGTATTTCCACCATGTGACCTGGGAAACCACACCCCTTTGTAGCCAGAATATTGTTTAGAAAAAGATGAATAACTCATGGTGCGGACATGTGAAAATTTTATAAATGATACCATAATTCTTGTGATTTTTCTGCCCACAGTTTAAGAGGTTTTTAGAACCGGTGGTATGTTCAGGGGGGTGTTAGCGGAAAAGTGGATATTACTCTAAATGTATGCATGTTAAAAATCTGAAACTTCATCAGTTAATGTTCATACTCCCTGCGCACATGTATGTAAAGTTGGGTCAATGTCAGAAATTGAAAAATCAGTTAAAAAGTCAATTATGTGCCATTTCTGAATGCAAGCTCTTAGAAACAGCAGATTTGGACAGAGACATGGCTAAATTCAGCCACACCATGTATATGTAATTTCAAGCAACTGTGTAACTGTGAAATATGTCTTTTGTTATCAAATATAGAATATGTGCAATCTGACAGGGGAGTGTCCTATCTGCAAGCCATAAAATGACATCACTCTGACTCACAGTTCCTTCCCCAATCAAGTGAGGAATGGAAATTTGACCAATGACAAGGGAGAGGGGCAAGTTTAGTTATGACCAACACACACACCCACTTGCAGAACATATAAATGGACCACTGAAACTTAGGTAGAGACCTTCAATTCCATCTGCCGCTGGAAGCTCTGCCGGAAAAATCCATACTTCCCTCCATCAAACTTCAAAGAGCCAACACTTAGACTCCAAGATAAACAGAGACTTCAGAACCTTAACCAAAAAGGTCACTGCCAGCAAGAGTATTTGTCAGCAGGCCTAAAAATATTTTTGCAACTGAACTCTTCAGACAGCCGGCTGACGCCGTCTGAATTTTGCCAAGAACTTTTGCAAGAACCCGGTGACAGAAATATCCAAAGAGAAGGCAGGACCCGACCCAGAGAACCGGTGCCTAGCAGAGACCAGGCCATTGTATCCAGAGTGCTGACCCCGATGCTGTGAGCAGTTCCAGAGACCAGACGCTGTGCCCAGAGACCGTCCGAAGTCCAGACCTGTTGACCAGATCGTGACAAAGCCGCCTTCCTGTTTAAAATCTCTTGTGAGTACCGCCAAACTGTACCAAACCAAAGCTCTTAGTTTAAATTCATCTAATTCAATCTATTTAACCTAAGTAGAACTGCCTGATAGCTCCAAATCTGTCACCTGTCATTTCTAGTAAAATCTGTCACTTGTCATTTTGAGCTTTTAAAATTTCAAATCTGAAAAACGACCTTCACAAAATCGCTCATATCTCCGCGACCGTTTGTGCTAGAGACTTGCAGTAACTTTCATCTGAAAGCTTAGAATCGTGACTTTCCTACGAACCTAGAACCGCATTCCTACCCCCTATAGTTTTACCGCAATCGCGGAACACGCATCCGCGAATTTTACCGCGATTTGCAATTTCTTCACGTGTAAAAAGCTGCTGCTGCTTGCCTTCCATTTGCCAGAAATTCGTTTAACCTGCTAATCATTCCTGAATCATTGCAAGAGTGAGCCTGGACTCATATTAACTAGATACCACTCACCCTGAACCTCTGAAAGGGAATTAAAAGCATTTCCAGCATATTTCTCATCCATCGCTAGCACATATAAAAGCATTTGGGCCTGTGTTTTCAAAACTCCTATCTGTTTTCTTTAAGCTTGCTGGGGATTGAACTGAATTACGTTGATTGCATTTCTGAGAACTGTGTGCTTTCCTCCCATTTCCTTGCATTGCATAAAGCGGGGGGGAGTGAATAGCCAGAGAAAAGTGATTACATTGTTTGGTTGAAATCATATTGAGTATTTTCTGTACTGCATTCATTGAATATTGCATCCACCTGAGCTTACATAAAGCGTTCTGTACCACCTTCTTCTTTTGTTCCTATTCACCTGTGTGCTACCTTATCCATTTTATGTCAACTCCTTATTGATTATAAAGAAGTGTGCTAGTGCCAGATTCTCCGTTGTTAATATTTATCATATCAGATTAAGTGTGATCTTCAATTATTAATTTACTATAAAGCGTGATATCTATATCTATTGTTTAAATTATCAAATAAACCTTTTAATTTGCAAACCAGAACTACTTCTTGGCTCAGTGGGGTCAGGGGGATTCCAAGAGAGGGGTGTTATATAGGGGTAGTCATCCAGAACGCATGAACTGGACATAAAGATATATCAATAAGGGTTTTCATTCAGTATTATAGACTAGGCGTTGACTTAAGCTGTAGTGTTGAATTGAATCCTCTTACAAACCATCCCTTCTATCTGGAATTTAATGCCAAAATTGGCACCCATTGTTGAAATTGTGGAGGTTGGGGTGGGGCTGTGAGGGAGGTTTTCCAGAGAAAGAGGACTTGAAATATGATAGACCACCAGTCACTATGGTTAAGCATTACAGATGGGCAATGGATGTTGCTTTCACTTGGGCAGAGGGAGGGTCCGATACCTGCTAGCCACCCCTTAAACAGAGATGTATTTCAAGGACTTTTTCATGGGTGTTAAAACTGTCTCTTTGATTCTTTCACTGTTCTAATATTGGCAGAGTGACTGTTATCATTGCCGCAAACTCTGTTTTCAAATTCTTCTTTGTCTTTCTATTAGTGCCAAAGAGTGTAGCAAAACCAGCCAGAGCTGTTGATTTGCAATCCCTGAAGATACAGATTCACATGGTCACTGGTTTCTTTCCCTAAGAAGCAAATGGTCCTAAAGAACTACTTGTCACCAAGGGGAGAATCAAAGCATCAGCTAGTGCAACAAGGAGCCACAATGACATAATTACAGAGCTGGTCAGTTTCTCGTCTCGCTTTTACGTTTCCAGCTGTCTGTATGGGTGTGAGCAAAGCATTGGAGCCAGGTATAGAAAAGTCTTTAAAACAGCCACTGGAATGGCCAAGAAGCCAATTTAAATTGAGACTCACTGGTCCAGCCCTACCAATGTTTCAAAAGCAATTGGCTGTCACAACATGAAGCATGCTTAGAAAATGACAGAGAAAGGGAAGATTGCCTCGTCCATGTCAGCTGGTAAACTATTTCCTGCTACAGCGATTTGTGCCTAATAAGCAGATCATATGTTTCAATCCAGTTAAATAGTTCAGTGTATAAATGTAAATGCTGCAGAAATCTTTGTTTAAAACACAGTTCACAAGCTCTAACACAGATAGACTGGTGGTTTTATGTATTGGATGCAGAACTGTGCGTTTTGTTTAGCAAGTGTTACTCAACACTTCGCTTGAACGCGGGACGCGGCAATGATATTTGCAGTTGGGATTGATCCCCGTTATTACACTTCCAGTAATGATCAAGAGAAATAAAGTTGGATAAGCCCTGATTTGAGAAAGGCACCTTGCCGAAACACATGTAATCCATAGGGCAGATCAATTAAACTTTCTTATCACACAACAGCAATTGGACTTAGTCTCCAGCATAATTTTTTTTCTGGTGCAGTAATAAGGTGTGACCACAACAGCCTGGTTTCCAAATTAAACAAACGGAGTTGAGGAACTCGAAGTCTCCGTTCTATGGCACACCAATGCGACAGTGCAAATTTTTGTGATATCAACCCAAAAGTTCCTTCAAAATCTGTCCACTCTCACCATGGACACATCCTTGTCAGGATGGGGAGCACATCTCCTACAACAGACAGCAAATGGCATGTGGTTTCCATCAGCACCAACCAAACATAACAATCTGTTGGAACTACTTGCGGTGTTCAAAGCCCTGAAAGCATTTCAAACACACCTGCAGGGAAAGACGGTTCTGGTCTTTACAGACAGCACCACGGCCATGTGTTAGATGAACAATCAAGGAGGCACTCTCCAGGGGTGTCCAAATTGACACAGAACATTTGGGAATGGGCACTCAAACACACCATGTTCCTACTGTCACAACATGTTCCAGGGGAACATAATCTTCTGGCTGACATACTCAGCAGAGATTTTCCCCTACCTGTAGAGCACGAGTAGCGCTTGCAAGAATACATTTTACACAACATCTTTGTAGAACGAGGTCATCCAGAAACCAACTTGTTCTCAACTCTGCAAAATGCACAATGCCCAGATTACACTTTCAGGTATCCTCAGAAACAGTCCAAAGGGAAAGGTCTCAGGATAACATGGTCAGGGGGATTTGCCTACGCCTTTATCCATATTCCCTTACTCAACAGGATAGTTAACAAGATGCACCAGGAACAATTCACACTGATCCTGGTGAGACCAATGTGGGCTAGACAGCCATGATTCTCTCATCTCAGAATGACAGTCTCACTATGCAGGAAACTGCCTTTGCATACAACAGGCTGTCACAAGACGAAGGGAAAAAACTACAACCATGCCCTCAAACACTCAACTTAGCAGCTTGGCTCCTGTGGTTTGGGCACCTCCAGCTACCTAAAATAAAGTATGGACATTCTCATAGAAGCATGGAAGCCTAACACCAGACATTGTTGCTCCAATAAATGGAAACGTTTTGTCATCTGATGCAATACTAAGAACATCCAACCTATTACCTGTTTGCCTAAAGATATAGTCATTTATCTAACACACCTCTTAGATTCAGGACTACTTTTCAACTCACTAAAGGTCCACCTTGCTGACCTCTCTTCATACAACACATCTCAGAGTAAGGTTTTCTGGTAGAACATTCCAATAATTAAGGCATTCATGGAAGGGGTAAAAATACTTCACCCTCCTATTTCTAACCCAACTCCCTGCTGGGACTTGAATGTTGTTCTTACAAGACTAATGGGACCTCCCTTTGAGCCAATGCATAAGGCTGGTCTTAAGGCTCTCACCTATAAGACTGCCTTCCTAGTGGCTATTAGCTCTAACAGGAGAGTTAGTGAACTGCAGGCTCTCTCAGTTCAAGACCCATGTGTTACCATGCATAAGGAAAAAGTGGTACTATGCACACAACCATGTTTTGTGCCTAAATTAATTTCTAAGTTGCATGTGAACCAATCCATTGAACTTCCAACTTTTTTTCAGCATCCAACTAACTCAGCTGAAAGGAGGCTCCATACACTAGATGTTAGGCGTTCAGTTGTGTATTACCTTGATAAAACGAAACCACTAAGAAAGACCAATTGTTTGTCTCTGTTGCCACTTGAAGAGAAGGAGACCCTGTCTCTAAGTCGGCAATCTCTAGATGGATTGTTAAATGCATCCAACTATGTTACTCTTTTGTTAAGAGAGAATTACCCTTGACGCCTGGAGCACATTCTACATGAGGAACATGAGCTACTATAGCATATATTGCAAATGACCCTCTCGCGCAAGGCACTCGGCCACACGCAGAGATGTGTCGGACCTGCACGAAGTCCCTGCAGGGTACGAAAAAGTCCTGTGCAGTCGATTCCATGAATCAACAAACAGAATTTTGCACACAGTTTGGTGCACAAAGTCCCTATTTACCACGCAGAAGATTCCACGAATTGGGCCCTTAATGTACTAATACATTTTGTGTACTTTTATTACCATCAAAGTCAAATATCTTACTTCACCAGCACAACTCCAAAACCTTTACTGTTATTAGTACTACTTGCTGACATCTGTCATGGGCGCTACTCCCGAGGGGCCAGGACTGGCCCAGCGCCCTCGGAAGCAGACCCGTCTTCCACTACTCCGGACCCAGCAGACCCCTACAGGGGCCCTTTGGACCGTGTCCTGGCGCCTTTGGCGCCAGGCTCATGAAGGGTTTCAGTCCCGGCGCCATAGGCGCGGGGCTCATATTGATAAACAGTGTAATAATGCTTGGGTGGACTTACCTGAGGCAGACCATGCTGCATATTTACCCAGAACAAACCAGTCTGGTTGAAGTCCCCAGCCATCAGGGCTGGGAGGAACTATTCCCTCCATTCAGGAACTCTTTTCTTACCTGGGTGGAACCGGTGGAAGAACACACACTGGAAGCACTTCTCTTCTATTTAAACCACGCCCGATGGAAAACACGTGCTTCGCGTTATTCTGCAGCAGCAGCAGGACGCTCACCGAGTCGGCTCCTGCATTCCAGGTCCAGAGTCATCTTCAGCTTCCGTGGATGAAGAAAGACACAGAACAATACTTACCAGATCCCGGAATCCAGTCACCGGCAAAACCTGCAAAGAATAAACATAAGGTTAGAAAAGTGCAACTCGCTCGCAGCCGCGCCCGCTTACCTGATCCATCCTTGATTGCAACGGTGCTAACCGCGGCCTTCTCTTCAGCAGCTTCTCTGCACCTGAAAGGCAAAGGACATAATTAAAAAGGGGTTCGGGTGAAGGCAGTCGCATTCATCTTAACTTACAAGTTTTTGCAAGCGCAGTAGCGGCCGCATCGACCTCAGCATCCCGGCACCTGAAAAACAGGAAAAAGACATTATTTGAGGTGCCATTAAAAGCGGCCAACGATCATTATACTTACGTGCATCGGCACGTGCAGTGGCAACGGATATAAAGCCCGCAGCATCCCGGCACCTGAAAACTAGAAAAAGGACATTATTAGAGGTGCCATTAAAAGCGGCCAACGAACATTATGCTTAGGTGCATCGGCACGTGCAGCGGCAACGGAAAACTACGCCCACAGCATCCCGAGGCCTGAAACAAAGGAAAAGGGACATTATTGAGGTGCCCATCTTTTAAAGCCTAAAGACTACAGTATACCTAAAGGCATCCGCTCGTGCAGTAACGGCGGCATCGCTCTTCGGCATCCCAGCACCAGTGCCACAACTAAGGCCGCAAAAGACTTGAGCCTCAACACTGAACTCATCCAGTGACGTAACTGGAATCCACGTACCCCTGCACCAGACGCAGGATGGAGAGCTCAGCATTTATACGCCTAAGGTGAGAGCTCGCCAAGACGAGTAGAAAGCTAGGCTGTGGGAGAAACTGGCGATTGGTGGGAGAAGGAATCCCATCAAACGGTGATTAACCCTTTTTCTTCCACCTGCAGAAAACTTACCCTGCAAGTCAGACATTCGATAAGAGGAAGCCCAGTCCTGAGAGTCGTCCGAGCTCTACGCTTCTCAATTGAAGAAACGATAGCAGCCCAGCCGGGATCAGCGCCTCCGTGGGAATCAGGTGAGCGTTACAGAACGCGAAGCCCACCAATAACCTCCTACCCAGGCGCTATGGAAACTTCCGACACAGACCAACTGGCCCAGTTATTAGGGGAATTAAGAGCTGAAGTTCATGCTGCCCGCCAGGAAACGAATGCCCTTAGGAGGGAATTGATAATATCAAAAGAACGAACTGATGATCTCGCCAGACAGTTATTACAGACACAAGCGGGGCAAACCCCGCTACCTAATTCAGGAGGGAGCTATATCCCAGCGGCTTCAGCCAATCCTGTTCAAATCAACCTACCCGGAAATGTGCCATTGGCACCGCATGAACGCTTCTCTGTTGACCCTAAAAGGTTTGCAGTGTTTATAAATCAATGCCGATTGCACTTTTTTTGTAGACCTACAGCCTTTCCGACTGACCAGACTAAGGTAGCCTTTGTGCTTTCGTATCTTAGCGGCAGTGCCGCTGGTTGGTCGATCCCTCTTGTTACACAGGATGACCCGATCCTTCGTGATTTCCCGACCTTCCGGGCAAATATGGAAAGACTTTTTGCAAGGCATTCCCAGGGGCAGGCCCTGGACAACGAACTCCTTTCCCTACGACAGGGCAATCAAGATCTTTTGGCCTACATTGCATCATTCAATAGGCTAATCGTGGAAACCAGATGGCCTGAGGACAAAAGAATCACGCTTTTTCACTGGGGTTTGCGTGGCGAACTCAAAGACGTCCTTGCCCAGGTAGTGAATCCTCCTCAGGATTGTTCAGAGTACATTGATTTGGTGGTCCAATTGGATCACAGACTACAAAACAGAAAGGCGGATCGATCCAGGTTTGAAACACGGGTGTTCCCTAAGCCTCAAAGTCACACCAAAGGAGTTGAAGCCGTCGAACCTATGCAAATTGGGGTTGTAAAGGGTCCCCTAACCCAGAAAGAACGCGACAGGAGACGACAAATGCAACTATGTCTCTATTGTGGAAATCCAGGACATTTTCTTCGAGATTGCCCGTTGAAACCACCCAAGAAGACAGTGGGAGCTTCTGATAAGAGTTCTGAAAAGCCTGAGCTGGGAAACGACCTCGCCCGACAAGTGTAGAGGTCCGCTTGCCGAGCGTAAAAACCAGTTCTTTGACCTCGCACTTCATAATGCCAATGGTCCTCGTAAACCCAGAGCAACCGGATCGTTTGCATGCAATTAAGGCATACATTGATAGCGGAGCAGTTGGAAATTATTTGGACCGCGAATTGGCTTCCAGGATGAACTTACTTCTTTGTCCAAAGGTGCTTAAAGACATCATTACCACGGTGGATGGGACGGAAATCGCCTCCGGACCAGTGACCCATACCACTACTGAAGTGACGATACTAGGCCAAGAAGGGCATCAGGCGGTAATTGTGTTCGACGTGATCAAGGCTCCTCAATTCCAAGTAATTCTAGGGATTCCTTGGTTGGAGAAAAACAATCCTCAGATTGATTGGCGAGCAAAGACGATAAAGTTCCCAGAGTGCACACCAACTTGTTATCCACGACCCAACATTGGCCTAGCGTCAGTAACGGCTGACGGTCCACAATTACCTCTAGAGTATCAAGAGTTCCAAGATGTTTTTCAAAAGGAACAGGCTAACACCTTGCCACCCCACAGATCATACGATTGTCAGATAGATTTGCTACCCGGTGCAACACCCCCTTGCAGTAGGATTTACGCCCTTACCGAGCCTGAGAACCTTCATCTGCGACAGTATTTAGACCAGTACCTGGCCAATGGCTTTATCCGTCCGTCGAAGTCCCCTGCATTCTCGGCTCTGTTCTTCGTACCAAAAAAAGAAGGTGACCTCAGAACCTGTATAGATTATCGTGCTCTGAACCAGATAACAGTAAAAAACCGGTACCCCTTACCTCTGATCCCGGAACTCCTTGACCAGGTAAAAAACGCCTGTATTTATACTAAGTTTGATCTCCGGGGAGCTTATCACTTGGTACGGGTCAAGGAAGGAGATGAATGGAAGACGGCCTTTCGCACTAAGTATGGGCTATTTGAATACCAAGTGATGCCCTTTGGACTATGCAATGCACCGGCCGCCTTCCAATATTTTATGAATGATGTCCTCAGAGAGCTCATTGATGTCTGCGTTGTCGTCTACATAGATGACATTCTTGTGTACTCATCTTCAGAAGCTGACCATCGAAATCATGTTAGGGCGGTCCTTGAAAAACTTCGCCAACATAAACTTTTTGCCAAGCTCGAAAAATGTGTTTTTCATCTCACTGAGGTCGAATTTTTGGGATTTATTCTGACACCCAAAGGAGTCCACATGGACTCGAGAAAAGTAGACGCTATCCTCAAATGGCCGTCTCCTACTTCCGTGAAAGGCGTTTAAAGCATGCTAGGCTTTGCCAATTTTTACCGTAGATTTATTCCAGAGTTTTCACGAGTGGTACAACCCATCACCGCCCTCTTAAAAAAAAAAAACCTTTGAATGGTCCGCAGAAGCAGAACAAGCCTTCCAAGAGCTAAAGGCTAAATTCACCTCGGCGCCAATACTGAAACACCCACGCCCGGACCTCCCTTACATCGCTGAAACCGACGCCTCCAGCTTAGCAATGGGAGCAGTCCTATCACAAAGAGATCCAGAGACTAACCAACTGCATCCTGTGGCATTCTGGTCTCGGAAGTTCTCGGCGTCTGAGATCAACTACACCATCACAGACAAAGACCTTCTAGCGATTAAATCAGCCTTTAAGGCATGGCGGCATTATCTCCTCGGGGCCAGACACACTGTCACAGTGATCACCGATCATCGAAATCTGCAGTATCTGAAAACCGCCAAGGCTCAATCCTCCAGACAGCTTCGCTGGGCTCTATTCTTTGCTGAATTTGACTTTGTGATCACTTATCGCCCCGGCAACAAGAACGGCAAAGCGGATGCTCTTTCCCGAATTGGAATGGGAGATAACGTTGCCAATCCAGAACCTGTACCAATAATTCCTGAACAAAGGATCGTGGGTCTGATTTCTTCACAATCCATTGAGGATATTGAAGAAAAAACTAAACAACTTATAACCTCACCAGACTTACTGAACTGGTTACAAAAAGGAAAAGATTTCACCGTAAGCAATGACTTGCCTTATTTCCAAGGACGATTGTTCCTACCACACGCCGATTTACAAAGACAGGTAAATCTCCTGCTATCATGATTCATTAATTGAGGGTCACCCTGGCATTGCCAAAATCACAGAAAAGGTGAAGAGACACTTCTGGTGGCCTTCGTGGAGAAAAGACATAAAGGAATTTGTGATGTCCTGCGGTGTGTGCGCTCAAAACAAGGGTCAGAAGAAGAGGCCGGCTGGTCTTATGCAACCATTAGACATCCCACCGTGTCCCTGGCATACCCTTTCCATGGACTTCATCACAGACTTACCCTCCTGTTCCAGGTACAACACCATTCTTGTTATTGTGGACCTGTTTTCTAAAATGGCCCACTTCATTCCGCTGAAAGGCTTACCTTCAGCATCAGTCCTAGCCAAAGTATTTCTTGAAAACATCGTCCGGCTACACGGCTTCCCGTCAGTACTAATCTCAGATAGGGGGAGCCAGTTTATTTCCCACTTTTGGCGTAGCTGTTGTCGATTAGCTCAAATCGATGTAAGACTTTCGACCAGCCATCATCCCCAGACCGACAGGCAAACCGAGAGAACAAACCAGACTCTCGAGCAATATTTACGATGCATGCTACAACAGTCGGAGAGTAACTGGAAGGACATCCTTTGGATAGCTGAATATGCTTACAACAATTCAGTTCATTCGAGTACCGGGAAGAGTCCCTTCTACATCTTGTATGGGATTCATCCTCGAACCTCCAACCTTGATCCACCTCAAGATCTTGGAACACCCGCCGTGGATCAATTGCACACTGTTATTGGCCAAGCTTTTAAGGAAGCGACTGCACATCTACAACAAGCTAAAGAGAGGTACAAAAAAGGAGCAGATCAACACCGAAGCAATGCCCCTCAATACCAGGTTGGGGATCAAGTCTGGCTGTCCACCAAACATTTATCGCTTAAAGGGCCTCACTCCTTCAACCCCAAATACCTGGGACCATATCCAATTACGGCCATAATTAATCCAGTGGCCGTTAAATTAGAATTGCCAACCCATATGAGAATACATCCTGTATTTCACGTATCTCTTTTGAAACCCATGCAACCTGGAACCAGATTGACCAATCCTCCAGAGCCCATTGAAGTGAATGGGGAGCCCGAATTTGAAGTAAAAGACATTTTGGACTCTAAAATCATCAGATCGAAGCTATTCTACCTAATCGACTGGAAAGGCTACGGACCTCAGGAAAGGTCATGGGAACCCTGTGACCACATCCATGCTCCTCGTCTAGTCCAGAAATTTCACCGAACCTTTCCCGATAAACCAAAACCCCCGGGGAGGACAAGTTTGGGAGGGGCCTTGAGGGGGGGGTGCTGTCATGGGCGCTACTCCCGAGGGGCCAGGACTGGCCCAGCGCCATCGGAAGCAGACCCGTCTTCCACTACTCCGGACCCAGCAGACCCCTACAGGGGCCCTTTGGACCGTGTCCTGGCGCCTTTGGCGCCAGGCTCATGAAGGGTTTCAGTCCCGGCGCCATAAGCGCCGGGCTCATATTGATAAACAGTGTAATAATGCTTGGGTGGACTTACCTGAGGCAGACCATGCTGCATATTTACCCAGAACAAACCAGTCTGGTTGAAGTCCCCAGCCATCAGGGCTGGGAGGAACTATTCCCTCCATTCAGGAACTCTTTTCTTACCTGGGTGGAACCGGTGGAAGAACACACACTGGAAGCACTTCTCTGCTATTTAAACCACGCCGATGGAAAACACGTGCTTCGTGTTATTCTGCTGCAGCAGCAGGACGCTCACCGAGTCGGCTCCTGCATTCCAGGTCCAGAGTCATCTTCAGTTTCCGCGCAGCAACCTGTGGATGAAGAAAGACACAGAACAATACTTACCAGATCCCGGAATCCAGTCACCGGCAAAACCTGCAAAGAATAAACATAAGGTTAGAAAAGTGCAACTCGCTCGCAGCCGCGCCCGCTTACCTGATCCATCCGTGATTGCAACGGAGCTAACCGCGGCCTTCTCTTCGGCAGCTTCTCTGCACCTGAAAGGCAAAGGACATAATTAAAAAGGAGTTCGGGTGAAGGCAGTCGCATTCATCTTAACTTACCAGTTTTTGCACGCGCAGTAGCGGCCGCATCAACCTCAGCATCCCGGCACCTGAAAGACAGGAAAAAGACATTATTTGAGGTGCCATTAAAAGCGGCCAACGATCATTATACTTACGTGCATCGGCACGTGCAGTGGCAACGGATATAAAGCCCGCAGCATCCCGGCACCTGAAAACTAGGAAAAGGACATTATTAGAGGTGCCATTAAAAGCGGCCAACGATCATTATGCTTACGTGCATCGGCACGTGCAGTGGCAACGGATATAAAGCCCGCAGCATCCCGGCACCTGAAAACTAGAAAAAGGGCATTATTAGAGGTACCATTAAAAGCGGCCAACGAACATTATACTTACGTGCATCGGCACGTGCAGCGGCAACGGAAAACTACGCCCACAGCATCCCGAGGCCTGAAACAAAGGAAAAGGGACATTATTGAGGTGCCCATCTTTTAAAGCCTAAAGACTACAGTATACTTACAGGCATCCGCTCGTGCAGTAACGGCGGCATCGCTCTTCGGCATCCCAGCACCAGTGCCACAACTAAGGCCGCAAAAGACTTGAGCCTCAACACTGAACTCATCCAGTGACGTAACTGGAATCCACGCACCCCTGCACCAGACGCAGGATGGAGAGCTCAGCATTTATACGCCTAAGGTGAGAGCTCGCCGAGACAAGTAGAAAGCTAGGCTGTGGGAGAAACTGGCGATTGGTGGGAGAAGGAATCCCATCAAACGATGATTAACCCTTTTTCTTCCACCTACAGAAAACTTACCCTGCAAGTCAGACATTCGATAAGAGGAAGCCCAGTCCTGAGAGTCGTCCGAGCTCTACGCTTCTCAATTGAAGAAACAATAGCAGCCCAGCCGGGATCAGCGCCTCCGTGGGAATCAGGTGAGCGTTACAACATCCATTGCAATCCTTTGCAGCGAGCACCTGGTAAGGTGTTTACAGCCAGTTTGGAGTTCCTTTGGAGGGTTTTACCTGTGTTTTTAGTGTGGTTTCCAATCCTTTTTTTGTGCTGGTATGCTTGTAGAAGACACTGCCTTTGTGGGGTAGTCCTTTGTTTGTTTCTGTCCATTGTTCCCCTCTCCTACCATCTTCATAGCAATTGATATGATATGATATGATATGGTATTTGTAACGCGCCTATACACAAGTGAGGCAGTCAGGTGCGATGGTCCTCTATTTTTGGAGTCCTTTGTTACTGGTTTACCCTGACTTCCTGTTAGTAATCCTTAGCCATCCTGGACAGCAAGCACCTGGTAAAGTGTTTACAGCCTGTTTGGGGTTCTTTTGGAGGGTTTTACCTGTGTTTTTAGTGTGATTTCCAATCCTTTTTCTGTGCTGGTATTATTGTAGAAGTCACTGCCTTTGTGAGGTAGTCCTTTGTTTGAGTCTGTCTTTTTCCTCTCTCCTCCCATCTTCAGGCCTCCTCCACCCTCCATTTCCTTTCCCCTCCCCATCTCCCCGCCCCTCTCTTGCCCAGCCCATCCCTGATAGTGCCATCCATCTCCAGGAAGTACTCTTAGAAGTGAGCCCCAGGCCAGCTTTGCCCGGGCAGTTGGCTAAGAGCCAGAGGCAAAGGACAGCTTCACTGGGCAGCTCCCATCCCTTGCTTTCCCGTGGATGCATGGCGGGACAAACTACAGCTACACCAGGTAAGGTGGTAAGGGTGGGGAATACAGACATTGGACCTCATTACGAGGTTGGAGGTAAGGTAAAAACGATGCCGGTAAAGAATTACCGGAATCGCGTACCGCTATGGGCTATTCTGACCTGTCAGACCGCTATTCACGGCACCGTAAACTACGATGCCGTAATTATCGGACTTGGGTCACGCGCGCGCCCCACCATGCTGAAATTAGCGGCATGGCGTGAACCGGAGCTGATCACAAGTAAGGAGCACACGTAAATAATGGCCTCCTTAAGGCCGTAAAGTACCTTACCGGCATGGAGTACATACAGGCCTCTCAGAGAAGGAGTAAAGAACCCTGAGCAGTGGTTCCCAGAGCCACAGGTGCACACAATCAGCACAGATGGAGGCAATAGAGTCTGCTAGAGCAGAAAAGGATCACACCCACACATCACACCCCCTCCCACACCAAGATGAGACCAATAGTGGTAGCAGTACATGAAGCATGAGGCCCTGCCAGCAAGGGCCTAACCACAAGAACTACACCAACAACACCAGGCCCCCCCACTGAGGAGACACAGGGGGAGAAGGAGGGGGAGACAGGCCCAGCATGCAGCACCAGTGCAGCCTCCATCACCACCCCAGCATCCCCCATTCCCACGCAGCAGGTCCGGTCACTCAAGGAAACCCCTGAGCAGATACACACCCCCTACCAGCTTGACTGTGACACCATCACCACCATAGTTGGGCCGAGAAATAACTAGATAAGCGAGCAGCATACAAATACATACCGCTATCCCGGCACAACTGAAGGTGTTGCCTGTGCCCCACACCCATGCCACAGGCACTTACAAGCACACAGTGGGGTCAATGCATGGCATGTCACAACCGTCCATTACACGGACGCAGAACCAAGTGCTGGATCACCTCCCCAAACACACAAGGTGCTACAAATCCCTAACATGGACTACCCAGGAGATATACGACACAAAAGTTGGCCCCCATGCATTGGCAGGCATGCCAAATGACATGGGTGCCCCTGACAGCACCCACGTGGATTAGGTGGACCAGCATGGCATGCAGGTGGTGGATCGCAACTGCAAGCTATACCACTCCCCCAACGTGCAGACGGAATGCAACGCAAGTAAGAACATCACACATGGGTGGGCCCGACATCAAGAAACAACTCATGACTCAATGGGCCAGCTGAACTCCACACTACTGTGCCGCATGGGGCGACATGCAGAATGACGTGCCTGGCTGCTTGGTGAGTTGTCTGACTGTGTCATGCCAGTGCATTGGTACCATGAGCTGGGTGCCTCCAAAAACAAACTGGGTCGAAATGATGAAGCCAGTGCACGATGTTCACCCCACCAAACACCGTGCCACAGAACCAGTGTAACGGCACATGAGTACAGATTCCCACATCGATGGAGTAAGGCACACACCAAAGACAACATTACCAACATCTGACAAGGCCAAATCCCACAACACATGCACCACTCATTGGCGGCCCCCACAACCATAAGGGCATATAGGAAGACACACTGCATATGCAGAATGTGGCTGCCTCCAGCATGTCACCACACTGGAGAGTCATCCCTGGGAGTGGATTGAACTGAGGGCAGCAGGGATAGCACACCACATCACCGGTTCGGCACACCCATAGGAGTGGTGGAATTCACCATAGTATGGATCAGAGCAATATGATGAATGTGAGCCACTGACTACAGCCAACACGCCCAACTACGGATTCACACAGTAAACAGCACTTCATGGATATAACATCAAGACTGATGCATGCATCAACGAAGCACGTACCACGAGATGTGCATGCCATTGTTCATGGACCATCTCGTAGACGCGTCCCCCTACAGCATTCCATTGCACTGGACAATATTGTGGCCATGAATGGGCTGAATGCATCCATGACATGTGCTTATGGGCATCAATGACCTGCTGCCATGTCAGACAACTTCAGTTCTCCACCATGACAGACCAAACAATTACCTTCATTGGCTAGACATGCAGGTGTTGGTGGCTGTCCCTTGACACCATGGTACGGGACCCCTGTCAGAAACACACAGAACAGGCCGAGAGAGCCCTAAAATACTGGCCATACCCGTGCATGCGTGCAGATGAAGCAGTCACCTGGCTTGCATAAGGCACATATGAGTTGCCGAAGCTGGACTGGTGGGGGACCCATCCACTGCAATGTGGTGTCCAAGACCCCCATGTCATGTGTAAAGCTGAACAAAATGTGAATCCCTTGGAATGTGGCTCTGTCCCCTCACATGGGACTGCTAGCACCATATGAAGATGGAGTGAACGAGGAGGAGGAAGGGGCCAGACAGCATCATGGAGGCGGTGCACAGGAGGGACATGTGTGGCAAACATTGATTGGACATAATAACCAAAAAACTAGTCAGCAGAGGGCGGCATTACATGGGCACACAGGGCACTGGGTGTGTGTATTCTTGTAGACCATGCACTGTCAGACGTCATAATACACATGCTCAATGATGAATGTCCACACAGGTTAAACTTTGCAACTCCAATGGTGTATTGAAAATATAAATGGATGAGTGTGAACATTCCCTCCACCCACCCACCCCTCCCAACTACTCAACAAACCCTCACCCTCCACCCACCTCCCCCCCAACTCCACAACAAACCCTCACCCCCCACCACCCTCCCCCCAACTCCACAGCAGCAGCAATGCCGATTAATCCATGCTGCCGGGGCCCGGGGGAGGCATGTCCCGGCGCCGCATAGAACGCAGAGTGCGTCGCGGTGGGCTTGCCGGGGTGGATCGGCTGGATGGGGGCGTGTCCTCCTGCTGAGGCTGCCGATTGGTATTTGCAGTCTCAAGGGCATCTGCGATGCGTCCTAGGACGTCTCATAACCTGTTGCTGCTCTCTGTGACCGCCTGACGCATTTCCCTAAGCTCATCTAGCCACTCCACCCTGGCCTGGCGGTTGTCCTCCATCAATCCAGTGATGAGGGCAGTCAGCTGTGTTGCACGTAGTGCATCCATTGATGGTTGTTCATCCCTGTAGGGTATTGGGCCTACAAGCCCTGGCATGGCCTCGACTGAGGAACTGGGGCCAGGATCAGCATCTCCCTGTGTATCGGCACGTGCACTATGGCCAGGTGTTTCAGGCTCCCCAGAGTCACTGCACGACGCCTGGGGGACATTGCTGGGCTCCGGGGTGTGGACTGTGGGATAGAACTCCTCCTCGAACGCCTCACAGATGGACAAGGGGCTGTCCACATTCTCCTGGGTTGCCGTAGCTGCCACCTCCTCAGCAATGCTAGACTCCTCCGACCCTGGGGTGGCCATTATGGCAGGCGCCGATGCAGGGAGGGATTGGGGTGATGCATCCTCCACTGACCTTTGGGGAGCCGGGGTGGCTGTTTTTATCCGGGCTGGTATGCGGCGGACCCTGCCTCTGCCCGTGGAGGTGGTTGGACGGCTTGTCTCAGGCTCCCCACTCTCATGCTCAGTGCCTGTGGGGGTAGAAGAGAGGGACGACATGAGTGATTGTTTGAGAGGCTAATTACATTGATGGCTGCATTCACATTTCAGTCATTTGGGGTTTGTGGCATTTTGGGAGTTGCAACAGCACTAGTACTTATGCATGTGTATGATATGGACGCAGGTGTCGGAGTGACTCATCCTGCCTTGGTAATGTGAAGTCTGGCTCGCACACTGCCGAACCTGCTGCACAGTGTGCATAATGGGATGTGCAAGTTAATGCACTATGGTTGATATGCGTTATGTACTTGCACTTGTCCCTCGATTGCGTGGCAGTTGGCTCTGCATTATTTGGATGGGGGGAAGGCAGCATGAAAAGGTGCCTTTGACGGCCCTTGGGGGAGTATACATCATGTAAATGCCATTGGCAGTGTTGTCTTTGGACACTCACCTCCATCGGCAGACGACGTTGCCCCGCACTCCATATCGCCGACGCCCTCCATCGATTCGGTCCCGATCAATGACATGCATGTCTCCTCCCATGGCTCCAGTCTCATTGGGGAACTTGGGCCCCCTCCGGTCTGCAGTGCCAGACTCCGGTTGGTGGAGAGGAGGCTCCGCACCCGCACCCGCAAGTCATCCCACCGCTTGCGGCAGTCCTTTGGGGTGCGGGGGCTGGTGCCTACTGCGCTCACCCTTTGGGCGGTTTGTGCCCAGATGTTTTTTTTATCCAGATTATTGCCTCTCGCCACATGTTGGTGCTGAACACGACGTCAGCGTGCTCCGCCAGGTTGTCCACCATGGCCTGCAGCTCTTCAGGGCTGAATCTCTTCTTGTGGAGCCGGTCCTCAGACTTCTTTGGGGCTTTAGGCATTGTTCCTGGGTGTGTGGTCCTTTCCCAGACTTCGGATTGCTCCCAAGGGTGCTGCCTGATGAGTATGGCAATGGATTGTGTTTTGAAAGATGGCCGCCGCGCTCCTTCCCGTTCCTGTGCGATGACGAAATTTCCGGTTCCGTTGTTTTGCGGTGACCGTAATTTACGGGATCCGTAAATTACGGTCACCGTTATTTACAGACGCTGCTGCTTCCGTGGCGGTGTTGTTAAGTACGTCTCGCAGCATGCCAGTAGGGGGTTTTACGGGTCATTTAGCGGCATGCCGCTAGGTACTTTTCTGGCATGGCGAAAAGCGCGTGCCCGCGACGTTGTAATGCGCTGCAATTAGCAGTCTGTCACCAGGCCGGTCTCGTACTTTCCGCCATGCCGGAAAGTACCTGTACTTACCTCCAAGCTCAGAATGAGGGCCATTACTGTGCACTGGTCAAACCCTACCTCTCCTACATTACTATAATCAATTCTTAACATTATGCTGTCTTGCCCTGTACTCTATGTTTTTCCTTGTATTGTACTAAGATGAATTGCGCAGATTAGCCTATATAGTGCATCTGTCATGTTTTGCGTTTAGATGAATTGCGAAGTATAGTCCTTTTACTGCTCCTGATGAGTCTTGAAGGCTAACCCCTACTTTTCATTCACAAGTAATTTACAGGGTAGCCATGTTCTGCACTTAGAAGATGGTGAAGCTAAACTATGCATCACAGAAAATAGATTCATGAGGATCACTAATACACCACACTTAGATAGATTTTCTGAGGATCGCAGAAACACTGCACTTAGATGAAAAGTGAGGATAGCCAAGGTGTTGCATTTTGAAGAATGGTAAAGCTAGCCTATGCGTTGCACAAAATAGATTCATGAGGATAGCAAATACTCTTCAGTTACACGAAGTATGAAGGTGGCCAGTGTGGGGCACCCACACAAATTGCAAAGCTAGCCAATATTTAGCACTCAGATAAGTTGTGAAATTAGCATATGGATTGCACTTGAGAACTCTTCAAGGACAGCCAACGTACTGCAATTAGAACTGCAAGGATTAGCCAATGTATTGCACTTGGAAGAATTGTGACAGTTAGCCTATGTTGACAACTCAGACGTATTGTGAAGGTAGCCACGGTATTGCACTTTGAAAGCATTAAGAGTAACCAATGTACTTACCACCCCTACTCTTGCTCCTCACCTGTATAACCCCCCAAGTACCACACACACCCTATGGGCGAGCAAATCACATGCAAATCACACAAAGCACACATCCAAGGTAACAAACACTTGCAAACAACAAATAAGTCCTGGCACTGGGCCTTACCCTCTGGTTACAACAAGCCAGTCCACACAATCAAACTCACTTAGAAAACCGACTCGCACAGGACGCCAATTCCTCCTGGTTTCTGAAGCACCAATAGAAGCACACAATTTGTAGTCCATCCCTCCTCGCTCACTAACCCACCCACCGACCCTCTATCTTACAGAACCACGTGAGTGCCTGAAGACTATGCAAATGGTAACGTACGCGGTACAAGACAACTTAACATAACATAACCCTTAAACACGTCATGAGAGGTCATTTTCACAGTACTGAGACTCCAGTGTTTTGCCAGAGGCAAGCTTGGCAGCAGGCCATTCTCCTGTGATAATGCCCTTCCATCCATCTATAAGGCTATAGTACTAAAGAGATAATTTAGTGTATTGTGTACACGGTGTAAGAAGCAAATATGAAATTATTCACAATAAGAATTGGAGTCAGAAGACCACAGTGTTTGAAAATCTTTTTCCATGATCATCATATCTGGTTTGTCAGGATTGCATCCAGAGCCATTGTTTTAATGTAATCTCTATTAATATTAACTCTCCGGGATCACATATCATCCACCAGAAGATCTGCCCACTGGCTTCCAGTCAAAGACCGGATTCACTTCAAAATCATATGCCTCGCCCACCGTTGCCTCGCGAACAATGCGCCTGTCTACCTGGTGGATGCCTAGAAAGACATGCCTCGTTAACACCTACCAGAGCAGCCTACAGCCACCACCTCCTCACCCCCAGATTCAAATGAGCGAAAGCAGGAGGTACTAGCTTTCCTGTCCAGGCTCCCTCTCTCTGGAACAAACTACGGTCAGACCTGGGATCAGAGCCTTCCTACAACATCTTCAGAAAACACCTCAAAATACTGCTGTTTAACATTCCTCCTGGTCCCCCTTGACTTTTTCTCTCCTCTTTGCAACTAGCGCCTAGATGCCCATGGGCTTTCCGTGCTGAGTCAAATGTCTAAATATGTAAATAAATAACCTAATGGGAACATTACAAAAAGCTTTTTCAATGGTAAATCCTCATTGAAACTCGATATGTAAATCTGGCCCCATGTCTCTCAACCCCACCTACAACCTATGCAAAGCCAGCAGCAAATGGGCGTCCTTCCAAGAAGAAGGTCAATTTCTTAATACCATCTTGCCTGCCTAGCATTCGCTTGCACGATAATTCATTAAAGTTGCAAATCACTTTTTTGACAGTTTGGGGTACTTTAAGTTGTAATTCGACTTCCAGCTGGGGCTCATTTGAGTTCCTATTTCTTATTTTGTTCTTTTAACTATTGTGACTTACATATCATTGTCAAACCGCCAGAAATATATGAAACATTGGGAACTATTCTCAAAAAGGCCTGCGCTCTTTTTGGAATGCCGAACTCAATGCGCACGGATGTGTGCTCCTGTTTATACATACTGGATGAGCACCTGATGGGATGACGAGGTGGTGAGGGCAACACCACAGAGCATGTTCTCCAGGTATACCTAATGCCAGGTGACTTACTGGTTCCGCCTGCCATGTTCGCGCACTTCATTCTATACACGGCAGAGGATCATTTTAGAGGACAGACTTTGGAAATTAATCATGTCTACCCCTGAGGAACTGCTAAGAATTCTTTGGTTACAACAGAGCTCTGCTCTGTGTGTCAGAGTTGTTGAAATGACAACGCACTGCTACTAATGACACAATGACGCAGAGTGATGAGGACAATGTGCTCGGACAGGGCTTGTCTTGTACTCATGTCTGGAGTGCAGGAGTACTTTCCTCAGAGGAATATGGAACTTGACCGCCTTACAATAATAATATTTACCGTGATGTCTGAACCAAAATGCTGAACAGTTCACCACAGTTGTGCACTTTGGTTACCGGTGTCATGGCGAGGACCAAAGGAAATACAAAGGATTTGCGGGTAGTCAAATGACATGAGACGGTGTTCCGTTTTTGTTTGTTATTATGCAAGACTAGAAACGTGCATCCGTTTTTTTATGTTCCTTTAAACATTAAAATGGATATGACTCATTTGAAGTAATACAGTGTACAGGCTACATCAACAGAATGTTGTCAAGCCAAGAAGTAGTGTGTTTCATAGAAACGTTCTACAACAAGCCAAGGAACCACAGGCCACTTCTGTTAACAATTTAGACTGTGGCAGAGCCGTTTTAAGAACTGCATCAAGGAGACCTAATACCATGGAACCTTAACTTAGCTCCTTTTAAAATAGCAGACACAGAAAAAAGACTCCTAAAATCCATTAGTAGGCCATTAGATATTCTGCATAAAAGGCTTTGTGAAAATGTTCTGTGCCGGTAATGCGATCCTCCATTATGATATCAATACGAGATTAACTCTTAGTTTAAAATGTATGTACAATATTGTTTGTGCAGAAAGGAACAGACTCTCTGCATATTCTTTCAAGAAACATATGCATTAGTGAAACGCACAGATCATTAACGGTTCTCATCATGAACGTATAGCTTAGAAGGTGATCTCCCATCATGCCGTGTAGCCATTGAAACTCAATCACGCGCAAAACGCACACTGTAAGTGCTCAAAGCAGGGTTTCTGGATACAGTGACGTGGGTGGCAAAACTATGGCTGGTACGTGTTTGTAGAAAAATGACATGATGGTTCAATGGAAGACAAATCCGTGATGGGTGTCATACGCGCCACCCAGAAGAGGGAAGTGGGGGATGCCACATTTATTTATTTATTTAAATTGCATTGGGCATTGAGGCGCTGTTACTTGCACGTGCTTAGTTACAGGAATAGTGGCATTCGGTGGTACATTATGAATTCTACAAGGCATAAAACTGATATTTTGGTTGGTACAGTTAGTCACATTGCTCCTCGGGTACGACTGCAAGATAGAGGGGCTACCAAAAGTGCACATTGCCAGACTAGCGACTGCTCATTAAGTGAGTTACACACCATAGGTATGTTAATGGTTTGTATTCATGGCACTTGGTTCCTGTGCAGAACTTTCTGAATGCAGGCCCAAGGCACAGCATGCTTTCCTTTCAGTTTACAGTCATTTTTGCAACTGGCAAAAAGCGTCTGGCATGGGGTTAGAAGGTTGCATTTTGGAAGTCTGTCTCTAGTGAAGTTCTCTAGAGAGGGGACCTGTTGGCTATAGTCCACTATTTCATTTATTTTGCTGGATATATGCTGATACGTGTGCAATATCATAAACGTTGACGATGGACTTAAATGCGCTGAATTGTAAGATATGAGGCTGGCCCACCCGGAATAACCTGATGACTTTAAAGCATGATATGGAGAGAAGAGCACATATGCACCTCGGAAGGATATTAGGCTCAGCATGCACGCTGCACCATGGCAATGGTTGCAACCTGTTTACCCTTGCTCCCTTTCCAACATAACCATCTTTTCAGAATCATTCACAGTCATGTCAATGTGCGTTTCCAAGAAGCAATTGACACAGTAAAGAACATCCTGTGTCCCAATGTAGGTTAATGCCATACTATTGGAAGAACATGCACTAGTTTAGTTTAGTTTAGTTTATTATTTATAGGGCACGCCATACCCTGGGGCATCAGGGCGCACAAAACAGGAATATGCTCAACTTAGTTACAGGTACATGTTAAGTAGGGACAGTACAGGGTCATCATACAATTTACAGTAGGCGGATATATACAAGGCCGGATCTAAGTCCAGAAACAAAGTTTTACAGGTGCAGGTATTCTTGAGGGGAATATAAAATAATAATATATACAATAATAATAAACAGGCACCAGGAACATTCCAGTGCAGGAAGACAGAGGCGGATTCAAATATCCTGGTAAAGGGGTGAAAGTAGAACTTCAGGTTAGTTCGCCAGTGGATACAGTCAAGTCAAGCAAGTCAGGGTAGTTAGGTGTCATTTGCTCTCAACCAATTGGTCAAGTTCTGCCTGAATTTCGCAAAGGGCTGGGGTTCTCTAATGCCATGGGGTAGTGAGTTGCATAGCTGCGCAGCCTTGACTGGGAAGATGTGCCCTCCTATAGAAGCGAGTTTAAATCGCGGGACTTGTAGGCAGTTAGCGTTCGCTGTTCTTGTGGGTCTGGTCGAGGTTCTTAGATGTGGCCTGTCCTTGAGGTAGGGTGGTGCTTTGTTGTTGAGGCACTTGTGGTTAAGGGAGGCAATTTTGAGTTGAATTTTATCAGAAGAGGATAGCCATTTATATTCTCTTCTTACCGAAGATATATGCTCCTTTCTGTTAATCTTGAGAGCTGCTCTCAGGGCATTGTTCTGGAGGACCTGGATTTTATGGATAGTCTGTTTATTAGCCCCAATGTATAGTCCATTACAATAATCCAATTTGGATAGTATAAGGGCTCTGGCAAGCGTGATGCAACTGTCTGCAGAGAGGAATTGTTTGCTGGCTCTGATGAGTTTGCATGTGTATGCAGTAGCTGAGGCTAGAGAGTTAACTTGTTTAGCAAAGTTCAAGGTGGCATCTAGGTAGAAGCCTAGGGTCTTCACTTCTTTCGCTACTTTTATGTTATTACCATCGATAATGAAGTTGGCATATTCGGGGCTGAGTTCGGATATGTATGTCGGGGTGCCTAGGATAATGAGCTCCGTTTTGTCATCGTTCAGACATAAGCCATGTGTGGCCATCCATGCCTGAACGATGCTGTAGATTTTATTCACTAAGGCCAGATCCTTGACGTAATCTCCTGAAAGCGGAAGGAGGATCTGGGTATCGTCTGCGTAATTGGTGTAGGCGATACCCAGATGATCCGTTTCGTCAAAGAGCGGCTTTGTGAATACATTATAGAAGGTGGGTGACACACAAGATCCTTGAGGTACACCACATGTTATGGGGATCGGGTCTGCTGAGGCTGATGGAGAGAAGGCTCTCATAGTTCGGTTACTCTAGAAAGACTTGATCCATATTATGGCCTCTTTAGAGAAGTGGGCTGAAGAGTCTAGGTGGCTACATAAGACTGTATGGTCGACTAAATCAAATGCCGCTGAGAGGTCTAACAGGAGGAGTAGGGCTGCTTGGCCATTGTCTCTGCATTGATCTATTTGAGCCTTGAGATCGATTAAGGCTGTCTCAGTCCCATGCTGTTGGCGGAATCCGGATTGGAGGGTTCCGAGTAGGTGGTTGGATTCAAGGAAGTTTTGTATTTGCATGTATGCCACTTTGGCTAAAATTTTTAGAAGAAAGGGCACGGTCGTGATGGGCCTGAAGTTAGTGGGAATGGCCAAGTCAAGGGTTTGCTTCTTTAAAAGTGGCAGTACCCAAGACTCTTTTAAGTTATTCGGTACAGTACCTGTGGTAAAGGATGAGTTAATGAGTTTAGTTATGAATGGCGATAATTCACTCGCAGCATCCTTAATAGGTTAGGCAGGGCATTGATCGCCTTTACAGTTGGACGGTTTAAGTCCCAGGATAACTTTTTCTACCTCAATGGTCGATACCTTGGAGAAGCAGAAGCGTGATTCTTGTTTAGGTTTAGGTGGTGGTGCTATAGTCTGCGGGATATGATGCGTAAGAGATGCTTTTTTTAGGGCAATTTTAGTTTGTAGGTTGGCTACTTTGTTGGTTAGGGCAGACTGTATGCTAGAGCACCATTTTTTATCCTTGGTGCAGTTTTCATGGGGAGCAATAGGTGTTTCCAGTTCTTTCAGAATGCTGAACAATTCTCTGACACTAGATTTAGATTGAGATATTCTGGTATTATACGTTTCCTGTTTGGCTAGTAGGATGTCTTTCTTGTATTGGGAAGATGCCTTGGCGAGGTTGAGTTTATTTTCGGCTGAAGGAGAGAGTCTCCAAATAGTTTCAAGTTTTCTTTTAATTAGCCTGAGATTTTTTAGATGAGGAGTGAACCATGAGTTAAGATGTTTTTTCGGTTTACTGTTCCGTAGTTTGAGCGGAGCTATGTGGTCAAGGGCTGTATTAATAGTTTCATTAAATTGTTCAACTAGCACATTGGGATCCATATTGACTGGGAGCGAATTCAGTTGTGGTAGTATGATGGGCAGCAATTTTTCCACTGTCATACGTTTTTTGTTCCTCGTGGGCATAGGAGGGGCAAGTGAGGACTGGGCCGTGGCCGAGTTCGTTGCTACTGTAAATAATAGGAGATGGTGGTCAGTCCAGATCTGGGGTACAGTGTCTGTGATGGTTACTTCACAGTTGTGTTCCGCTATCCAGTCAAGGATTCGACCTTTGTTATGAGTGGGAAGGTTAACTTTCTGGGAGAATCCCAGTTCTTTTAGGATCAAGGCAGTAGCTGTAGACTGGATATCCTTAACGTCATTGTAGCCTAGGTTGAAGTCCCCTAGCACTATTGTTTGGGAGGGGTTTTTAAATTATTGGACAGGGTTGTAGAGAGATCCTCAGCGAAGGTTCCAATAGGACCTGGAGGTCTATAGATAAGGAAGAGGTTTAATGTTTGGGAGCTAGCGGTGGCAATTTTGACCGTGAGGCATTCACAGGATTTCATAGTGGGGGTTGTGGTAATTCTCATGTCTAGACTGATCTTGGCTATGATAGCTAGACCTCCACCTCGAGAGGTGTGTCTGTCTGCTCGTAAAATGGTATAGTTGTCGGGAACTGCTAATGATAGGGCAGGGCCTGCCGCATCATGAAGCCAAGATTCTGAGATAGCCAGGAAATCGAGGTTGTCTGCGAGAATGATATCTGAGATCTCTGTTGCGTGTGCGACTAGAGACCTAGCGTTTATAAGCGCACCTTTGAGATGATGTTTGTGGCTTTCAGAGTTGGGGTGCATGGTACTGAGTCTAGCTATAGCGGTAGGTTTGGTGCAGTTTTGTTTGGGTCTTTTGGGATTGCAATATTTCCTAGTATACACTACAGTAGCCTTCAACGGTAGGTGTTTTTTTTAGGAGCTTAAATTGTTTAATTTTCTTTGCTGGTAGCTCATGCAGTTAGATATGCGCGCGCGTAGTTTCAGGTTTCTGTCTGCAGTACTACATGGCCTTTGTATAATAGTATCTTCATACTGGTTCACTATAGGTCCTGTGATTTGTTGTGTGATAGGCATGGTGAGGTAAGAGAGGTGAGTAGGGTGGGACCTGGTGCCGTGGAACATTATATTAGCTTTGGTAGCCAAGCTAAGTGATAATGCTACTAATATGATGGAGGAGGCGATGTAGAGAGGTAGTTTAGCTATCCTATAGTGGGCAGCGATAGTTTGTTTACCTGGGTTTAGAGAGTACATGCTAACTGGCTAAATACAAGCAGGCTGGATACGACTAGCAAGCTAGGTGCAGTTTAGATAACAAGTGCACTTAAAGGTTGCTTAGTGCCGGCAGGCTAGATGCGACTGACCGGCTAGGTACAGTTTTGAGATATCTCAGTATGTTTTAAAAAGGCTAAGTATTGGCAGGCTAGATGCGACTATCAGGCTTTGACTAGTTTTAGGTAGCAGGATATCGATAGGCTAGGTGTCGTTTCACAGTTTACAGCAGTCTGTAGGCTCTGATCCCTGGTCTGACCGTAGTTTGTTCCAGAGAGAGGGAGCCTGGACAGGAAAGCTAGTACCTCCTGCTTTCGCTGCATCTAGATTCAAGTATCATGCACATCAGGGAATGCAGTGCAAAATACAGCGTAGCTAAATTCAAATATCAGGCACATCAGGGAATGCAGTGCAAAATACAGCGTAGCTAAATTCAGATATCAGGCACATCAGGTAAAACAGTGCAGAAAGCACCAGGCAGAAGTTGGGTTATGCAGTCTAGGCAACATGTAGGCAACCATGTGCAGAAGTCACACATTGACAAGATGCAATAGGGCACCTAAGTTCTAGGTCATAGACAGAGGCAGAAATACATTGGTGACACACATTGAGTAGGATGCACATACCATGATACAATGGACACCTAGATTTAGAACGCTAGTTGAGGCCGGAATACACTGAGGTCATAATGGATAGGATACCAAGGGGCACCTAAATTCAAATCGCAGCCAGAGGCATAGATGCACTATTTTTACACAATGAGTGCACATTTGTTATGATACAGTAGGACCCCTAGATGTATGAATTAATAAATGCAGCAAGGTACACTAAAGACACACAGTAAATGTATGCAGAGGGATACCTAGGTTCGATAACAAAGGCGGAGGCAAGCGGACATACGGGTAGCATCGATAAAGTCAGGTAAGGATGATTGCGAGTCCTGAAATGCCGTAGTGTACCAGAACTCTAGGACATCGATATTTGTGTGCCAAAGATGAAGAGGGTGCACATATCTGTCACACTTGAGGCACGGGGCAGTGTCAATAAGAGTTATGGTGTGACAGTGGGAGTTTAGTATGGACGCAGGGGGTCTGGACGCAGTACGGTGTGCGGGATCTTACCTCCGATGGATGCCATACAGTTAGGGCAGCGCGGACGGCCCTGCGGCCCCGTGCGGCCACGACAGGCCAAGACAGGAGGTGATCCTTGGTGTGGGTCCTTGGGTGGGCGGTCCGGCTGATGCCTATCCGGCGATGAGCGCCGGAAGAAGTAGATGGGGAACTCCAATCACAATGGAGTAGCAGCAGCTCTGTAAGGTTGTTTGGCAACCAGGACGCATTTACACGGCGGCCATCTTAAGGGCAGGCCTTGTGTCGTCGATATTGCTTTGGGTGGAGAAAAACAAGTAAATTGCACAGATAGATAGTGCAATTACATCGGATAGCCCCAGGCTCTAAATGCACGCGGGCATGGGCACAGGATACCAGATTTAGAAGTGGCTACCTCGGGTAAGGATTCTCCAGCGGTGATGCTCCTGAAGAAAGCTGTATCAGGAGGGATGGGCTCCTGCCCTTCCTCGGCGACGCAGGGAGCAAAACCAAGCACTAGGACCAAGCTATGGACCACTGTATGAAAGATACACTGTCAAGAAATGTGTGGGTCACAGGGCAACCCGCCTGAGCCTGGCACATTTACAGTAATATGTGCCATTATAAAAATGTCTGGAGGGCCAACTTAGAATCTGCACTTCAGGACATGATACAGTCGCTTAGTTCCTCTTGTCAGGGCAGCTTACTGTACAACAAGAGTCTCAATGTGTGCACAACTATGGGGACCTCAAGGCACCCACAAGAATGAGCACTGTCAAGTAAAGTAAGGATGAACACTATCCCAAGAACCTGTAAGAAACCACTAGTTCTGAAACTCAGACGAAGTTCGGATTTCCAAATTGGTTCTAGACCTACCTAAATTGTTCAATTTTGTATTGATTCCTTTTTTTTAAATCACATATTTCTGGAGAGGCAACGACACAGTCCATAATTAATTGATAAATTATAATGATATAGTATATAATGATGTAATCTATACAGTTTATATGATATAATCTATATTCAAAAGACCATCCAGCTGATGCCTCTTCTTATCATCTTATTTTATTGCTTTTCACTGTAGGAAAATGACTTGCAACGGAGCTTCTGGCTCATTTCATAGAATGTTTCTCCAAAATACATCTTTTTGAGCAAAAGCCAAAAGTATTTGATCTGGCATGGTCTTGTACATTGTGCCACGCAATAAACTAGGGAAAAGATTCAGAATTGTATGCCTGCATTGTGTGGTTTTTTCAAAGTAAGTATGCATGCATTGTTGCCTATTCTTCAGCACTCAATATAGTATTGTATATAACATGTACACTTGTATATTCTTCACTTTGCTTTCATTGCTGTAACTATACTGTATATTGTTGATATGTTTTGATTGCAAGCTCATAAGCTTTATTATGCTCTATCTGTAACATTCCCTTATTGCTGCGCCCTGTTACCCTCGGGTCTGGTGCGCATTAGAAATTAATAAACAAACAACAAACAAACAAACATAGAGTGTCAGGACTAGCTGTGGCTGAAGTTGAGAAATACAGGCACAGATGAGGCATGATTAGCGCTACGGAATGGGATTCTTTCTAAATACATGGCCAACTGCACAGGTGGACAGGGAACGTGCCTGTTCTAGGAGAATCGTTAGTAAAGGGGCTGAAATATGGGCCGAATTGGAATCTGTTTTCCTTTTTTTTTAATTCTTTATTTGTTTTGGTTAAAAATATTTCAACCTTTTCAAAATACAAACACATTTCAAAATCTCAATGTAACTTTTTCTTTTTACAATAAATACATTCTTTTCATAACAATTTCAGTACATATCAATCAACATTTTTGAAAATCCTCTCAAAACAAGAGAGGCTCCATAAAACCTCATAAAACGTATCAAATTCTAAACATCACATTGTTTTTAAGCTGTTGAACATCAATTACAAACGTGTTAGCTTCTTTAAAATACATATAGAGGAAAAAATATTGAACAATATATGGGCTCTCATTACAAGTCAGGCGTTAAGGGTTTAACGGCGCCGTCGGTGCCCTTAAACCCTTAATGCCTGATTAAGAGGTCCCGGGTTTTAACGCCTGCTTTTTGCAGGCGTTAAAACCCATGCCGCAAAGTGACCTTGGTGCTAAGTACGGTGCCGCAATTTGCGGCACCGTACTTAGCGCCTTTCCCCATTCCCATTATGCCCTATGGGGCAAAAAAGGGAATGGGGAAGGGCAAATGGTGAATGGGGAATTACCGCCCCACTCACCTTGGAATGGGGTGGTAATTCCGCCATCCACCATGCTGGAGACCGGCATGGACCTTGGTGCTAATAGCACCATGGTGCACCGCCTGACTCGTAATGAGGGCCATGGTCTGCATTAAATATATTTGCCCACAATTCAGATCTTATCAACGTTCAAAAACCACCAAATAATTGACAAAAACTGCCCTTCCTGAGGTTGGTTAGAACCACACATTCTATGAACAGATGCTCTAAGGTTTCAATGGTAGAGCCATCATTGCAGAGGCGAAATATACTGTTTTGGGGCTCCTTTGCCCTTATTGCCAGCAATACGTAATAAAGGATTTCAATACTCAGGGTCAGGAAACTTCAATAAATATTTTGGAAGTTGTTTCCTCAGTTAAGGGATAATGTCTCACGCTTCCCTCCCTGGCGCTTCTGGAGCGCTTGGAGGATAAAACGCCATTAGAATGTGCCGTCTATTTCTGCCATTTCCTGGTGTGTGGGTCTAGTCTTTTCTCTCGGCTGTTCTGTTTCCCTTAAAGCCATGCCCCTCCCGAGCCGTGGTGCGTTGCAACCCTTCGCTTTGCTACTGGGTTTACGCGCTTGTGCCTTTACTGCCATGTTATCTTCCAGGCTCATCTTGCTGCCTTTATTCCCCTTGCCTTTCCGTTTCTCCCCTTTTCCAGCTGTATTCCTTTGAGGCCGTGGACTCTCGAGGCAGGCTTCCTCCAGGCGCCGACAGCCACAGTCTTTTCTGCTTCGCTTCCGGGTTTCGTCCCATCTCAGTTCTTCACTGTTATCTTCCTTGCTACCTGTCTGCTGGGGCTCTGCCCGCTCTTGCTCATTCTCTCCTTTCTGCTTTTTTCGCTGTCTTACCTTCTGTCATCCTCTGCTGACCATCTCTGAGTCTGCCTTTCTCCTTCCCGGTCCCAGTTCCAACACCCTGCTGTTCTCTAGAACCCAGGCCTTGCCCGTTTTCCTCTTTATTTCCTTCCTGCGGTTGACAATCCAGCACTCTACTCCTTCCAGAGACTTTTGTGACAGTCTGCTGCTTCTCGGTTTGCCTTACTTTCTGCGAACCTCCTTGCTGAGCTTATCTCCTTCGCTTACTTGCCATTCCTCCGAATTACAGCTTATCTCCAGGCTGGAACTCCCTTGTGGATTCATCCACTCATCGCCACTACAACGTGTCACACTCATCTACCGACACGAGAGGTTTTTTCTGACACAGGCTTTTTCCTCTTGCTGGCACTCTTAGGAGGGGGTCCTTTGCCTGGCATTTTGGGAAAGCAGGCAGAGTGGCTTCTACCTCAGGGAGGCCATACCTCTACAAGAAAAATCACCGGAATCGGAGGAAGAAGGGGAAGCTGCGCTCAACATCATCTGAAGACACAGGTGAGGAGGAGGGGGACATCGAATTCAGTGACGACCAAGACATTGTTGCCAAACCTGACGTGCCTGATGGTTTACAATGCCAAAAAAGAACCGCCATGGTTACGGCAGAGCAGATCCAAGAATTGGTGAATGCAGTACAAGGACTATCCAAGGAAGTCCAGACTCTTAAGGCTGAGAATGCTACTCTACGTCAAATGATGGCTAACCAAGACCAGCAGCGGCTGAACTCCCACCCATGTCGCTAGCATTCAGCAAGTACTATGACGTACCACGGAAATTCAAGGAGTTCATGGAAGCTTGCATAATACATTTCACTTTCCGTCCGCAGACCTATGCATCGGACCAAGCCTTCATAGGGTTCCTCATCTTGAACCTAACGGGGAACGCTCTAGCATGGGCAACTCCTTTGGTCACCAGCGCCAGTCCTCTCCTGCAGGATTATAGTGCCTTCACGGCACAGTTTAAACAGGCCTTCGAAAGGCAGGAGTTGGCTTAGGTTGCCAGTGAGGAATTGCTGGACATCCGCCAAGGGTCATTAGACCTGTTGACATACATCTCACATTTTAAACGGGTTGCTGTGGAGACCGGATGGCCTGAGGCAGCACAAAACCCCATCTTCCGACAAGGCCTTCGGGAGGACCTGAACAATGAACTGGCCAGATCACCTTGACCTGCTACGTTCACTGATCTACTTTCCACAGTTCTACAGGTCGACTACCGCCTTACCGAAAGAAGAGCTGAGCGAAAAAAGGGTTGTAGCCCACTCTTCCACCCTGATCCTCTTGTTTCAGTTCCCTCCTCACCTCGACCGACCAGAGAAGAGCCCATGCCAGAGGTCCTCTGAGTGCCGAGGAAAGAAACAGAAGAAAGGACAACAAACTCTGCACGTACTGCGGACCTGACAAACACATGCTCCGGGACTGCCCACAAGTTCTACCTCGTCGGCCGGGAAACGGCAATCCTCGAAACTGGCAGGGATGAGTTTTCGAGGAGGACCATCCAGTCCCTACGTTTCTATGTCTGTTTCTTCCTCAGTCTCCACTGATGAAAATCGGCTCATGGTGGTGGGACTGCAGCTGCACTCCGAACGACAGGTCATTGATGCTTTGGCACTTCTTGACTGTGGGGCGGCAGGTTGCTTTATGGACACTGAGTGAGCTAAGAAGACGGGAATCCTTCTGTTGGAAAAAGACAAAGATCAGAAGGTAGAGGCCGTTTACGGAAGACCTTTCAGTTCTGGGTTAATCACTCATGTCACCACAGCACTAACCATGACAGTGCGGCAACATACAGAAGTTATTCAATTTGACCTTATCAGGGCCGCACACTTCCCTTTTATCCTTGGAGTATCATGGCTTTGCAAGCACAATCTTGCTATAGACTGGGCTAAGAATCAGATGGCCTATACCTCAGACTATTGCTCCAAGGCATGTCTGCAGGGGACCAACTATATCACCGTGAAGGAACTTGCTGATTCGCTACAACCACAGACCACACTGGGAGTCCACACCTGTCATGCTTCTTGGAAGCTATGGGAAAGCGGGCGGCGCCATTAAAGATTCCATCACGTTTCTGCCGTTCCTTTAGCTATGGTCTAGTTGTTTTTCCAAGATGGCCACCGCCAGTTTTTTACAGTCACAACATCCGTGCCCCGGCGCGTTGCACCTTGGATTCTTCCCATGCAGACACGCTCTCTCCTTACCGCTTGCGATAAAGTTCTCTTTCTGCCCTCCGTACTTCTGTCCCCCTTGTCCTTGCCCTAGCTTTTGTTCCGTGATATCTCTTTCTTTCTGTTTTGCTCCCTTCC